>NW_016690243.1:4234812-4354523 GCF_001604755.1 Lepidothrix coronata
TCTTGTTTACACCAGAGAACAGATTCTGTTGATGAGTAAGGGGTATTGAAGCATGAGCACGTTTTGGCAAAGGTGCCCTTAAGCTAAAATAATAACTTTAACTATCAGACCTGTCTCTTGCTACAGATTATTTTGTTTTCTATCTGAAGCTGGCTGAGTCTGGGGAAAGCAGGGAGTGGTGTGTTACAAGACTGTAGGGACAGGTGTTCTTTTTTCAGAAGATTTCATTTTGAGGAGATTAGAGCTTAATTAAATATTTGCTTGAGGAGACTTTCTACCTAAGAAGAACCCCCTTTTTCAAAGATAGGGGATGTTTCTTTCCCTCTTGCATTCCAGAGAAAAGCTGCCTCTGTGGGCAGTTCCTTGGAATGTGGAGAGGTAAAACAGATGTAACAGGCAGGCGCAGCAGAGAGGACAGAGGAGATAAGAGGCCTGGAAGAAAACAGGAGTTTGGGTTCTCCCTCTCAGGCCTAACACTGCTTTGCAGCTTTGTGCAGCTTTTCCTTTTTAGCGTTTTTAGCATTCGCGTCTTCAGAATAAACCTTTCCACTGCCTTGGCATTTTTGGTGGTACCTGCGTGTATCTTGCCGTACAAAGAGTGACTGCAAATGTTCTCAAGACCTTCTTGGAGACGGTGTGATTGGTGACATGATCACCATGCTCTTAGTGAGAGACTTTTTTGGACCTATGTAGTAACACCCAGGCTGAGCTTTGTTACTCATGTGGCATGCTGTGTAGTATATGCAATGCTGCCACTGGGTGTACACAATGTAAGTAGGCAGGATTTGAAAAACTTGAACCTCTAACCTGTCCTTCAGAGGTTATTGTGTTCTTGCCAGCATCATTCCTTGCATTCCTGCAGATACTCAGAGCTGGATGCATCAAAAGCTTGCTCTGTTTCCTTGGTAACTTGAAAACTTATACAGCAAGAAATTCAAAAGATTGGGATGGAGTGAAGACATGCACTGTTGTACTGTGCATTTCAGCTGTCTTTCTCTCAAAATAACCTGAGTTTGCAGTTTTGGAACACTGGGCCTGTGTAACAGTCATAGCTACGTGTGGCTTTTGGAGGAAGCCTGCAGCTTCAAGAACTTGAGGGTGAGATCTAGGATTTGTCAAGGAGTAGCCTGACTGACTGGTACCTTTTGTAGCATTTGGGTGACAGCACTCCAAGATCTCTCCCCAGGTTCTGTTATGTGGGAATGTCTCATTGCAGAACCTTTTTTTTTTGTTTTGTGCATTGAAGTTCCATAAATATATGGTAGTAAGCATAACCAAAAGAAGTGATTGTTAAATAAAAGGACAAAAGAGCTAAGGGAAGAGACATGAAGTTAGGAATACTCCATTTCAATTTAGTGAGTAAAAGGAAGTGATTCCTGTAGAGAGACTGTAGTCACTTGTTCACATGTCAGTGTTTCTCTTGTTCATCATACTGCCAGCAGCTAATACTTCTTGCACCCCACTGTTACAATCAGGTCCTCTTTAATGGCCACCTAACTCTGTTTCTTACAGTTTCACATACACAAAAGCTGATTATTTTTCTTGTAATTATGATTGCTTATGATTCCCAAGAATATTGTTTTCTTAATAGTAGTCACATAACAGTGCTCAGAGTTCAACTTATGGTTTATGTATGTGTTTATATGCTAGAGTTAAAATAAACTTGATATGCACCAGAGAAACATATAAGCACATTTCAAACACCCTGATATGCGTCTGAGAAGAGGTGTGAGCCAAGAGTGGTCTAAATGTTTATGTTCCAATTACCTTCACTGCTTGACTGTAT
The DNA here is from genome assembly GCF_001604755.1 of Lepidothrix coronata. NCBI lineage: Eukaryota > Metazoa > Chordata > Aves > Passeriformes > Pipridae > Lepidothrix > Lepidothrix coronata. The sequence goes on from NW_016690243.1 coordinate 4,236,599, forward strand.
AGGCATCATAATGAACCTTTAATTTCCCTTTAACTTGTGTATTGCAATTCATTAGATAAATTACATATTTCTTTTTCCTGTGTAATTTGTCTGACTGTTTGCATGTGTTTTCAAAATCAATTTTTTTTTCCTGTGAACATGTATACTCTTCATTTTCCTTTTCAGGTAGATTAGATGGTTGAAAAGTTAGTTATGAAATATAAAATAGTATGTGTGCTCCTAATGCTGTGAGAAAGCTTAATTGCTGAAACACGAAATACAGGAATGTTTTATATCTATATGTATTTACTTTTGGAACAAAATGCAAATCCCGCGTTGGAAATATGTTGCCAAATTATCTGATAATACAAAATGAGGTGTGTACTGTGGTGAACAAAAAGTACTAGTTTTGTCTAGTAAGATAAAAAAAACCTAGAAATACTATTAATAAAATGAGGGCCCGTCCTAACTTTCTTTAAATTTTGTCTGAGTATTTAATATCCCCTCACCAGAACTGCTTTCTGAGAAAGTGTTGTGGGATAAAACCTACAAAACATCTTGGCCATGGTTTCTGAAAACCTTGGCTAGTATAAATCAGCAGAAATTCTGCTGCTGAACTCCAGAACAAATACCCAACTACAAATAATATGGATAATTATTGGATTAACATGTATATGACATCCTGATTAGCATTTAACATTTAAAATTTTTGAAAAAATATTATTTTAATACCTTGTAAGGGACGATGAGATATTCTTTTTTTTAAAAGAAAGAAAGAAAAAAATAACTGGGTTTTTGGGGTTTTTTTCTTTTTAACATGTTTTTGTTTGTCTTTTCAACTGCTTTAAAAAGATTTCCACTTCATGATAAAGAGCGACTTGAGAAATGGTTGCGGAATATGAAACGAGATTCATGGACTCCAAGTAAGCACCAGCTTCTGTGCAGTGACCATTTTACCCCTGACTCCCTTGATGTGCGATGGGGTATCCGATACTTGAAACACACTGCTGTACCAACAATCTTCTCTTCCCCAGATGATGAGGTAACCTAATTTTATCTTTTTTTTATTGTAGTACAAAGATAACCAACTATAATATAGATGTTCTAATTACCTAATTATCTGTAATATAATCATAATATAATCATAAATTATTTTAAAAATAGAATTCCTGTCCGTTAAAATAGTTTGTCAACAGGACTGACACAAAACATATGTGTGAGATTCTATAGCATAAAGGAAGAACGACTGACCATACTCTGACTGGAGCTTCAGTATCTTTTTAAACTGGAAATTACAGAAGCATTTACTATAGAAAAATTTAAATTCTTCATGAGAATGATTCTAAATTTTTTTCCAGTGCAATTAATCTTAATATTTAATGTTCTTTTCAGACCTTTTATTAACTGTACAGAAATACTGGTTTTGGATTGTATTATTTTCAAACTACACATTTCTCTTTCCTGTTCCTAACCTCTCTAACACCTAAGAGCTCAGGACTGTAGGCTGCCAAAGATATCCTACAAAGACTATTCCATCTTGTCTTTCACAGGATTGTAATATTGGTTACATAAAAGTACTGTACTACACAAGCACCTGATCTTGGTGAAAGCTATGCTAATTCTCTTCTAATGTGTAACTGTCTTCCTCTGTATCATCACGTTGCAGATGGGAGAAATGGGAGGACTGGAATTAAAGCTAAATTGATGAATCTGAAATATGTGGGTAATTAATTTTACAAAACAAATAATATTTAATCAAGAAGTACTTTATCTTCTTGGACAGCTGCAACTGTTGTCTAGACTGCTTTTGACTATCTAGAATGAAAAGCAACCTTGATAAATCTCTCAAATATAAAAACAGAACATCTTTCAATTTATGGCAGTAGTAACCTTAGCAGGAAATATCTTTCCAGTACCCCCCCCACCTGCTTCAATATATCCCTCACTTCCCTGTGCTGCTGTTGTAGCAGGGAGCTTTGGAACTGAACTTTGCTGCCCCATGCTTCTGTGCTATTACAGATAAGCTGTGTGTTTTCACTCCAAAGAAAAATTGTGTTTTCCCATGTCTTCATTCTTTCTTGATTTGCATGTGACCATAGACCAGTCATAGTACACCTACAAAGATGGACAGTGGAGTTACAAAGGTAACAAACTTTTTATGTAATGCCGTTGCCAAGAGCATACCAATGGCTTCTCTAAATTATTTTTGCATCAGCAATATATATCTGAGAAATCCCAGATGGATTTATCAAGTTTGGAAAAGTAATATCCTATGCTTCCTTTCAATAAATCCAATCACTTCCCCACTACCAAAAAAAGAGAGATGCCAGTTCTTCATACCTGTGATGCTATGACCTTGTTTTGCTGGGATCTCACTTCTCTCTCTGGCGTCACTTTTTTCTCACTGCACTTTTCTAAACATCAAGTCATATCCTGTTGATGACCACCTCAGCAAATCAGCAGTATCTGTTGACTTGACCTCTGGTTCTGTACTTGCCCAAACCTTAATTTTCTACATAGACTGAATATTCAAAAAGATATAGGAAAGAGTTCTCCTTACTTTGGGGAAGAATCCTTTGTTAGTGTGTTCCTGACTTAATGTAGAGGAACAAGAAGCTAAGGCCCCAAACTGCATTTGGAAAGCTGAGAGTGAAAAATTGTATATTTGCATATTGTTCACTACCAACTTGCTTTATGTATTACCAAGAAGTGAAGGATATCTTCCCAGAAATGCTAAATGATTTTACTAGAAGAAAATGACACTCACTATTTTTTTTCACTGACTGACATACAAAAGAGCTCATTTGCATAATGATCTTAAATGTAATCATGTAGTGATGTAGTTAATGGGAAAGGGGGGGAAAAAAGGTGTCTAAAAAAGGATAAGCTTCAAATTGTCTCTCTTTCAGTATCAACTTCTGTTTAAAGTCCTGTTAACATTGCATTGTTCTGCTAAGATTTGTATCTATCAAAGAAGTAATTTAAGAATTGTAAAGTTTAATTGTCAGAATTGAATTGCTGGTTTAAAAATCAGCCTATGTGATTGTGCATGAATATGTTTCATTATTCAGCAAGCCTGTGTTCATAATCTTTTTTGTTGTTGCTAAATTCTGTTTGGCATATCCTGCATGAGTAAAAGTTTGCTACATCTTTCTAAAACAACTTTGATGCATCTTTAATGCAATAATCTTGTACTGTGTACATTTAATATATTAATATATTTAATACAATATTTTAGGTGGTAACAGGAGATGCTACCCAGTCTTTGTGTAGTTGCTTCTCTTCAAGTGCTTTTAAAATTACTGTCCTATGTAAAACAGTCCACATTCCTTAGAGTTCAAAAAAACCCAAACAACAAAACAAAAAAACCCCACAACCAAAAAACAAAACAAAACCAAAAACTGTTATTGCCGTTAGAGCTTTAAAATAGTATTTTAACATTTAGGACCTGAAGCAAAGTTACAGAAGATGCTTACATGAATTTTTGGACCTCTGGTATAATTTGCGCTGTACTGAGTCCACCCTTTAATCCTGAGGTTCATCTGCTGGGGCCGAGCAAGCTTGGACAGTGGCAGTGAGGTCCTCAGAATGTAGGTTTGTTTAGAGTGACCTTCTCTTAGATGGATTGCCTTACAGGGCTGACGAGCTCCATCTGCCCAGGGGGCTGGGAATCGAACCCGGGTCGCAGCGGTGAGAGTCCTGCACCCTAACCACTAGACCACCAGAGGCCCCAATTTTTAAACAGTGCTTGTCTATATTACTCCTTATCCCATACCATGGTATAGAATGAGATTTGCCTAATTTTTTAATTTTTTTTCTCCATCAGGAAAAAGATTGTTCTCAGAAGAGTCCACAAGAAATACAGAGACAAGACCTGGAAGAAAAAAATGTAGTGTCAGAGAAAGCATCTGTACCACTTGAACCTTGTGCACCAAAGGAAAATCCTGTAATTGCAGAAAACGTAGAGGAAGAAGCAGAAGTAGTTTGCTCAGCTGCATTCAGTAAACCTTTACATATTCAAAACCTGCAACTTCAAAATGAAGACAACTTTCAGGCAGAGAGTGTCGTTCTTGATAGTTCATCTACACAGCATATACATCAACCTAATCCTGTTTTAAGGGCAGCAGCAGTCCACAGCATGGAAGCTACCAGTGTTCATACTTCTGTGGAGGATCCAGGAGGCTGTGCAGCTACAGTCTTGCAATTTACAGATCCTGACTACATGAATTCATCTCTGAAACTAAACAGTGCTGTAGGGCCAATTCCTGATTATGCAATTGAAAATCCTGTCCCTCACGTTGTCTGCTCTGGTGAAGTACAGCCAGCAAGTGAAGATGCAGTTTTACTGAGTACAGTCACACAAAATATTGAACAGTTCAGTGGAAGTGAAGAATCTGTCATTGCTATTATTGTGCCATCTGAGAGTCCAGAACAGCCTGAAATAGTAAATAGTTCTTTCCTGGCTGTTAAGGAAGAGTTTCTTGACACTGAGGAGACAGATATGATTGAATATGGTGGAAGTGAAATATTACAAACTGAGCATTCATACTGCAAACAAGACGTAGACAGAGATCACCTTTGGCAAAAAATTTCAAAACTCCACTCTAAGATAACTTTACTTGAAATGCAGGAGGTAAAAACTTTGGGGAGACTCAGGTCCTTGGAAGCTCTTATTGGACAATTGAAGCAAGAAAACCAGCTTTCTGAAGAGAAACTGAAGACAGTAGAAAACTGCTTTACAACCCTTGAAGTAACTATAATACAGTAAAGGCTTTCACTGATGGTTCTAAAATATCTTTTTAGTCTCTTTGACAGTCCTTTTGGACAAATTAACTTTTGTTTCCGTCATAGTGTTTTAAACATCTGATGCAAATTATGTGACGAGCAAATATTCTTTAAAATGTTACATCAGCCAAAGCTAGGTGGTAGACTATTGCCTGTAAAACATGACTTGCAAGTAAGCTTAAAAATCCCCTCTCAATTGGGTGACTTTTTCTAAAAAAGTGAGTGAATTGAATCAATAAAGTCAAGTTAACCCTTTCTAGCTGCAGCCTCCTCCAAAACATGCAGCTCCTGCATTTGAGGCAGCAGTAGAACAGACAGAATAAGCATATGAGATGGACAATTATAAAATCGTTGTTTTAAAAAAAAAAAGTGTCCCAATTCTCTTTCAAATGAGTAAAGAGATATGTAATATGCATTTTTCAGTGAGACCAAAATTGCTCTTTAGTCTTCTGTTCATCTAACATTTGTTCTGGTAGTTTTTTGTACACTTGGATCTTACTAAAATTGTTTCTGCAATAAAAGGTGTTGCCTTTCATTTGGTTCTCGAAATAAAAATTCTCTAAGAATATTGTTCACTCCCCTTTATTGATTTTATTAACTATTTTGAGTTATGGGGTACCACTACAGTAGACAGATACTACAGTTCATTTTGAGGGAAATTAATTTGCTTAAATACTTGCTGCTTACTCTTGTCTGTTTGCCACCCCTTGGATCTAGAGTTTGCTGTACACAGAACCAGCACTAGATCATCCATTCCAACTGTACATTGTGGCTGGACTGGATGATCATTGTAGGTCCCTTCCAGCTGAACTATTCTGGGATATTCTATTCTACAGTGATTAGACTACTTGAGGAACTCGGTTGTGATTTCCTTTACTCCAGAATCGTGTCATCCCCACCACTACAAGTTCAGTCCAGGACTGGAGCAAACGGGTTCCTTTGCAGTCTGTTATTCGTATTCTCTTTCAGACACATTCTAAACTGTCCTGGTAATTTTTTCATATGGAATTGAGGATCAAGCAACACTAAACAAAGCTGGCCTCCAACTAGATAGGTTGCAAACTAGTCACATTTCAGAGAATTTTTGAGACTTAGAGTATCTGTGCAGAAGTTGGGCTGCTAAAGCACAGAGCTGTAGGAAGTTAGTCGGTATCAGTAACCAGTTAAGCTAAGTAACCAGTTAGGCTTGTTTTGTTTTTCAACTAGTTATCTTCTTGTAGGCTTTATGCACAGGATATGCTTGGTAATATTGCTAAAGGACATAATGGTCACTTATAATATGATGAATTATTTACTGGGAGTCTATGACCCACTGATTTTGTTCCCTCTTATTATCTCATTTTATTCCGTCTTATTACTCCGTATAACAAGAGAACACTCCTGTTCTGCCTTGTGTGCTCTGAAATCGCAAGGGATGTCCTGTATCCTCTAGAAACATTGCTGTTATATAGAATCCAATCTTGTGAACATTTTTCAGGTGGCTTCTCTGAACTGCACATTTTGTAATTTTTGCTAAGTAAGAGATCTTTCAAAGTGATTTACAAAATGCTGTATGAAATTGCTAAACGATTTTAGAGGTTTCATTAATGTCACTACAAATCCTCTGCTAACCCTGTATATTTGAAGGCTGATCATGCGCTTCAGAAGTACACTGTAGGTTTTGGATGGCAATGAGAGCTTGGACATGGCAAAAGAGTTGCTATACTTCAAGCTATTATCTCAGCAAAGCTCTATTCCCAAAGAAAATGTGGGAGTTTTAACACAGTATTTGCATTGCTGATATGTTTTTGCTTTTAGTAATAGCTTCCAGTATTAAAATTGAGAACATTATTTTTCACATAGATTTCTTTAAACCTGAGGAAAAAACCCACAAATGTTCAATTTTCCTTTTTTTTTAACAGAGTTTCTTGGGACTATATTAGAACAACTCAGTAACTCTACAAGTCTGTCACCAAGTCTACAAATTTCCCTTCTATAGTGTGTTTTGGGCCAATGGGCCCAAGGTAGACGTATTACTTTAAAAATATTTACATTATAGGTGGCTATTGTTGCTTACAGGAAGATACAGCTGGTTCATTTGCTTCAGTAATAAGCTGACACTGAATTACTCAGGCTAATTATTACACAGAAGGAAAAGTAGCATGTTGGAAATGGCCACACCCCACTGAATTAGATGCTACATGTACATTTTGTTTTCAGTGTTTCCTAATCATAAACTGTACAGCCTTTGCACACAATTTTATTTCACCAAACCTGATGGGCACTTGAAGGTGCTGTATTACTCCTTAAGATCCAGTGGAAACTCCTTTTGTACAGTCACAACCCAGCATCAAAGCAGTGCACTGAATCATCATTCCTTCTATAATGTATTGGGCTTATCTTGATCCAAGTCAAATGTCCTCACGTTTTCAATAATTTTTCATTTGCATCACCTTTTTTTAAGCTTCTGACTTTCAATTTCCACTAATGCAATTAACTGTTCTAATACTTTATAGATTTAACAGATGGCATCTATTTTATTAATTCACCCCTTTAACTGTTCAGTTGTATTTCTTTACCACTGTCCACTGGCTACTGTAGGAATTCGGCATTTGCTTTCTCTTATACCTTCATTTCAATTCCACCAGTTTTGTTAAACTTGCCTACAATCAGTGTGGTTCCATCTGGAATAAATTGGTGCCCATTTCCCCTGATTTTCCATCTTCTTTACGAGGTGGAGTGTGAAGTTTTATTTCTTTCATTCTGAATGCAGGGACAGGTACAGGGGATTTTTTCTTTCTGTCAGACTGATAAGTATCCAGGACTTCTGTGCCTTCTTGCATCAGTGGTGCAAATATTGACTGCACTCTTGCATGCATCACAAGTATTCATTACAAGTCTGTCTAGATCTCTCATTAGATGTCTTCGATCCTTTTTCAAAGTCTTTTTACCACAGTGAAGTTGTAATTATTCCACTTAAACCCTCTCCTACTCTTGAGTCTTGGCTCCTGCATTAGAAAAGCTAGCAGCAGACCTGGGCTCACTCAAAATGCCCTATTGGTTAGTAATTGTTATCTCTTTTCTGTTTTGCCCAAGCTAGTCCATGATGGGTGCTCTGGATGGGTGCCATGGGGTCCAGCTGTGCCCATGTCGACCACAGGGCAGTCACCTGCAGTGCCTCCAGTGAAGGGACCCCCTGGGACTGCAGTGCTGCTGGGCTCTAATGGCACAGTTCGATTCGTGCTAGAGGCTGCCTTCTCTTCAGTTAAGCTATATGCCACATTTTAAAAATTGCAGTTCCCTCCATCTCCTGACATCTTCTGTAATGGTTGCATTTCCTTCATACATAACCACACTGCTGTTTTTGGCTGGTACAGTTCATTTTCTTCACAGTAGCTGATATGGGGCTGTGTTTTGGATTTGTGCTGGAAACAGTGTTGATAACACAGGAATGTTTTAGCTATTGCTGAGCAGAGGTTACAAGGCCTTTTCTACCTCTCACCCCACCCCACCAGCGAGGAGGGTACACAAGGAGTTGTGAGGGGACACAGCCAGAACAGCTGACGCCAACTGACCAAAGGGACCCCAGACCATACTCAGCATATAAAGCTGGGGGAAGAAGAAGGAAGAGGGGTGTGTTTTGAGTGATGGCATTTGTCTTCTCCAGTCACCATTACCCATGATGGAGCCCTGCTTTCCTTGGGATGGCTGAACACCTGCCTGCCCATAGGAAGTGGTGAATGAATTCCTTGTTTTGCTTTGTTTACATGTACAGCTTTTTCTTTCCCTATTAAACTCTCTTTATCTCAACCCACAAATTCTCTCTATGTTTCTGATTCTCTCCCTTATGCCACAATGGCAGAGTGAGAAAGTAGCTATGGTTGCCGACTGGGGTTAAACCACAACACACACTTTGGTCCCCACTGCCCTGTGTACAACTCGATCCTGCTCTTACTGGATAATGCCACTTAACTGCAGGTTAAAGTCATACGTGCAAATCCGCACTCCTGCAGTTCAGCCTGTATCCAGTACTGCCTCAGCAAAGCGCTAGGCACAGCCTATTCCAGCCTTTCCATATCGCAGTGAGATGGTCTAACACCCAGGGACCCCATTATGTTGCCAGGTGAGAGCTCATGCTGGCAGGGGCTGCCTGCAGGCTCTGGACCCCTACAGCCATAATTAGTTAATTATGTCAATGACAGTGGTAGACTCTGTTAGAGACTACAGTGGTAGAGACTGAGGTAAATGCTCAAATTCCTTTGCTCTTTAGAGATTTTAAACTTCATGACAGTAGGGCAACGAAACCTAGAGCCTGCTTTTGTGAGAGATGGGCAAACCCAGCAGACACTGTGAGCAGCAGACAGTATTTTAACCACCTAGGAAGAACTAGACAAATTCCACACCCTGCCTTGAGGAAAAGTCTGTCATGTGTTAGTGGCAAGTGACTTGGTCCTTTTCTATAAAGTCCACAAGCAGGAAGCCTCATGCTGTGTTGTAAGGCTGGAGGGGAAATGGCACCTGCACACATGGGCCTTAGGAGAGATGCTCAAGGCATGGGAGATGCTTGGGGGACAGGGAGTAAGGAGCAGGCTTTGGCATTTGCACTGGCAAAAGTGCTTTCCTGTGAGGCATCTCTGCAATGTCAATGCAGCACCAGTTGCAGGTGCTGTCCCTTCTATGGGTTTCCACATGCTAGGCACAGCTCAAAGATACAGGGAAAACCAAGTAATGCACTGGAAGGCATGGATCACCAGCACCAAGGCAAGAAGGAAGAGAAACAGAAAGGGAAAAGGACAAATTACATGCTCATCAACAACTTAAACATTAACATAGATTTAGACAAAAAATATTCTTTTCTCATTTACAAAAGCATTTTATGACTTACTTACACAAGCTAATTTAAATTTCTGCAACCTCAAGTGGATCTCTGGAAATGCTTTAGCATTTTATTCATGCTAGATCTTATAAAAATATTATTGCTCTATTTTCTCCTCCACTGAAACTAGTGTAATGCCTTTCTAATTTACCTGACCATTTAGTGCTGCAGAGATGTGAGTTTCAGCCAAAATATTTCCCACAAAGAAAACAATAAGAACAAAACATCTAAACAGACTTTTTCCAGTAAATATATCTCTTGTCATTATTATATATTATGGGATACATTGCGAAAAGTCTATCACCATTTAAAATGGTTAAACTGTAGAGATGCTTTTAGAATATATATTTACATATAAACCCAGTATATATTGCATGTATCTGAAGCAGCAGTGTTCCCTGTAAGCAGCAGGTGGTGCTACTGGATCGCTCTGTAGGAGTCAGACCAAAGACGTGCATTTAATTTTTTATTCTGTTGTTATCGAAACCGTATGGAAACAGATTAACTATGGGCAGCAGGGGGAGGAGGTGTTTCCTTATATTTCAGCTGCATCTTTAATAAAGAAGGGTAGTACATGAACAAAACAGGATGACTAATTTGCTTCAATATTACAAAAATAAAGATTCAGACAAGAAACTTATTTATATTCTGAGCATAAAACATGAAATTCGAGAGCCTACTGCTCAAGTGAGTGGCAAAAGGAGATGTATTCGCTGTCCTTACGTGGGACATGATTCCATACCTCATTTGTTGAAGTGGGTCAGTGATTACAGTTTGAATCCTGTAAACAGTTTAGCGTTGCTTATTTGCATATTAATCAGGATAATAGTGTGAGTATTTAATCATACCCTTCATCAGGGGTGTCTGCTTTGCTACTCAAGTACTGAAACCATGCTTTTGAAACCAGGAAGGTATGTGCACAACAGCTTATGCATGGCATAATCCCCTCTTAAGTGTCATGGGACAAATCTTGCTGTGAGAATACACAACTTCAGATAATCAGAATAGGAGAATATTGGTAGTGCACATTCAAGGAAGTTTCCGCTTGCTTATTTCAGTGTTACTTTCAAAGTATAACAGATAATCAGGTGTTACAGTAAAGGTTAGAAGTACCCATGTGATTTTCTGAAAGAATGGAACAGGGCAGCCACAGTGGCATTGCAAAAACAGATGGTGAAGGAAGATGTGTCAAAGTAACCACTGGCTTCAGAGGCATAAAAGCCTCAGGGTGGTTAGCAACTCCACCACAGCCTCCTGAAAGCAATTGTCTCACCTGACTGGATATCTCCCTCATGAGGTGCACCACAAGTAAGAAATATTTGATACAAAGAGGAAGAAATTAACTGAGGAAATGCCTATTTATCTACTCACTATAGCCAGGGGGGTAGATATTTCAGATTTAGATATATGGTCTGATTCCAACGGGATGAGGTTCAACAAGGCCAAGTGCTGGGTCCTGCACTTTGGCCACAACAACCCCATGCAGCGCTACAGGCTGGAGAGCAGCCAGGCAGAAAGGGACCTGGGAGTTTGGATGGACAGGAAGCTGAACATGAGCCAGCAGTGTGGCCAGCAGGTGGCCAAGAAGGCCAATGGCATCCTGGCCTGGATCAGGAAGAGTGTGGCCAGCAGGACCAGGGAAGTGATTCTTCCCCTGTACTCAGCACTGGTGAGGCCACACCTGGAGTACTGTGTCCAGTTCTGGGCCCCTCAGTTCAGGAAGGATATTGAGGTGCTGGAGCAGGTCCAGGGAAGAGCAACAAGGCTGGTGAAGGGACTGGAGCACAAGTCCTCAGAGGAGGGGCTGAGGAAGCTGGGGTTGTTTAGCCTGGAGAAGAGAAGGCTCAGGGGAGACCTTATCACTCTCTACAACTCCCTGACAGGAGGTTGTAGCCAGGTGGGGATTGGTCTCTTCTCCCAGGCAACTAGCAGTAGGACAAGAGGGCACAGTCTTAAGCTCTGCCAGGGGAAGCTTAGGTTGGATATTAGGAAGAAATTTTTTAGAGAGAGAGTAATCAGATATTGGAATAGGCTTCCCAGGGAGGTGGTAGATTCACTGTCCCTGGAGGTTTTTAAGATGAGACTGGATGTGGCACTTAGTGCCATGGTCTAGTAACCACAGCGGTGTTGGATCAAGGGTTGGACTTGATGATCTCAGTGGTCTTTTCCAATCTGGTTGATTCTATGATTCTATGATATATATGTGTTATAAATACCTGAAGTTCCCTCAAATAAATCTCACCTGTTTCAAAAAGTAAATCACTTTGAGTTCTCAGACAGGGACAAGTTTGAAAGACTAAAGGCTAATATAAAATAGTCTGGCACAGCAGTCCTTCCAAATTGTGCCTCAATTTTCTGTACAGGCAGTGTTAAGATAAAGACCTTTCAAAACTCCAGAGGGGATTTTGCTCAGATATTTCATTTACATAGATACAACCTTTTCTTCCCCTGAAGATTTTGAAAGACACCACTGTCTCTGTAAGAAATATGTACAAGTAGAAAAACTGATTGACCAGGTGTCTGCCTTAGGCAGAGTATATCATGAGCACAAGTCTCGGTGTTGCAGAACATCCTCACAAGCCACAGGAGTTCTGCATTGCTTCATGAATAATAAAAACTGGTTGTAGTCAGACACATTTGACCTCTTACTGGCCCTTGGGACTGAAAATAAACTTTTTGCTGCTACAGCTTCACTCTAGAGTAGTAACAAACACCACGAAGAGGTCTTTTTCAGCCATGTCTGCTTGGGTAAGCACGCTATAGATCACAAATAGCAGCAGTCTGTTCTGTGTTCTGAGTCAATAGACTATGAGGCTACATAAGACTAGGCTTTAGGAGTTCTCAATGACAAGAATAGCTACTGTTTGGAGATAATAAAGACATGATGAGCTATAGTTTCACAGCATGCAAAATATATAAAGCCCTTTAGATCTTATACTTAGCAGCAGCTGTTACTAAACTTACATCAAAACTCTTTATTTAGTGTTTTATGTGGTGAGAAATCCTATACCATGTAAAGCTGGCTTTGTCTGGAGGGTAGTTATGGAGTATCCTTTTTTTGGCTGAGATAGAGTTAATTTTCTTCCTAGTGGCTAGTACAGGGCTGTGTTTTTTGGTTTCGTTATGAGAATAATGTTGATAAAACAGTGATGTTTTAATTGTTGGAAAGTAGGGCTTACCCTAAGTCAAGAACTTTCCAGTTTCCCATGCTCTGCAAGGGAGGAGGTGCACAAGAAGTTGGGACGGAGCATAGCCAGGAGAGCTGACCTGATCTGGCCAAAGGGATATTCCATATCATAGAATGTCACACTCAGTATATAAACTGTGGGGAGCTGACCAGGGGCTCAGGTCACTGCTCGGTGACAGCCTGGGCATCTGTCAGCAGGTGGTGAGCAGCTGGATAGCACATCACTTGCCTTTCTTGGGTTTTATTTCTCTTTCTCCTTCTGTTCTCTCCATTTTTAATACAATAATTATTATTTAATATTATTATTATATTTTATGTCAATTAACCTGTTCTTATCCCAACCCACAGATTTTACCTTTTTTTTTTTTTTCTAGTTATCTCTCCCATCCCACCTTGGAAGCGAGCTTTGTGATACTTAGTTGCTGGCTGGGGTTAAACCACAACATGGAGTGACAACGGTGTATCGCTTCAGCGTCTGCTGACAGACTATGAATACTCTCACAATAGTGAATTAGCCTCCCCAGGGCCGGCTCCAGCAGACTGGCAGGATGTTTTCAGGAAACAGTGAATGTTCTGCTGCCACTAGATAAGGGTGAGCACAACAGCAGACTCTCTTTTCAATTCAGAGCCCCAACCAACATTTGTAGAAAGGCATCCACTCCTCACTAGCAGCCCCTCTCCACAATTCAGTTATCTGTGTAGTCCCTTAAAAGATGGGGGCACTCACTCCCAATGGGCTCAACTTCCCACCTGGTACAGAAACACTGCATTTTCCAACTGTGAGGAGAGCACATATTCAAGGTTTGTCTGGCACATAGGACATCACCTTTGAACTGAATCACAGCTCAGGCCTCCGGCAGGGACTTGACAAAGAAGCAAAACCTGGACAGATGCTGGCTTTTATCCTTTTATTTCCTCCCCCTTATTGTAGTAAAAAGGGACCAGTAAACCAAGCTCCTGAGACTTACTGGGGTAGGTAATGCTGCAAGAAAAAAAAATATACAGAAAATGAGCACAAAACTATATTTCATTTATGGACATTAATTAGAAGTAATAGGGGCCCCTGGTGGTCTAGTGGTTAGGGTGCAGGACTCTCACCGCTGCGACCCGGGTTCGATTCCCAGCCCCCTGGGCAGATGGAGCTCGTCAGCCCTGTAAGGCAATCCATCTAAGAGAAGGTCACTCTAAACAAACCTACGTCCTGGGGACCTCACTGCCACTGTCCAAGTTTGCTTGGCCCCGGCAGATGAACCTCAGGATTAAAGGGTGGGCTCAGTTCAGCGCACGCTGGGTCTCACCTAAAAAATCCACTGCGCAGGCTCGAAGGGTCAATGACCTTTCCCAAATCTTCGCTCGCGAAGACTGGCCATTAAGATTAATTAAGAAGTAATAACAAATCCCAGTTAGATTTTTACTTAAAAATATATTAGAGACTGACACTTATCTGAGAGTTGCTACAAAAACATGAGCTCAGCCACAGTTGCATTTGAGATTACTATTTTCACAACTTTTAAACACATAAATCACCATAATGAGATCATGGTCATAAATCCAAATGAAATTGTATTTTACATCTTTCACATTAAAACTATCAATTTGCTTCTGCAACTATTCATTTTGTGAGATTTCAATACATTTTATTCTGTATTTTATTCGGTTTCTGAAATTAATTTACTGCTTTATCAATGGGTTTTGATGCATACTGAGGGATTGCAGACATTCTTTGCTTACCTTTATTTGTTGGTTTTCTTTACCTTTTACACTGATCTCATTTCAAGACTTCAGGAACACAACTTTCTATTGCAAAATCCCTCACCAGACTACCATGTGCCTGCTTCTCGTAACAGGCATTGCTTTCAGCCTACATCTTTTTGTCTTACCCCAAGCTCAAACATTAAAATTACAGGGTGTGGATATACACACGGCCTATTGCACCGAAATCTTCAGCCTCCTTTGTCTGCACTGTGGGTGGTAATGTGAATTATCTTTCACCAGATAACGTAAATGTGTTAGGTGTTGTCTTTTTTAATGAATAAGATATCTCTTTAACTCACTTCATTCAAAATTAACTCTTCATTATATCTGAAAGGATCTTGTTTATAATAATCTGTCACTGTGGGGGTCTTTAGCTCCATCTCCTGCACTGTTGATAGCAGATAATATACAGAAATGGAAGAAAAAAAAGGCAAAGAATAAAATGCTAAAACAGAACTATGTATCTTTTCTAATTGTTTGATCTGTTTCTTTGACAAATACAGATTTTTTAAATTTGACATATTTTCCTTCTCCATCAACAGCTGCATATATAACAGTGGAAATCATTGATCTAGTCCCCAGCATCAGAGACATAAAAGCTGGAAAGTTTTTTGGAGTCACTGTGAGAACTGCCTATTCTAAACACCTGCAGATTTGTTTAATTTTCTAGTTACTAATTACACACTACAGCAAAAAAAGTAATCTGATAGTTAAAGAAATATGATAAGCTTCCCAAATGATGTCTTAGCTAGCCATGAAAGTTGTGCTTTGGGTTTTAAAGAAGTGTGTTTAAGAACAATTGAGCTTTTAACGTAAGTTTAATTGCAGGTGGAGTAATGCATTTATATGAACAAAAAGGCTGAAGTGAGAGGGACTGATAGGGAGACAGGCAAATTTACACTCTCACACACATGCACACCCACAAAGCACTCAAGATACTGTACTTACCTTAAAAACAAGAGGATATTTTATTAATGTTACTAGAACAAGTCCCAGATACATCAAAATCTTCTTCCTCTAAGCATGAAAAAACAACACATTTTTGGTTCCCAACTTTTATTGTAAAAATGCGTTTTATTATTTCGACAATAATTTTCTGATCATGAAGCAGTAATGAAATGTTATATGACAGAATGATATGTCCTGCCTTTCATTTCAGGACAGTCACTAATGCTACAGTGTTTGAAATTAGTATTTTACATTACCTCAACATTTTTCGGGATCCATAACCTTCTGGGAAATACCCTTTACTGCTTTCTAATGAGCAAATTGATGGATTTTGAAACAGAAACAAGTCATCTTCCTGAAAAGCTATAGCTGGGAATGAACAATTTAAAATGAATGCTGACACCAGCCTAACAGCCCATGTTTCTGCAGCTCTCCAGAGAAAATACAGAAGCAGACAATATTTCAGAACTGCAGAGCCATTAAAAGCATTAAGTGACTGTTCGTTTTGCTTTTCTTCCCAGAAGGATCATGATTTTCAAGGGATATGAATGAAGGCTATAAACAAGAATAGGGTCATGAATTTAAAAAATTTAAATGAATCCTGATATTCTTTTTTCACCACACAGACCATTTCCTGTCCTCTACAGAAAAAGTCCGTTTCTGTTATGAAAGAAATTCCCTGAGCCAGATGCAGGCAGGCAGGCCTGTGTTAGATCCCACAAATAGTGTGAAGATGCACCAAAAAACCTACTCGGATGTACACCACTTGACACTGCTCTTCCTAATGCATGGCCCTCTAAGGTCCCCTTTATGCAAAATAAAGACTACAAATTTCCGCTGCACTTTCCTCCAGCCCCCTTCCTTAGAGCAAAAGGTAGGTAATGCCAAACATACCTTTTATCATACTGTTGTGCTTTCCTCAAGTATTTATATTTTTTAAGAAGAAGCCAAAGACTAAAGGTTGCATTTTTAAAGGCATTTACAAATCTGACCGCTAATCTTTTTTATTCTCTGCAGATCCAAGATGCTTAGCCAGAGACAGGGAGTGGTGTGCCAAGGCTGATAGTCTGTGTCAGTGGCCTGGAGCTACAGCAGCCAGCCCAGCACACCTCCTCCTCACAACCAGCCTCCAGAAAGGGAGGGCAATAGCTGCTAAGAGAAGGTGACACAATTTATACAACCTCGGGGCTGGGAAGGCACTAAGAATACTAAGAGAGATGGTGCCTTAGTCACCTGACATGGTGTAATATCAAAGCACTCAAGCACTATACTCATGAAATGTATTTAGATCTGAAATAATAAGAGAACTGGCCTCAATATATTCATTGTTTCCTCTGAAAAGTGCTGCTTCCTCTTCTCCCTGCAGACATACCAGAACCCGCATGAAACAAAATTCATGGTGAAGCCCCTGTGCACCAGAGCTGGCTCCCCACAGACTGTGACTCCTGCTTGTTGCAAAGGGCTTTAGAGCAACCCCAATGAAGGACAAATATTTGCTCTCTGTCAAGTTTGCTGTTACATCTCACGTTGAAAAGAAGTCACTATAAAGCAGCTCCTAAAGGAGGAAATGCAAACCTTCCCTTCCAGGGTGAAAATGTTTAAGTTATTTGAAAAGTGAAACCAGTAACCTACCACAAATACCAGAGGCAAAATGCAGCTCTGTAAGAGCAGGAATCCTGACAAAGATGACCCACAGGTTTTGCATCATTTGCAAACTACCCTTTCCCTTATTGCTAACTGCTTACTTTTAGAGCAGCTCCACTAAATCACATGTACAACATGCTTTTTGGCATCACACTTTGTCTTTATTCAAAACTCCTAAGTGATCAGTATTTTCCTTCTACTTGTAATCATTAGTAATAAATATTCAGATTATTTAATTCCATGCATATCATGTTTCTGTTCTAAATGTTTAATGCAAAGGGAAACAGTTCTCTTAAAACTGATTAAAAACATTGTAATTGAAAACACTTATTTTAGATTTGAGCCAAAACATAAATCTAATATGAAAAAAGTAAGAGAAGAGGAACTAACTCATGATCCTGAAGGGACTATAAAACATGCTATAAAAATACTTTTAAAGTGGTTTAAGAGAGAGTGAGGGCCAAACTAACACAAAATGTTAAACTTTGATCCAAATTCCATCTCCCATGACCCATCACAACTGCAACATGACTTCTCACTGGCTTAATTTCCATTGCTATTATGAAGGGAACATGGCTCAGGGGTGATGGGCTCTGCAAACACACCCAGTAATTAATCTAATAGAAGAATCAGCTAATGAGTAAAAGAAGAATGATTTTACCACCCTTATTGTATAGATCTAGAACCACGCAGGGAGGTGGATGGCCTTGGGAAAGTTGGGACAAGACTCTAGAGCTTCCAAACTCTAGATTCAGCTTCATATCCAGGCACAAATCACAAAACCACAAAATCCCAGAAATGTTGGCTCTAGCAGGGCTCTGGAGGTCACTTGCTGTGGTCCCCTCTCACAGCAGCCTTCCCCCTGCCAGCACTGCAGCCCTTATGCAATGGGATTCTCCAAGCTGACCAGCTCCCTGTCAGGAGCAGAGAGAGGAGAAGGGTCCTGGTATTGGCATGGCCCACACTACCAGGCTGAAACATTCTGTTCTACCAACAAACACTCCATGAAACAAAAAGCAGGTGCTCCTAGTTATAGTTTCTGAATATAATATTGTCACAAAGTTGTGGTTGTGGTTGTGGTTGTAGTTGTGTTCACACAAGAGTCTATAGGCAGTCATTATTTTATGGTGGAAGCCTTTTAATTTAGTTTATTATTATTATTATTATTTCCATTGGTTTTGCTACTAGGGAGAATTTGTCATCAAGAAAAAAAAAGAATGAAAATTATTCCCATCCATGTCCCAGCTCTAATACTTTAAGTCTGCAAAAATGCCATTTTGATTTTAAGATGGCATGCAGAGCTTTGCCTCTGCTGCACAGGGAGAGCATCATCATGATGCAAAGCATCAGAATCAATGGAAGGGAAAATGTAAAGAGGCAATGTGCTCTATTCTTTGACACAGCTTCTCACAATTAGTGCAAATACTTTGGCACTAGCAGTTTATTTTTGCTAACACATAGATGCTTATTTTACAATTTTTTTACAATTCCTTTTTAAATCTTCCCATAGTCCTATTTAGCAAGAATAAGAATGAAAAGTAGGTGAAAGGCTGGAAAACAAGGGGGCAGCAGAGTCTCTTGCAGGCATTGTAGACACCCCAGTGTGATTAAGGGAAATCTAGGAACATCCATTCGAATCAGTGGCAGTGGAACAGCATAATCCTCCCATACTAAGCCTTGCTTTGTTTTCAGGTTGTCCTGCTGATCCTAATGAGAAATATCAATGGGCAAGTAAAAAGAGGCCTGGATATCACTTTTTATTCTTTGGAGTCAACAGGGTCATTCCTACCTCTGATAGCATCCCCTAGATTTCCCAGTTGTGTCTAAACTCTGATTTTATCTCCCAGTTTCTGAAGTCAGTCTCAGAAGTCAGTCACTAAAATCCTCACCAATGATTTATAAGTATATCTGGATATAGACTTATGTACAGGTTGAAGTTTGTTTCCTTAAAGGTAAAAACGCCAAGAAATATGATAACGGAACACCAACCTGCCACTTCCACTTTTCAGGCTTTATTATGTATTTTGACAGACTCCTGCAATTTGAGGCTGTCTCAGCGTATTCTAATTAAAAGTGTGAAAACATGTTCTCAGGCGAAGAAAAAAGGGGTCAGTTCCTTTCCCCAGGGAAATTGAACTAATTAGCACACTATTTGCCCAGAAATGACTGAAAAGTATCAGAGAACTTAAATGATAAAGATCTTGTCATTGATAAATCCTCTTATTTCTCATATGCCATTCCAACTATTTCATTGGGTCACACACTCACAACTATTAAAAACTTTGAGCACTTGATTCTAAAGGAAACCTCTGCTTTCAGCAGCATGGCTATTACAATATGCAAGCTGTCTTGTTTGAGAGCCTGAGCTACCCTTATGCAGTCTGGTAGGCTGTAGACAGACACTATTTTCCACACAAAGAGCCTTTCTGCTTGAGCAGCTCCCCTCAGACCACCACCAGCAGCACAACATGATATCCAAGTGAGCAGCTGCCAAGCTCATCAACACAACATGGTAATACTCAAGCATAAGGAGCAGAGAGGAGCTTACAATCTCCAGCAGACTAAGGGATCTGTACCAGGTTTATGTGGCTAGGGTTTAGCTTTCGACAATTTGCAGACCCCTGGGAGGTTGTGTTTCAGTGGGCACTAATTATGTGGTCTCTTTTTATTGAATTTTCACTGAGTACAAATTGTCTTGCAGATATCTTGGTCCCCTCTGTAAGGTTTCATTTATTTTCTAGTGTTTTCCACTATTCTTTGCCATTGCCATTTAAGTGTAAATAAAGTTTATACCATGATGGAGGGTAGCTAGGGAATACCCTGTTATTTTCTCCAATCAAAATGCTTTCCAGAATCAAATAAGAATTGCTGACTTGCTAACTCTTATGACTACAACATCTTTGACTAATACTAATCTTCTTATTTGGTTTCCCCAGCTGTCATCATAGTGAATGGGATTTAATTTTAGTAGCAATTTATTTATCTTTGAAGTCAGTGTTAACCCTTCAAAAAATCCTTTGTGTGTTAAAAATTAGGGGAGCCATTCTTTAGCACATTCAGCTTTTGCAGCTCCTATAGGCAACCTAGATAGTCCTAGCTAACCACTGTACCTAGAATCATGTTAATTCTGCTTTGAGAATCACACATGCTGTTCAGCAGCCCAGCTCAGCCAGAAAGGCTAAAACTAAAACAGTTTTGGACACTGCTGACAGCCAGTAATATTTTTCAGAACTGAGAGGAAGTGAGGATCCCTTTTGACTAGCTGAACTAAGGTCATTCTGATCTCATTCAACAGTTTGAACTGATTTAACTGTCTCATTGTCCCTAAAAAAACCCGTGCTACGTTCAGATAGCCCTTTTCAGCAGGATGGGGCCTTACTCTTATTTTAGGAGGACTAGAACATAAGCAACGGTTTATTAAAAATATTATAATTCTAATGTCTAAAGATAGATTTGGCATTGAAAGAGTTACTTTTTTTATCAGTCTGGTTTACAACCAACCAGTTTCACGGTTGCTAATCAGGCTAGAGCAGCTGCCACCTTCAGAAGAACATGTGTGTGCCAGGACGTCTGCTGACTGCTTTGTAATTTCTCAGTACAGCTCCACAGGCTGCCAAGTCCTTCCTCTTCCATCTGAATCTCGTGGTCAAAGAATAACAATTTTCTGAAATGAGAATTTGTAAATCTAAAGTACTGTCCAGCTAGAAAGAGTGTGTTTTGTAGCATTTTATACAATTTTGTATTAATTCCAGCACCCATGTTTCCCCTACCCCTGAAAAGCCCCAGCACTTGCTGACAGCAGCACCTGCACAGCAGAAGCCAGAGATACCCAGGCCTCATCATTTGCACAAAGATGAGAGAAGACCACACATAGAGACCTGCTCCAGCCTGTATAAAAAGCCATACAGGTTATTTCCACATGGGTCAAGCCTTGCTCTTGAGTTTAACCTGGGCCATTTGATTTTTTTTTCTAAAAATAAAAGCTGCTCAAATATTATGCTGCCCATGGAGATACATTTACTGTATTGGCTGACAAATCTGCAGTGTATGATGAGTTTCTATCTTACAGATGTCACACCATCACATCATCTGTAACAACCAAACACATACTATACAGGAAAAGAGATTAGTGACATTTTTTCATTAAATTTTTTGTAGAGCAGGCATTCCTTTTCATACCTTACAAATGTTTGAACTAATCAAAATGAGGTAGTGCTTCATGCAACAGGTAGAACTCTTTTAAAATGGGAAGTTTCATGAAACTTGGCCAGAGGACACTGTGAGTGGAAGTTGTCTACTTGGCTCAGGAGACTGACGAGTTGAAAGGACACCATCTGGACACCTTTCTACTGCTTAGACTTACTAAGTAAGCAAAATACATCCAGAAGGGTAGGAAGGAAATGTCATCTACATTTGCCATGTTCTTGCACTTATGACCCCTGTTGGAGACAGAATGCCAGGCTAAGCAGACTTTTGGCCTCAGCTGCTGCAATCAGCTGGTGTTCTGACATTAATTTATGGTAATTACTGGGTAACTTTTTAATTATTATTCAAATGTAAGGCACCTTTAAAAGGACTCTGCATACAGTGAAGTTAATCATTAATAATACATTATTAATTATATCTAAAGACGACTTCAATAGGACCATTCTAAGTCAATAGGACCATTGTCATGACAGTGCATGACAAATCATCAGAAGAATATTTGCAGGACAAAACTTTTGGGCATTTGCCATGTCTACCATGCTTTTCAATGAGAAAAAGTTATCCTGCTTTATATGTGTGCATGACAGCAATGATTCTGAAGATGCTTCGTTAAGGAGCCATAAAACACAGCATAAACAGCCATAAAACACTTTCTTTTCTGCACAACTAAAACTTCAGTCTTGATCTTGCATGCTTTAGAATATGGGGAAAAAGCGTGTGCACAGAGCTAAATCCATTGTATTGTCATAAAATCTTCAAACTGACAAAACAGTTATCTCTTAAAACTTGAATCAAACTACAGGCAGAGGAAAAAAATGGTGAAACTGAACATTAATAAGATCGTATCTATCTAGTCTGCTTCAGCACTTTCCATGGAACTTTAGCAAACACAAAACCATTAGGATAAAGGTTTTCCATTTCTCACAGGGTACACTCTTGTCAATTTTCCATTTATATTTTACTTCCAGGGAGAAAACTGAACTGAAGTATCATTTGAGGTTTTCTACAGTGACTTGTAAATTCTAAGTTGTGCTTTTACTTCCTTTTGCTGATACAGGCTATCATGAGACTGGAAGATACTAAATACTGTTAGCTAATCAAAACAATTTCTATGATAACATTCAGTTTCCTCAAGACAAAAGCTAACCCTTTCTTCTCAAATGTGAAATGCTAATACAGACCATAAATTAGTTATTCTCAGGGAAGAACGTAGTCTCTGAAATATGTTTTAGCAGATACTGACAATAATCTTGAAGTTATCAATTACATACAAAAAGAAATTGAAATGATTCTCATAAGAGTGGGACTGCTATCCCAATCCACAAAAAAGCACTATAAAAGTTAGCACCATCAACACTAAGCATCATTTGACCATCCATCTCTCACCACAGCCAGCTCTGCTGGGCATGAAGGCAAGTGGCAATGCAACAGATTCCCTCCAGACCCTCCCTTTTTCCTGAATGGCTTTATCATTTCAGTACAACCTTCAGCATCTTTCAGTAGCAAACAGCCCTTACTACTACATGTCTTAGCGTCTCTCCATGCATCCATCAGCTGCAGGTTGTGGTCTAGTTAGGTAGCATAGCTTCATGTAATACAGTGCACAGGCAGCAGGCTCTCCAAGTCCCCTGCATTTTAACTCTCAGCATTTCTCATCTGCATTTTGTGTCTCTCTCATACTTGGTTATACTCTTTTTCTTCATTCTTTACCTTAAATATTGCATTATAAAGGGTCTTACAAAGCTAGAACAAAGGAAAAAAAAAAGCAATAATCCTTTTGATTCATTATTCTCATCATTATCCTGTCTGATCACTCACTAGCAGCTTTTGCCACTTGCAGAAAAAGGTTGGGCTTTTGTTGTATCTTAATATCTCCTCTTTAAATTTTTGGCTGTTGGTTTATACAACACTAAATGACCTTGCAGATACTTTATGAATAGTTTACTTTGGCCATTACATATATTCTTTTAATAAAGTGTCTTATGTTCTCATGTTTAGAAAGCTGGATAAGTATTTTTCAGCTTCGACATGAGTCTTCATTTCAAGCTGTGGAAACCCTATCTTACTTTAAAGAGATATAGCCAAAGGTTGTAGTTTCAATAAACACTTACTTTGATGCTCTGAAGTGATGACAGGTGCTAAGCAGGTGCCGCCTTTGATCTACCCTCTTGAAAGGGAGACACAGGAGCCACTTCTTTATCTTCAAGTTAAAATAAGAAATTTATTCTTTGTTCAGTAATTAAACAGTAGCAGTTACCACCCAAGTGATTGACAAACTAGATTTATCTGGCAGAATAGAAAGTGAGCAGATAAGAATGTTCCTACAGGATCAACTGCAAAAAAAAACACCATAGAAAACTTCCTTCTGCTGGTCCTCCCACCTGGGTTGAGGGAAATGCACTGTTGGTTGCATTTCTGTAGTCAGAGAGGGTTGTACAGAAGATGTACTTGAATCTTTCAAGAATTTATATTCCAAGTAAAACCTTTCTAACAAGGCCCTGATTATTTTGTGCCAACTGGCAGCACTTTCATCCGTCATGCACAGCTGATACCATTTTGCATGAAAGGAGGCCACTAGGATGATGTTTCCAAACATCACAAAAAAAAGTTAATGTTCTCTGTGAGGAAGCAGAAACAACTTTCACATGGCTATATTGATTTTTACAGAATATTGATTTTCCTTTTCAGAACACCCTAACAGAAAACAATACAGAAATTCTATATTAACTTGTTGTGCTGATAATAATATTCCACAACATATACTTGCAAACACCAACAGCAAAATGAGATATCAAAACTTAAATGAGAATTCAAAGAATTGGGAGCACAACATATGTCTAGCCTACATTTGAATTCCTCCTATTTTCACATAGAATCATAGAATCACTGAGGTTGGAAAAGACCTCCAGATTCATCGAGTCCAACCTTTGTCCAAACACCACCAAGTGCCATGTCTTGAACATCTCCAGGGTTGGTGACTCCACCTCCCTGGGTAGCCTGTTTCAATGCTTAACCACCCTTTCAGGAAACAAATTCTTCGTGATGTCCGGGTCTGTAATTCTCTCAATCCTCCCTCTTCCTCTTCTTGTTGGTGAGCTGATGCTCACGTTAGCTAACCTCCAGTCATCGGTGACCCCTCCCATTAACCAAGACTGATGATAAATGATGGAAAGTGGCTCGATGAGCTCTTCTGCCAAGTACCTCAGTACCCTCAGGTGAATCCCATCCTGCCCCATAGACTTGTGAGTGTCTAAGTGGCACAGCAGGTTACTAACTACTTCCTCCCAGATTGCAGGGGGTCTGTTCTGCTTCCCACCCCTGTGTACCAGCTCAGCAGTGTGGTTGCTCTGAGGATAACCGGTCTTTCTGTTAAAGACTGGGGCAAAGGCAGCATTAAGTACCTCAGCCTTTTCCTCATCTTTGGTTGCAATGTTCCCCTCCATATCCAATAAAGGATGGAGATTTTTCTTAGCCCTCATTTTATTGCTAATGTATTTATAAAAATACTTTTTATTATTTTTCACAGCCCTCTTCTCTTCCCTCCACTTGCTGGCCCAGACAACCAGAAGTGGATAATAATCAGAAATCTGAATCAGTCTAGAGAGTCTTCTAGTAATATCTCTTTCCCAGGTAGGCAGCAAACTTCCCAGTGGGATGGATCCAGTTGGCATCCAGGGCCCTCAGTTTCCCTAAGAAGGCAGTCACCTACAAGAATCACCCTTCTTTTTTAACAGTTATAGTTGTAATGCACGGAGTTGACTGACTTGCTCTGGGCAACCCCAAGACAGACTTTTACTATCATTTGCCTGACCCTCAAGTTCAAGAGATTCGTATCTATTCCCACACCTGGGATGGTGAGGGAGGCCAAGAGGGCATAGCTATGGTGAAAGTAATTTGGTAGTGACTATCCCAGTCCTTGAGACCTAGAGGAAATGTGTATCAAGCAGATTAGGGCCAAAGACAACAGAAGGAAGCAATGTAATACAGTGGGTAAAAATAACTTTATCTCATGCATTTGTTTGCTTTCTTGTTTCCTTGGAGTTTCTAATAGTGCTAAGTAGCGGTTTTAATAGGGAAATTCATGATTGTTAGAAACTTCTAAAATAAAAAAAAAATCATAAACTGACATTAATTATCTTTAGTAGTGTGCAGAAGCCTGGGAACCAGCTTGTTCTGCCCAGCCCACCTATGCTCTGCTTGAAAGCTGCTAGGGAAAGAAAACCTGATCAGTATTACAAATCACCTAAAGTTCCTCATCCAGGGATCCTAGACACTTAAAGTACACTTTGGTGTCCTTTTTTGATGAAGCTCAAAAATATAAGGGATAAATCAATAGGGAAAAATGCAACAGAAGCTTCACAGCTATCCTCATGTCTGAGATCCTCTTTTTTTTGTGTTCCACTTTGTTGGGTTTTTTTTCAGCCAAAAAAAGAATAGATCTTTTAGTTTAAGATGTGATATGTTACAGCTCTATCAAATTACTCATTCTACCAAAAGGATAGTGTGGGTTTAATCAGAGTGAGCAGCAAACCTCTGCAAAGGAAATTTCCTTGTTTCCCACTGGAGTCTTGTGTTTCTGGGACACAGTTCAGTAGCTGGATATGCAGCTTAGCAATCACCTTGGGAATTCTAATATTTGATTTGCAGGCATCTGTACACAGCCTGATTTTAGCAAGGAAAATACATGTATTAGAACAAGGAAAAAAGGCTTGTTCAAACTGCCTCTCCAGACAGTACGATTGCAATTTTTTTGGTTCCTACTTAGAGATTTTCAACATCCTTGTAATCAATTCTAACAGTCCCACTTTTAAGAGAGATAAAGAATGCCCTTTATTAACTCAGTGTATTTGAATGGGGGTTTGTGGTTTTTTATAATAGTTTTCTCCAATGCTTTACCTTGAAAAATAGCAGCAGCGGCTAATAAATGTAGTCAGATGATTAAATGAAATTCTGATCTTTGCACTCACATATTTCTAATCCTCTCGAGGAAAATAAGAACTATATTCAGAGGCCATGTGGGTTCTCTCACCAAAGAGAGCTCAACAAGATACTGTTCTTTATTATACCTATTCAGTGGCAGCACGGGGACAGTACTTTGTGTCACACAGGAGTTTAAGTAATAATATCATGTGCCCTGGCTTTCTCTTTGACAATTTGTCATCAAAACAAATTGCTGCAAAGCATTTTATATATAAAAGCATTTGCAGAGATTTGTATCCAGGCAACAGTTGTAAGCTTCTAGATAAATTGGCTATCACTCATTGCTTGTAAATTAGTTCCAGCTAATTTCTCCTAGCAAACGAGGGCTGCATAGACCTGATAAAGGGAAGTTATTAAAGCCCATTTTAGGTAATCTGAGAGAACAAGTATTGTTTAACCAGTCTCTGGCCCTACTTTTCCTGTGGGTTATAAACTGAGAAGGACTCCTGTGTGATATTTTTGGCAGTGCTGTAAATTCTGACCATTGCAGAGTTGCTGATGAGGCTGCAAATTTCTTTTCTGTAGATGGAAATGCTGCCTATTATTTGCACTCTTAAGAATTATAATGATAATATAAGCAAAGCATCCCAATAGAAAACAAGTAACAAGGTGAGTACAGTCCCCCATGGCTGCAGGAAGATGCCCCAGTGACCCCAAACCCCACTGATGGCTACTGGTGCGTAACAGCAGAGTGCATGCTTTTGTCATAAACTGACCACAGTTATCTCTAGCTTCAGGATATGGTTTGTGGTTGATGTCTCCAGGAGACAGAGATAACCCACAGCAGTTTAGAAACCACTGCCTTGTTTGCAGACCAGTTGCTGGACTTTATGGTCACATCTCTAATGGGAAGTAAAATGGAATGGAAGCTGTTCCTTAGTTCTGAAACAAATGCACTGGCACAGTGCAGGTATACATCTAAACCCTCTGATTTGCCCTAAATAAAGCAGTTATACTAGCAATACATTGAGACCATTATTAATATATTATCATATTATTATATAATTAGTATTAACACATTGATAGATTGTTATGTCTATATAGTAATTATCTACATAATAATTAATAGTATTACTCTATGATTAAATATTCTATTAAACTACTATACCAATATTGATGCATTATATAAATATATTTTATTTATTACATGTATTCTATATGGTAAAATAATGTACTAATATTACTATTATGCATAAAACAATATATTGACATGGCTGTTTAGGGATGGTCTCTGGCTTGTGGTAATCACCCGAAGTCCAGAGACTGTTTGGGAAGCACTAGCTGACCGAAGAACTGGGCCAAAATCTGTGCAAATATTTCAGCAGATGGTGAACTCATACCAGAGCTCAGCTCTGGCCCTGTTAATGTACTAATGCACCCAAATCCTGTAATACCTTCAGCCTTAGACAAATGCCTTATAAAAGACAGATCTTGATTTTAATCCTGTTGGATCAGTACAGCTTTCAGGACACCAGCCATGGACAGAGGAGGAGGAGATATTGCCTGGACTTGTGGATCTGGAAATGGAGGCAGACATGAGGCTTTTACAAGTCACCCTATATTGCGCCTCTGGGGCACAAATGGCATGAACTGTGCTGGGGTAAAGCGTAGTTTATATCCTGCACCTCCTGGCTAGGGAAAGCCCTACTGAGGATGCTCACTCTGCGCCTAAGTCTGAAATACAATCACTGCCTCTTTGTGGAAGCAGGTCAGATAAGAACCTGTCTCAAAGACCTGTATGATTTGTTTCTTTAAAAGAAGGTGCAGGGAGCTGTGTATCAGGCAGTCAACAGCTTGAAATCGGAGTCTTCTTGTCTGGGGCTGCTGAATATGCATTTGATGCTGATAGAATTTCAAAATACCCAAGAAGGAGCAACATAGTGCTTCTGCATGTGTTCAGCCTTTTTTTTTTTTTTTGCTTTCCTGTGCTTAGATACTTTTATCTGTAAGCTCTGTAGGAAGAGTTTTTCTTTTTATATTAAAAAATACTAATTTGTAGAAACTTTTGATAAAAACAAACTTCCATGACAACAAATCCACTTCAATTCATAGGAAAATCAACTTATGAAGGATGGCAAGAATAAGAGTCTTTAAAGCACTGGAAATATTTTAATGTCTTTGCTTTCCTTTTGAATTAATATACCATAATATTCACAGCGTATTCTAATAGTGCATACCTTCTCTATTTGCAAACATTTGCCCATTGAAATTATTCAGGTATAATTAATTTAGATATAATCTATATTTATAAAGCCAGATAAAAATTGTAACACGGGAACTGTAAAGTTTATAGTAAGCTGTTAAAATACAGAAAAAACTACTCACTCACATGCAGAGACATGTTGTGTCTCACAATAGCTCTAATTGTAATTAAGGCTTTTTAGGATTTAATTAGAGAAATCTGATTTTTAAAAGCTTTTTTTTCTTTCAACCCTCCAAGGCATTATGCCTTTTTTGGTTGTCTCCTACTAGTTTTGTACAGGACTTTAATAGAAAAATATCCCGATTTTTACAAAAGCACTTTTAGGTACACCCCATATCTTGTTCTTGAATGTGAGTTTATTTCTATATCCCAAGCCAGTCTTCTCAGTTATGAAATAGATACTTCATCTAAGTTCTGCAGTTAGAACTATTTCCAGTGGCTCTAGTAGGATTTAGATAAAGTTTTAAGTCTGTGTCATTTGTCTCTTCGCCCTTCTTTTGTGGCCCAGTGAATAAATGTATAACAGAAACAACTCACCTGTCTCCTAACCTGGTGGTTAATATGCACAAGAATGTCATCGAGCCATTGTTCATGTTCTGTATTCTAGAATTTGAAACTTCTGTATTCTAGAAGCCGGCAGAGAGACCTACATTTTAAAAAGCAACTTGCATAATTCACCTTCTTAATCAGTAACACAGTAATGTCATGTTTCTTGAAGGCCCCAAGAGTAAAAGCAAAATCCCCCTCCTCTTTTCTTCCTTTAGTTTTAACAGGACTAAAGTCCCCTCCCAGCTGCGGACTATTTTAAAACTAGTTTGGATATATTTTCCTAGTTGGAACTGACAGATTAGAAATACCATTTCTAACTCTTAAATGCTACCTCTCCCATCCAGAGAAGCTTGTTTTCCTGTTATATTTGTTTATAGCTAATGCATATGTAGGGATGTCCTTACCAGAAACATTGATTCAGTTGATTAGCTTACCAGCTCCTACTGCTCACCATGGTTGTTCAACTTCCACCATTTGGTTATCTATCCTGAAAGCTAGATTTGCCAAAGAAGAGGGAGAATATAAAAATAACTGCTTTGTTAAATAAGCTATAATAATTGTTTAACTAAATAAGGTCCACTGTGCTTTGGAAGGAATATATTTCCTGCTCCCACATTCTTCTGTTCCAGTTCTTTCCCTTCTGTTCCTCTGCTTAGACATCAGCTGTGTTTGCTTCCTTTGTTATGGACTGTTTCTGTTGATATCATTAGTTTGCCATTCTTATCTGGCAGTGTATCTGTAGGGCTTCTACGATGGCTATTAAGCTTCTTCAGAAAATCCCTTCCCTTAAGCCTCTTCACAAAAATAAGACAAGTGGCATATATATGTGGATGCTGGGTTTTACCCCTCAAATTTTCTTTGGAATGCAAAAAAAGAAGACATTTTCATCTTTATTCAGGCAGCCAAGGCAAAAAAAAACAAAAGAAGGGTAGGTGGGAGCTTCAACCATGAAACCACTTTCCAGGGAATAGTCTGGGCTGTTGATTTCACTTGCCCAAAAATAACATTTTTGCTAGAAAGATGTTATCCCTAAATCTGTCAATATACTTCCAAGGAGCATAATATTTGCTTTTGAAACAGATTAAAGATGACAGGCTTTGAGGAGGAGGTGAGGAAGCTGAGGAGGAGTGTTAGGATAGTTGACCTTGAAATTCACATTTCAGGATTTTCAGGTACCCACTCCATACTTCAACCTATGAAGTGTGATGAAGTGTAACATTCTAACCACCCTTTGCCATTCTTTTCTTTTTTTTCCTGATTTTAACATGCTCACAGAGAAACATCTCTACAAAAATGTTGTTTTCAGCCTCTGCAAAATTCTTGAAAGTCTAGCAATAAATAGCATAATAAAGCCCAGGCTACAATATTTAAAACATTTGCAGGAGAGCAGTATACCATAATATGGGGGTTTGAAGTCAGCCATAAGTCCTGAATCTAGCTAGCACCTTCCTCACTCTTGAAAAGTGGAGCAGAAGAAAACTATGAAACTGATGTCTGGCTCCTCATTATTTATGAAGAAAATTCTGCAAGACTTCCAGTCTTATCATATCTTTGGGACATGGTTATAGGGTGTTCCAGCAGCTGTGCAACCACATTGAGACTGACTTTGCAGGTCTCAGTCAGGAGGATACAAGGGAGAAGTGAATGCTGGAAGCTGGCTGGGCAGGAGCCCTGTTTACTTATCTTCTTAGCCAGACTTTCCCAGGATCCCTGAAGCATCTATCTCCTTAAAGTTGACAGGGAAAATGCTTCTAGATTGAGTAGTCCTAATCTTCTGTTTGCATTAAGTCACAGACAACCCTTTCACTACAGTTAGACAAAACCTGAAGCCTAGCCAGAAAGGAATTATGGAAGCTCTTGTTTAACCAGAGAGGAGTTTTAGTGCATTTTCTGGATGGAGTTTTTTAACCTTTGAAAGTGTCCTGTAAATGTTCTGTCCAACCAGCAGGAGAAATTCTCAGACATCTGAACAAATACGAAACCAAATTTAATAAAACTACTCTACTGCATTCTCTTCAAATTACTGAAATTCCCAAAGGCAACATCTTAGACTTGAGGAAGTGAATGATTGTTAAATGGTAGTATTTCTAAATATTAAGTGAACAGCTATAGAGAATTCATTATCACTAGACTAAACGGTCTCACTCGGAAAGCATCCCAATAAATCAGTTGTCTTGGCTAAGCCGGTTTCAATGAAGTGGAGTAATGGTACCTTCAAGCAAATACAGGAAGAAAGTATAACCTCAGTGGGGAGCTGTACCTTTGAAAGACTTTTAGAAGGTATTCAGGTGAGTTAAGGACATTGAATAAAATATACTTCTGTTCAATCTTTGGCTATTAGCAATCACTGAATCCATAATCAGGAGTGTCAGGCATATGATATAACAGGAATAAAATCAAGACAGTTCCCCAAGAGGAAGGCTAGAATGAGTAAAGCCTCTGCAGAAGTGAAGATTTATGATTCCAAATTATAGAACACAATTAAAGAAGATTTCAAGATACATTAAAAAAACACAAAACCTACATTAAAAATGCCCAATAAGCCAGTAAAGCTTTAGTCGTTCTACATTCAATCAAGAATAGGGGGCTAAAAACTATTCCCCTATATCTGAGTAGTTCAACACATGGCATTGTATACAACAACAGCCTACAGGCCTAGAGTAGGCTGAGCGTGGAGGTGAGGGTTGTAAAATTTCCAGCATTCATGTTAAACTCAGTATTACAGTAAAAACATAAGGCAGGGGATCAAACAGAACAAGATTCGGGATGTATGTTAAAGAGCAGTTCTTCAGCAGCAGTTGAGGTGTTCTCAACAAAACCCAGACCAAAGCTGAAAGAGCCTATAAGCTGTGCTTAATTCTACTTGCTCTAAAATAGACATAGAAGACAAGATGAAGGGTTAATTGCTCATTAAGCTGCAGAGTAATTCCTTTTTTTTTCCTCAGTGGAAAATTCCTATATTTTTGCGTGGAATGACCTGCATTTATTTCTCTGTACAAACCTAGTGTTGGTAATAGTGCCAGCAACATTTCTACTCTATTCTATCCCTGTTCAAATAATATCAGTGCACACACATATTTGCATTAGAAAAGGACATCTGTGGACCTGTTATTTACATTGCTGAGGAGTGCAGGAGAATTTTGAGTAAATTCACTAAAACTTTCAGCAAGAAGAAATGGACTGTACTGTGCACAGGATCATCCTTCAATGCTGTGTGATTTGTCAGCCTCATGATCTGAGCAGAAAACTGAACCTAACTGTCCCCCTTCCTGAACAAATTGTCTCAGCATTAGAGTATAATTTCAGAACTAAACAGCACTAATGATCCACCGGATAAGGAGCCTTTGGCACATTTGAGAAGGGAGCAAACTAAATATTGGTTCTGTTCGGTTCTCTGGTAGAAAACAAAAGGAAAAAAAAGAGAACCATCTCCATAAGAAAACTCAGCTTTGGAGAGAAAAATCCCAGAACAAAAGAATTTTAGGTCTTTCTTGAATATTTGCCTGTTGGCTTGCGTGGGCCTTGACACGTCCTTTGCAGTCTACTGTGTGTGTAGGCACCTCATAGCAGAGCTCTATGGTCCAGGTTTCTTTCAACCACTTGACTCATGGCAAGGTCCGCAAAGCCCTTCGATGAATCTTGCTCTTACCTGGAATCCCCCTCCACTTGTTAAAATGAGTGCTCATTTTGTACATTCATCTCAATAAATCTAGTGCAGTTTTACAACCATAAAAAAACAACTAGACAATAAAATTGCAGTAATCCCTGATGACATCAAGTACAAAAATTACATACATATTCCTAAAACCTTTTAGTCATGTATGACTTCTTCCAGCCATTGTTCTGACATTAATTTATGCAAAATATGATTTATTTTCCACAAATGATGATGTAAAAATTATACACACCTGTTGCAAAGCTTTGTTCCAAGCCATTGCTACGGTCTTCCATAGGAAAACAAGATTATTCTTATCCTGCTCCTATTTACTGCAAACTGGACACAGCTATCTTAGAATGATGTGAACCCCACTGTGTGTCATTTTTTATAAACAACAAAATCACTTACATATGCCAAGATTCTCTGTCTGGGCACCTTCTTCCTCCCTTCCTCCCTCCCTCCCTTCCTTGTTTTTTCCTACCTTGTTTTTTCTTTTCTTCTTTTTTTTTCTTTACTTCTTTCTCTCCTCTCACCTCCCTCCTCCCTCTTTATTTGAATGGCAGCAATCAGATTTTCAGAAACAAAAAAAATAATATTTGCTTTGTGATGACCACTTGGGAAAAAGCTATTACTTAATTAAGGGACCAAATGGATCCTTGTAGGCTTTCACTTCAGGATCTCCTTTATTGACGTTATTCCACTACATCTGAAGGTATTATTGGAAATCAGGAAGGCTCTCTGGTTGACATGAAAACAGCCCACAGAACACATCGTACAGAAACTTCCACAATTGATGCTGCTGATGCTGATGGAGATGAGCAAGCAGAAGCACTTTCAGTTTATTTTTACTTCTTCTATCATTCAAGTATTCATTCAAGCACATCTGTGTGGCTCTAAATGCACTACAATGGTGGATGATGAGCCTGTTGCTAGGCTACAGACCACATGTCCTTTTATATGTCTAAAAATACATTTAACTTCTGTATTTAATGATGATACTTCCTCTGTATTCTAAAGCACACATGATTATTGTAGAGCACGTTGAGGATTCAAGAAGATGTTATTAAGATTGTTATAGAATCTGGGATGAGGCATGAGTATTCCTGGTTCCTAATTCATGCATGCTGGTTTTTCTTGGCAATCATAAGAAATAGAGCTGCAAAGGATTTTAGAGTTCCTATTACTTATCCATCTGTATAAGGCAGGATCAACTAAATAGCTCTTGGGGGACATTTGTCAATCAAGAGTCTGGAAGTTTATAGTGATAAAGATTCTTTTACCTTCCTAGACAACCTAATCCTATGCCTAAATACCCCCACTAGAAGGTATTTCCACCATATTCAACAAAGATGTCTGTGGGGTTCAGGTTAAGGGTGCTGAATAGCAGTCTGGGAGTTGTGGTCTCCCAAGTACTCTATCACACATGCAGTGGAGTGCCTTGGTGTGATTGGTTGAATGGTCACGTGTTATAGTTTGAACATTGTATTTAAACCGCTGTTCTTGGTAATAAAGCTAATTCAGCATCACACTTCGTGCAAGCTGGGTTCGTGCCCATACAAGTGCTACAGATGTCCCTCGTTGCTCTTAAAATTCATTAATGCTTTTAATAAATGCAGTTCATGGGTATTGTCTGACTAGATATATTGAAAAAGCACAGCCAACAACAGCAAAATTAGATACCAGGCCTTTTTCAGACTACAAAAAGACAGTTATTTCCAATAAATAAAGGCAGCTGCTGCTCCTGTTTCAAACTGAGATGCAAGTCTCTTAAACAGTTTAAAAAGGAAAACTTCCATATGATCAGAGTTCTGTATCTGGTTCATTCTCTTCCTGAGGGAAAGAAACACCATAGAAGAGAACTGATATGAGTTTGAGGGATTATTGAGGGAAGACAACATGGAGGCCATGCTGAAAACTTACTGCAATTTTATTTTCCCACTTGATCAGATTGCTCCACATAAGTACAAGTGAGAAAAAGTGAGTGTACACATAACTCCTTACAAAGTCAAGTCCTTGGCTGTTGTGGGCCAGAGAACCAGGTCTTTGTCAACAAAAGTGGATAATGAACAGGACCCTACAGTCCTGAATGAGTAAAAGAGCAGATTTTCCCTGTCACAACAAGGAAAACTGCAACAACCTGCTTCAAAAGGATACCTGCACAAAGCCCAGGTTCCTGCTGGGTGGTGATGGATTTCTAACATTGTCACAGTGAATAATATATTTTTAGCAGCTGAACCAGAAGAGGAATATGTTAATTAAATATAAGTACTGCATAACCATTGTCTGCTAAGTTCCTGTGCACATGTATCATTGGATAATATTTAACCCATTTTTAAATGATGCCTTTGACCTTGCTGTGCTCTGTGCTTGCTTTTTCTCTGCTAGAAACTAAAATCTGCAAAGCAAGAGGTGAAGAAAAGGAGCAAGAGGGAGAAAAGGGTGCAGTTCTCAGGCTGGTGGTAGTCACCACCCATGAGAACCCAACCAAACCAAAATAAAGAGGTCTGTAAGCACAAAGTCATGGGACCAAAGACAGAAGAATAACACATGGGGAAAATACTACCTCTGTGACCCTGGAAAAACAATGCCCTGGCATTTCAGGGGAGAGATTCTATCAGTGAGGCTGAGATACGAAGGCAAGGGCACTGTTTGACAGCACTGTGATATTGGGTATCTTCAAAGCAGAGCAGGATTAGCAGAGAAAGGCTGCTTTTCAGTTTCTTCTGTGAGAAAATCTCACCTAATAGCAAGAACACAACCATGGAATACAAATATACAATACAAATCTAAAGTCAGCAAACAGATCTGAATCAAGTCTTTCCTTCTCTGATGGTTAAAAAAAAAAAAAAGAAATCAAGCAGAAGGTAATAGTAAATGAACTCACTGACTTACATCTGTGGAGTGGTGCAGATTTAATAGTGTCTATGAGAAGCAATCATTAATATTTATAAAGAAACTCAGCAGCAGCTGCTAAAGGATGAAGGGAATGTTCAGGAAATTTCAGACTGGCAGTAAATCAAGTTAGAGTTATAAGAATGGCAAGTTTGCATATGAAAGCAAAATGTATCAATTTACTGAAGGTCCTGTAATATATGTTCCTCCACAGTTCCAGTATTCCTACACTGAGAGTAAGAAGACATTTTTTAAATAAACCACTGCACTGATATCTGACAGGTTTTGGTGACTTGGGAAATCAGTACTGGGAATCTTTAGTTAATTCCTGCAAAATATATCAAAAAGTTCAACTAAAATACAGTCAAAATGAGTCCACAGACAAATCTTTCAAAAGAAAAATTACTTTTGCGGTTAAAAAAAATATAAAAAATTGTTCCCTCTTTCCTACAAAACAGACACAGTAAGAGCTGAGTGCTCAGATGAGATTCCCACAAGATATGCAGCAGAGGGACTATTCCCCTCCATACATTGTTCCATGCAGTAAATTTTATATGTAGAAGTTTTACAAACTGAAAGTGCCACTGTTTGAAACACAGTGGAAAAAGAAATGTTCTGGTATAAAAGTCTGTAAAAGCCACAAAGGAAAGCAGCTAACACCAAAGCTGGAGAAGGGGTCACTTCCTCTCACTGCCAGCGACAGCGTGTGTCTGTGCTAGCATGTTACTACACTTGTGTCTCAGGAAGCCTTTTATTCATAAGAAATTAATGTCTATGTAAAAGGGTATCACATGTCCTATACAAAACTTGTATTTCCGCTTAAACATGTCATAAGAATAACAAGGCACAAGTCATGCATGGGCTTTTCAGCTTGGAAACAAGGTAAGAACACTGACAGAAAAACACGCTTCTGTATAGCCTGACATTTTTTCTTCCTTACCCACGATGCTCACACTGTCTGCTTCAGGCAACCATGTTCTGTCAAAGGACCACAGTTCTCTCTTTGCTCTGTAGCCATGTTTTTCCCCTCTCCAGACACAGACCTCAGGCTTCTCCAGCTGCACACAACTGGGTCCAGAAAGAAGGAATACTGCCAAGGAGGTCAGAGCAAATTTTTTATTCTCCCTCAGTACTGATGAACACTATCAAAATGCGTATCTGAGAGGAATAATACAGGGCTCTTCTTAAATCATATTATATTCTAAGCTAGGGTCAAGCAGAAGCCAAATTAAATGGATTAATGTTATAAGAACTACTTCAATAACAAGTTACTGTGATATGAACTTTCAGAGACATTTCAAGCAAAAATAGTTTTCATATATGGCTAAAATTACTGATTTGGGCAGCACACTTTTTTTTGTGGGACACCATAAAGAATGCCTTAAATACCATTTAATAAAACAGATGCAGACCCAGGACAAATGTGCAACTAAGATATATTAATACAATTAAGCTTCTGTCTCTACAAAAAAAAAGTTAGCAGATATGGGGTTTAATTGCAATAGTTTTAGGCAGATGGGACTGATTTGTTACTCTGTAAAGGGCACACTTGAAATATTCAGAAAAAAAAATAGTATCAATCTACATTTCCAAGATCACCAGCAAATATCATCAAATGCCTTGACACCCAGATGGATAAATTATTGCATTAATGGAACAGTGACAGTTGCAAAGTAACATCTTAGATTTTGGCAGATGCAAAGTCATAAACCCAGGAAAATACTGCTCCATTCCTGACAGGCCTGAATGTGAAAAGGTTTATACATCTTCTCAGGATGAAATATACCCAAACAGAGATGCATTTGACCCCATTATTACAGATCCTAAGTTCCAGTTTCCTTCATTTCATTTCCCCCACCTCTCAAGGACATTTTCAAATGAGAGCAAATACATTCGGGTATGTATGTCCTGTTGGTATCTGTGAATCCTTTACTGATAAATGGAAGAATACCCACTCCAATTGTTGAGAGAATCTTAGATGATGCAGGACATATTGCTGCAGGCCTGTTTGCACAATCCAGCCTGCGTGCTGGACGGCAGGGATCTGTGTCCTTGAGCAGCAGATGTGCGTCCTTGAGCAGCAGATATGAGAAAGCTGCATAGAGGTAAACAAGAGAAGAGGATGTTATCCAGGGTGTGAGAAACTGGGAGATGGGAGGACCTGAAAAGGAGAGAGCGCATGCCTTGGGGAGTAGAGCGAATAAAGATATAGCTAGAGCGTGTGAACCCTGTGGGACCCTTGATATTGTGTGTATTTTTTGGAATAAAGCAGAGCATTGACTGTACCTCCATGAGGATGTGTCTTTGACTCTGGAGCTTCTTTTTGAATCTTCTCATTTTATGCAAACTCAGTGGCTTGGAATTGACCATATTTGACCAGAAAGAATGTCTCCAAAAGAGGTTACAATAAGTAATGTCCCAATATTCATGATTTTTCAATTTTCTAATCTATTGAAACTGGAAATACCCTATGAAAATCTTCGCTGGAGCAATAATAATTGAATTAAATATAAATGAAAGATTCATATCTGATAACAGAAAATATCAGGAAAAAACCCCAACCAAACCCAAACATTAGTACAGGCAGAAAATCATCAGGCTGTGAATATTGGCTTTTGAAGTCTAAGCCCCATTTGGCCGGGTAATGGTGAGGATAATCTTGATACAAGCTGCAAAAATACAAAGGAACATCTCATCTGCATATAGTCACTTATGTACAATAACCAAAATTTTATTTCAATATACACAGACATGAACACTAGGGCTTCAAAATGAAATGGTTAAACGGACTAGCATATGCTAATCTGCATAGTCATAATGCACACCATGACACATATATTGGCAGACAATATAGAAGCCTGTGTCTTCCCTGTGCCTATAATAGGGATTAAATTTAATGCCTAATTGCTGCTATTTTTTTCTGAGATCTGTGTTACTTGGTACATAGACAAAAAGAGTTCAAATCTTTGCTATTTGATGATCAGCTGTTACATGCAATCAAACTTTGCATTGAACATGAGAATTCCTCGCAGAATTCCTTTATAATAATTTTATTTCCAGTATCTGTGCTGTGAATACATATAGTTGCATTTTCACAGCATCCTGTTGAGATAGTGAGTGTTATGAATCCTACTTTACAGATGTGGAGCTGAGGCACAAGAAAAACAAGACTAAAAATAGACACTAATTTTCAGAGCCTGGTTTGAGTTTCACATCGCTTGAACTTTCAGAGTACTTATTCTTATGCAAAAAATTGTACCTATAAAACATACAACACACTACTTCTTATGCCATAGCAAACAAAGAAGAAAAGATGTTTTTACCCTTAAGCTTTTGACGATATTTGGGATTATCCGGATTTACACTTTCAAATGTATCAATATAAGGACTGAAACCACAAACTCAGCTGTGGCAATGAGCGTGAAGAGCTGAATGCAGATCAGAAGCGTCCAAAGATGCTGAGGAACACATGGTCACGTTGTGTACTATCTGGATTTTCCTAGCAGTTGTAAATCTCTTGGCTAAATATATCCAAATATGGTTTTGTCCTGCATTTCCCACTGTGCTGTAGTGGGAAATGATTAAAAATAGACATAAGTAATGAAAGATTGCCAGGGAGCCATATTTCACTACACTGCTTTTCTGCAGAACTTCCAATGAAAGACCTCATACATGGACTCTCAACTAAGGACTGTTGAGAAAGTGAGATAAGTCTACAATGATGCTTATTCCCATATTATATGAAAAGCCAAAACCTTGCATTTTATCTGATTTCCTAATCCTAATTAACCAGCTAAACAGCAAATCATCTACAACAAGATGGAATATCTGTGACACTTTTAAAACAATCAATAAGTGGTTTTCATCATTATCTTAAATTCTCCATGACAGCCAAATAATAATGGTAGTCAGAAATAAAATTATGTTTATTGTTTTAAATTATTGACGGTAGAATTGTGATTATACAAGTAGGATTTTCTGCCCTTTTTGAGATCAACTCTAATGGCATAAAAAAGATTGACTCACGGTACTTTATTGGACTGTCAATAATTTTTAATGAAATCTTTCTAATAAGGATGCTCAATCCTTTATACAAATAGACTTTAGTATTCTTTGCACCAATACCTATTACACAGGAAATATTTTCAGGTTATAACTGCAGCTTCACTTTCCAGTCAAATTCTGACAAGTTATATATCATATCTATGCTGTTTATGCCAGTGCCACAAGCTAATAAATAGTGTATTTTTGGGGCATTCATTGCTTTGGCCAAGCTAGAAACATAGTCACACTTTAGTAATTCAGTTTGTAGTTAAACATAAGAAATGAACTTTTCCTGCTGTTCATCACCCATGCAAAAGAGATATTCACAGAATGTTTTGACAAGGATTTTTTTCAAACAGGGGAGGTATTCTTGTGGATAATCTACTAAAAAACAATGAAGAACTGTTCAGGGATAAGACAATCAAGGGCAGTCTTGGGCTGCAGTGACCAAAATGTGGACCCTGAAGCAAGCTGAGAATGGTAAGTAGCAGAGTACTTCATGGAAGGGCCTAGGGAAGATGAAGCCAGACTCTTCTTGAAGGTACTCAGTGATAAGATGAGAGTCAAGGGTCACAAGTTAAAACAAGGCAAATTCTGAGTAGATAGACAAAATTTTTTTAGCACTGAAGGTAGCCAAACATGGGAAGACATGGCCCAGAAACTGTGTGGCATATCTGTCCTTGGTCCTGAGCAATCCAAGCTAGGTTGGACTCACTCTGGGTGTGGGACTGGACCAGATGACTCCCAGAGGCCTCTTCCAACCTAAATTATTCTAAAAACTCTGACTAAAGACTCTGGACTTCAGGATAGTAGAGTTATACTTGTTCAGGGAACTGATAAATTGGTCCTCCTGGGATGCTGTTCTTACAGGAAAAAGTGCCCAGGGAAGCTGGCTGATCCCCATGAACAATCTTCATGATGTATAAGTGCAATTCATCCCAGTTTGCAAGAAAATAGGTAGACAGAGCAGAAGACCAGCTTGGTTAAACAAGAAATGCCTAAATTCCTAACCAAGCTAAATAATAACCAGACTGATGATGAGATAAAAGCAACTGCTACACATATCTTTATAAAAAATGGCAAAAAAGAGGATTTGGAGAAGTATAGGCTGGTGAATATATCCCTAGCCCCTAGAGATCTAGGATGTTTCTATAACAAATCCACATGGAAGTCATTCTACATGAGATAACCCTCATTTCAAAATAGCTGTGACAGATGAGAGGTGACAGAAAGGAAAATTATTATTCCCTATGAAACTGAGGCACAAAGTGACTAATGATCTATTTATTTTTAACTTCTTAAGGGTTGTGGATGTTTAGTTCCCATCCATTTAAATAGGAGCTGAGTTCAAAAACATGAAAAGACTCTGTAAATTCTACCCTGAATGGATTCCAAAAAGCGTCCTTGGAATTTAACATGTCTAATTTTTATAAGCATTTAAAGTAGCATATGTATGCTTATGTCTGTATCTGCTTGTGCACTCTCTGGCTTTCAACAAGCAGCCTGCTCATCATATCTTTGCCTGAGTCGGATTTATTTGTGTTGCTATGTAGAATATCACATAATTCATTAATAGGACAGTTTGTAAATGTTTTGGGTAATATACAGGCTGAAACAGTTTATCCTCATATACTTATAGAGATGTGGGCCCTGTAAACTGCTCAGCTTTCTCTACTAATTGAATTTTCTAAATGTCATTTTCAGCTGTGATTTCATTTTAGATTTGTAGGGCACCACAGGCAAATTTTCCATGGTTTCAGTGCCAATCATTTTTCATGGATTTCAGTGCCAATGGTCTCTGGGAAATTCGCTCTTTGTGGGGTATTGCCGTGGTCCAAACTGCAGGTATAGGCAGGCTCCAGACTTCACAGTCACCCATTAG
This sequence comes from Lepidothrix coronata, assembly GCF_001604755.1. NCBI lineage: Eukaryota > Metazoa > Chordata > Aves > Passeriformes > Pipridae > Lepidothrix > Lepidothrix coronata. The sequence continues at coordinate 4,278,166 of NW_016690243.1, forward strand.
CCACAGGCTTGGCCACTCCAGACTCTTCTCTGGCCATTCCAGAAATACTGGATGCCAAAGCTGTACACAGCCCACTACTGTCCCTCACACATCTTGCATAGATAGGAGACTGTGCAGGTTTCAAAGTAAATCCGCAGGAGAAATGAACCCAACTCAAGAGAGATTTTTTTAACACCCAGCTTGTAGCCTGAGATGTCAGGGGTGCTCTGGGCAGCTGCTGCAAACAATCCATTTATTAAGTGTCCATCATAAATGACATAAAGGGTGTAGAATACACAGTTTTGGTTATATCCACATAGTGATAAACATGATCCCAGAGACTTAAAGTAGACATACACATAATAGATTTAAAATCACTAGAAAGTTTGCCTTTTTGGCTTTTCAATCTCCCAGTTTCACCCTTTCCTCTCAGCCAAGCCTACAATCCATACAAGGCACTAGTGCTTGGAATACAACTCACATCTGTGTCCTCAAAAATCTCAGTGAAGATTTCACATAACATTGACAGTGAAAGGAAGTAAGCATCTCCTTGTTGTACACTGTAGACTAATTGAGAGAAGACAAACTAAGAAAAGATATCTGAAAGACAGAAGACCTCTCTGGAGATGTTTTGGGCTTAGGATCTAAGACTCAGAGTGAAGATTACAATGAAGACAAGAATAAGGTAAAAGACAATCAAAAAACAGATAGGCAAAAGAATCTGATTGTAACTAGGTTGGCTTTAAGCTAGTAAATCATGAGTAGAAGGAACAAAGGAAAATAAGAAGCAGAGCACCCTTATTCTCCTAAACAAACATTGGCTGACGGAATGGGAGGGACATTGTTTGATGGACTTGGCAGTGCTAGGTTTCACAGAATTTCTTGGAATATTCTGAGTTGGAATAGAACCACAAGGATCATGGAGACAACTCTTAAATGAATGGCCCATATGGGGGTTGAACCCACAACCTTGGTGGTATTAGCACCATGCTCTAACCAACTGAGATAATTTCTGGGTCAAAGGTTAAAGGTTGGACTGGATGATCTTCATGGTATTTTGGAATATAAATGATTCTATGTTTCTATACAAATCACTAAACCCATCATTTTTAATATTTAAATGAAATAAATGTTTAAAATATTTATCATACTTCCTTTACACACAATTCTATCTCAAAAAAAGAAAAGACAAGGACAAGAAATTATCTGTCCCTTCGATGTCACAAGTATAGCCATCTTACTATCACTCCTCCATTTGTAAAAATGTAGCCTACTTGTCAATTATTAATAAATGAATCTACTTCTACTACTGTCTGCACCTGTTAAAGAAAAAATGTTCTCTCTCTCTCCCCTGACATGTATTTTCTCACTGAACATTTCATCTTACCCAGACAAAAAAGCTCACGTTTATCATCCACAGTATTAAATTTTTCCACTCAGGGCTTATGTGGACCCCTCAAGGCATCATGTTTGCTAATCTTGTACCCATCTTGCTGTGATTTTGGACATTTTTGAGACACCTTTTCAAATAATTATATCCCTGTGCGTGTATAGCAGAGAAGTAATACAGAGCAGCTTTAGATAAATATATTAGTCAGCTCACCAGCATATGCTGTCTGAATAGTTAACAGAATGGTGATTTCTCTAGGGATGATCTCCAGACATTCAAGATAGGCTCCTGATCCTTCCGTCTGTCCGCCCCCTAACTACAGACAAAACCTTCCAGCTAGGGCTCCTATGTCAGCTTTTCCACAGGGCTGGTGCACTCTCAGCAGCCATCCAGGCTGAGAAAGTGCTGCAGAGCAGCACAGTCACTTCTCATATTTTTGGACACAAGGACATCAGTGTGTAAGTAGAAAGGATGAGGAGTATGGTTTCCTTATCTCACTGCCTCATTCAGATGTTTGGGGGTTCATACCTGAACAAAAGAGTGGAACCCACTCCTACATTCAAGAGGAGAGCTGTGGCTTAAATTAGATATTGGCTTCCAAAACACATAACAAGCAGCATGAAATTTTCTGGGGCAGGTTCAGACAATCAGGCACAAAGAGTAACTCCAGATATTTGAGTGATTGTTTTCACTTAATTCACTAAAACTCCATTCTAGCAGCGTGCTAGTAGCAGGTCAGCAGTAATGATGAACTAGCTCTGAAAATGCATCCAGACCAATCCTCCCATCCTGTTAAAATCCTAACTGCCAAAACCCAGAAATAAATAGAAATAACATAAATTGCAATCTGAGAACAAAACAAAACAAAAGGCTTTATAGATCTGAAGGATCCATACAAGGTTTTCCACTACATTGTCAGAACTTTGCAGCATTCCAAAAAAATGCTTCACATAAGCCTAATTCAAATGCAAAAGTAAAAATTAAGTCGTGATGAAATTGAGTACAGCAGGAAAGTTCTTGACAGTTTGTGTATTTGTATAACTCAAGTGTGCCTGTGAAATATAATAAGCTAATACTATGCTTTTTGAAAATGAAAAATATATGAGCTTCATTAAATTCTCCATCAGTAGGTCTTGCCTAGTTACAAACACAGGGCTTTGAGTTAAAATAGAATGGAAAAAGTTTATAATCTGTGCAGCATACTCTGACAGACAAGTCCCTGAGCAACCTGAACTAATCAGATCTATTTTGAGCAGGGGGTTGGACTCCATCTCTTACAGAAGTCCTTTCTAACCTGAATAATTATATGATTCTAATCTATAATATCTAGACCTTTTTCATTTAAAGTCAGTATAAATCCTCAATTTTTTATGGACATGTTCTTCATATAGGAACATCATCAAATGCAAGACTCAAACAAATTTCTGAAGGAAATGATTGCATGTTGCAATGTAGGACTTACCTCTCAGTGAGGTGCTTTTCACTGAACCATGCTGTCTCTCACAGGATGCACTTCCTGTGGGAAGAATATTAGGCCATTTTCTTTATTATACTATGAAGTACCTGTGTCCTAAAAATTACCAGAATCCTCAGTTCATATAGCTAGCATGCCACTTGGTATGACGAATTTCAAAACATAAAGACATTATTTATGCACAGAGGTTTTTCTATATTACTCTTCCATAAGAGAGTTATGTTTCAATGATTGCCTTGTTTTTAAATCCTTGTTCATTTGCATTTGAAGTCCAAGAATTTTTAGCTTGTAATTCTTTTTCACATAATGCAGGTTTTAATAGCTATTCAGAAGGACAGTATATCTAACAGAAATATCCTTCAGAATCCTAGTTAGTTGTAACAGCATAAAGGAGGCACAAAAACTAACACAGACATATAGTCATAGAGGGGTTATAATGCTCTCTATATTTGCAGAGTGCCCACTCATCTCTAGTCTTTTCAGAAAGGGCTGAGGGGTGACTACCTACACAGTGATCTCAGATCATTCTTCTGAAGTATGTGTGTACCCAGTTCTTTCATATTTAGTAGTACATTGGGCCAACTGTTTTCTCAGAGACAGAGTTGAGTAACTAATGCATATTTCTTAAGCTAAAACATTGACAACAATATAGCAATCAATTCAAAATGAAAGATTCTTTCAATTTATTGAAACAAAAAATTGAAAACTAATCATCTTGTTTCATTTTTCAGGTGAATTCCTATTTACTTTTTCATAAAGTGACAGTCTTTCAATGAAAAACTGATCATTTTGACATTGGGAAATTTTTTCTTACACTTTTTTAGCTGAAACATTTCACTCTACTTGAACCAAATACTCCAACTGATTTGATTGCCTCAGACAAAGACAGCAAAGTCCATACTCATCTTCTCATAGAGTGTCAAATTATGTACAGGGACTCCCCTAAATTCCTTTATTATGATAGCTATTAAAAAATTAAATACTTTATACACATTTCTGTGTCAATGTTAAGGGAAAGTTAAAAGTAATCCTTATCTCAAATCTGAGGAATAATCCAGTATGGAAGATATAAGGCAGCTGCTCTGACCTCACAAATGCCTAGTCAAACCTACCTATTTTCCTCAAGTAATCACACTTGACCACAAATCCACAGCTAATATTCCATCCTGCTGCTGATCTTATTTGGACCGGTTGCCCTAACTTCATCTGCAGCCAAGCCCCAGGGGCTCTGCCTCCACCATGCCTAGTGCTTGAGCTGGCTTCTGATTTTCAGTGCTATTCTTCCTACTTTTAGCTCTTGTTGGAGGCTGAAATGGGGCGAATACCACTAGCAGACTACTGCACTGCTACCAAAACCAATCCAGCATATTCACAATAAATTTCAGGGGAAAACTGCTTTTCACTGTTCACTCTCATCTCAAAGATGAGGGAAAAGCCCTGAACTTTTGAGAAGCCTCTGTTCATTTAATTGCCATTCCATAAGACAAGTATGGCATGCTTAATGAAGATAGGGATGATATATTCACACTTCTTTTAACACTCAGTTTCTTTGACAAAGGCTGGCTTGTTAGGATACTAAAATTAGAACTGAGACAACATTACAAGCTTCACATTCTTAAAATTTGCTATAGTTCCCATCTAAGAACATTTTATAGACATATGACGTGCGTCTTAGAATAAGCCACCAATGCACTTTTCCAAATAGGTATATAAGAAGATAATGAGATTTACAAGAAATTTTGTATCCGAAGCTATGAAGTTAAGTTGAACTCCTGAGGAAGTGCACTCACTGGTATCCTTGGGTCCCTGTTTATTCTCCTTGATTATGGTATTCGCACTTTTATTTAGAGAATACTTTTAAGACTCTTACTCCTTTCCCTCATCTCATTTTTTCTTTTCTTACCCATTTCAGTCCCACTGTTTTCATATTCAGGAAGACAAATAGAAGTGGTTCTAAGAATGAAATATAGTATAACTGATTTGTATTTAAAATAATGCCTGTAATTAATCTCTGTTCCTTGATAAACAAGCTGTTTTTTTAAAGACTTACACTTCAAAGATTGCTTTTTTGCTAAAATGACATATATCTTGGCCTCTTGCTTTAACCACACCACTATGGGTATCTAAGATACACATTTTATATCACATTACATTGTGACTTGAAGATATAGTGTTATGGGTAGCTGATGCAGGTAGAAAGAGATGCACTCTCATTTAATTGCTAGCATTAATTCTCAGTGCAGTGTTGCTCTTTGGAATTCAAGTTCTTGTATCTGGGCTGAGACTGCTGAAGGACAGGACAGCTGGAAGTCTCTGTGTTCGACATCTGTTGTATGGAGTAAAAAATCAAATAACCTATGTTAGGAAAACATTCACATTTCTAGATTCCTCACTGAGTGAAAAGGATCCATAATTTCTCTCTTTAGTCACCTGATAATGCGGTATTCAGTCTTAAAAAAAAAAAGTGGAGAATATTTTCTGGAAGGAATAGTTTATCTGTTTATACAGCACTCAGTATAATCAGATTCAAGACTGTTTTAAAGGTCTTCTTTCATAGTGTGGATGATAAGGGGATAATAAAGAAAATAACTGGTTTATATAATGGTCTCTCCCTGTTTGACAAACACATTAGTGTGGACCAGAAATCTACTTATATGGTCACATACTCCTTGCAGAAGAATAAGATGTGTATCACCCCTTCCTTCAGAAATTCTGTAGAGCATGCCAGGGATCAGGGCAGTCCCTGAGGGCAGTTCCCAAAGGTTCTTCCAGACCCTTGCATTACTTTGAATCCTGAGTTTTCAGCCAGACCTAAGATGAGGTGGCAAAAGTTGGCAGGTTGTTGTCAGCCACTAGATTCTCATTGGCTCTGACATTATGATTCAGGCATTGAAACTTTAATTTTGAACAGAACAAGCTTTAGAAAAAATCCCAAGTCTTAGGAAGAAAGAGGTGCCAGTTTGTTCAAGCAGCAATCAACTTCAAACAGACATAAAAAAGAAAAGTCATATAAACAGCCGAAAATTTGAACTGTTCTTCTGCCAAGGAACAAACTGCAAACTTTAATAGCTATTATGTAATTTGTAGAGGTTCTCAGGGGCATAGGAAAAAAATTGGCACAGATGTTTCTGTAATTATGTCATACAAATTGGCATTGTTCACTGACCCTCAAACCTATATTTTCATCTCTCTGTTCCAATTTGTTGTTCTGTAGCATATGTGCTGCAAAAAGCTTGGTTAGTAACTGCCTGCTGTCTACAATCTGTGCTTCCTTAAATGTATTTGCTTAGTATTGAGACAGGCTGCAAACGTGCCACTCAATTACACAGCAACCCAACAACAGACATGGGGCTAACATTGCATAGCATGGGAATGGCTCCTAAACATCATTCTGCACATGACACATTAAGGTATTTGACAATATTGTTTTAAAGCCTGCTCAGGGACAAATAGTCCCATTTTCTCCAGAGACCACAAAGGAAATCATAGATTTTCACATGATGCAGCCTTGTGACAAACCATGCTTTAACCCAGATAAATGAGACAAACTTCTTGTTCGTAGAGATGTTGTATGATTGGGCAAAATCATGTTTGCAGTTTACTGTATTTTTATTCTTGTAGTAAGTGGTCCAGTTCTAAATAGACTAAAACATAAAGAAGCTTTTTAAATATTTCTTCTGAATGGCAACTTCTCCTTGCCTTTATGCTAAATGGAGAATTTATTTGTTTCTATGTCTAAAGATATGCATATGCACTTTGTTTCAAATCTTGGTTCAGATAATTTTTTTTTTTTAATCAAGCCATTTTTCGGATTTATCTTGTTCACTGATGTACATAAAATACATGAAGCACTTTCCTCTGTGAGTGATCTTTCACATTCTGAGTGTACACCATACCTGACAGAGCACAGTCGTACTGGGTCTGCGTGGCCACATTCAGGTAGTAGAAAGCCTACAGGCATGGCTTCTGTGAGAAGCTTTTAGAAGCTTCCTCATGTCCAATGAAACCAGTGCCAGCAAGTTCCAAGATGGACCTGCCACTAGCCAGGATCATCAGAGAGGGTGGTAGCACCTCCAGGACAACAAAGTTTAAGTAGGAGGAAAAAAACCAGCAACCACATCCAGAGAAAAGGAGTGAGAATACATGAGATAAACAACCCTGCAGACTCCAGGGTCAGTGGAAGAGGGGGAGGAGATGCTCCAGGCACTGGAGCAGAGATTCCCCTACAGGCCTTGGTGCAGACCATGGTCAGACAGGTCTTGCAGCCCATGGAGATCCTTGGTGGAGCAGAGATCAACGTGCATGGGGAGGACCTCATGACAGAGCAGGAGGACGCCTGAAGGAGGCTGTGACACTGTGGGAAGCCTATGCTGGAGCAGGCTTCTGGCAGGACTGTAGTCCCATGGAGAGAGGAGCCCACACACAAGCAGGTTTGCTGGGGGGATTTGTGACCCCGTGTGTGACTCACACAGGAGCAGGCTGTTCCTGAAAGACTGTTACCCAGTGGAAGATATCCATGCTGAAGCAGCCTGTGAAAACTGCAGCCTGTGGGAAGGATTCCTCAACAAATTAGAGGACTGGGAGATCACCCATCATATGAACAATGGAAAGTATGTATTCTACACCTGGGATGAGGCAACCCCAAATGCATGTACAGACTGGGGAATGAGATGCCGGAAAGCAGTGTCATGGAAAGGGTCCTGGGGGTTCTGGCTGATGGCAAGTTGAATATGAGTCAGCAGTGCCCTGGCAGCCAGGAGAGCCAACCATGTCCTGGGGGCATCAGGCAAAGCATCACCAGCCGGTCAAGGGAGGGGATTGTCCTGCTCTGCTCTGCACTGATGTGGCCTCACCTTGAATGTTGTGTGCAGTTTTGGGCACCACAATGTAAGAAAGTTATTAAGCTGTTATGGAGCATCCAAAGGAGGGCAACAAAGGTGGTGAAGGGCTTTGAGGGGAAGCCGTATGAGGAGCAGCTGAGGGCACTTGGTGTGTTCAGCCTGAAGGAGACTGAGAGGAGACCTCATTGCAGTCTACAACTTCCACTAGAGAGGAAGAGGAGGGGCAGACACTGATCTCTTCTCTGTGGTGACCAGTGACAGGACCTGAGGGAATGGTCTGAAGCTGTCAGGGGAGATTTAGGTTGGATATTAGAAAAAGGTTTTTCATTCACAGGGTGGTTGAGCACTGGAACAGGCTCCCCAGGGAAGTGGTCACAGCACCAAGCCTGACAGAGTTCAAATGTTTGGACAATACTCTCAGGCACATGGTGTTAGTCTTGGGGGTGGTCCTGTGAAGGTCTAAGGGTTGGACTCAATGATCCTTGTGGGCCCCTTCCAACTTCTCATATTCTATGATTCTGCGATTCTGTGAATCACATTGGAGAAGTTTGTGGAGGACTGTCACCTGCAGGAGGGACCCCACACTGAAGCAGGGGAAGAATGTGAGGATTCCTCCCCCTGAGGAGGAATGAGTAGCAGAGACATGTGATGAACTGACTGCAGTCCCCATTCCCCATCCCCCTGTGCTGCTGGTGGGGAGGAAGGAGAGAATTCAGGAGCGAAGTTGAGGCTGGGAAGAAGAAGGGAAGGGTGGGGGGAAAAGGTGTTTTTTAGGGTTTAGTTTTTTCCTCATTCCCATTCTCTGATTTTGATTGGCAATATGCTGAGTAAATTCTCCAAGTCAAGTCAGTTTTGCCCATGACAGTAATTGGCAAGTGATCTCTTCCCATCCTTATCTCAACCCTCGAGCCTTTCATTCTATTTTCTCTTCACTGTCCAGATGAGCAGGGGAGTGATAGAGTGACTTGGGTGGGCACCTGGCAACCAGGCGGTGTCATCCCACTGCAACAGTGAAAATGTTTTTGCCACTAATGAAAACTCTTCTAAAACATTTGCATTACCTTTTACTCCAGAGGAGTGAGACACTTTAAAATAAATAGAATAATATTAATGTTAATTTTTAGAGTTCTGGGGCATTCTATGAAGAGCAGAATTTTAAAAAGCAGAGTTTAAACCAATTTTCAGATAGAATTTTCAGAATTATTTCTGTTCCATTTTTCCATTTTTATTATTATAAGGTAAATCATATTTGATAACAATGTGAAATTATACATTGCTAAAATATTAACTATGAAGGTAAAGGATACACTACTATATTATGACACTTTTTAGCTACTTAGCATACTCATCATTTTCATAATGTTCAGTGCTAGAGAAATGTTGAAACTTCTAGAAAAAACAACACTGCTTGCACAATTCCTTTCTCTTACAGACACAGAAATTTCATGAACAATTTGAATGCAGTTCAATTCTGAGACTTTCGTCTGAATCAACTCTACATTTCCCTCCAGGACAAAAATGCATGCATAAACTTGTAATTGATTTCTTAACCTGAAGGCAGAGAAAGTATTTCAGCTCTGGAACACAGCGTAGAAAAAAAATCAGAGTATTACAATATGCACTTTGCATCAAATCACAAGATTAAATTTTAACGTATAAACACATCTATATCTGACATGGGTTTTTATTAAAAATTATTGACTTACCTTAGAAATTGATTTATAAACCAGTATTCTATAGCTTTCCTATGGGTAGTACTTTTGTGCCTCCAGATATTTTACAGACAGTGCACATAAAATACTTTATTTCTTTTGATCAAAGCCCCAAGTTAACTCTTTGTCTGATATCAATTATTTAATTCTATCTTGCAGCCTTGACAGAGCTTAAAATTCAGTAGGATTAGTCCAGTTCTATACTGATGATGTTCCTCTCATCTTCTTTGATTTATAGAAAAGAATCTTTAATAAAGGAAAACCTGAAGCTACTGAATTAATAGATAAGTCAGCTATTCAATCAGTCTCGTTCCTTCATTTCAGTGACTGAAAATCTAATTTTTATGTCTCCAGGTAATTAATACAAAATTCAACTCCTTGCGGCATACAGTCCTTGCTTAAATTGCAACTAAGATGAGCTTAACCATCTCATTCTCATCAGAACAAAACCCCTATCATATGGTAACACCCTTCTCTTGCAGAGTCATTCAGGAGCTTCTACCAGAAGTATCAGACTAAGGTGACATCATGGGGAAAGGAGTCAAAAGAGAAGGATAACTACACATCTAGATGTTTCTAAGTTGCAGAGATGCAACTATGTGTTGTCTCCTCCTTTTATCCCCATGGAATAACGAAGAGGTGGAGGTGAGGGGAGTGCTGGGCAGTAAAGCACCTCTGCCCTCTGGGCTCCTGAAATAGGCAGTGGCACCCCAGTAAGACTTGTCCACACAGTCACCAGTACCTGCTACGCAATGATGTCAACACTCGCTTTTAATGTGTTCATGACCAGATGGATATTTAGTGCACTATTTCATGACACAAAAAAAAAAAGCACAGAAAGTAAAGGATACGCCTGCACTAGTGCCTTCAATATGGACACCACCTGAGATACTTCTTAATCACTTTGCCTGTTTCTGTGCATAATTACATGGGCAGATAGCCTTGTTAATAATGCACATGTCCAGTTCTGATCATCTGTTGTCACCACTGTTCACAAAATAAACACAATATGCTTTAGCCATACAGTGTGCACCTTCAGTGCATATGCACTCTTAGTGCCATCTTACTTCTATTTGGGGAGCATTTGGGAGGGAAATTTCCTAAAGACTGTGTATATGCTGGGCATGCCTCATCCATGATCCACAGGAGCAGCTGCAGAGCAGTCCTATGGCAGATCCATGGCATTAACTAGTTTATTATGCACATGCATACTGACATTCAAGCAGGAGTGAGGTGAGGGTTGGTCTCTTTTCCCAGGTAGGAAGAAACAGGATTGCACAAAATGGCTTTAAGTTGTAGCAGTGGAGGTTTAGACTAGATATTAAGAAAAAGCTGCTTTACTGAAAGGGTGGTCAGGCATTGGAAGAGGCTGCCCACAGAAGTGGTGGAATCACCATCCCTGGAAGTGTTCAAAAGGCGTGTGGATGTGGCACTTGGGGATACAGTTTAGTGGTACACATGACGGTGCTGGGTTATGTTTGGACTTGATGATCTTGCAGGTCTTTTCCAACCTTAACGATTCTATGAGTCTGTGATTCGAGAGATCAAAGTGTTTGACTTTCCATGATATCATTCCTTTAACACAGTCTACATGAAAGGATCATACAATCCAGTATTATTTCTCTGCGTAAATGGAAACAAAACAAACCTAAATGCTACAGTAGTGTTTTTAACCCCATCTTTCACAGCAAATGCATTAAACTCCGACTCAGCACTCCCAGGTGCTGAGGAAAAAATAAGTATTTCTTTTCTGAGGTTTTTCTCAGTTTTTGAGAAGATAATTACATCTAAACACACTTCAGAACATGAGATTGCATGATTCATATTCCTAATCAAGAAAGGATTAGGAACATGAATCATATTCCCAACAGACTGTAATTGGTATTAAATGTATCAATAAGCAGTGAGTTCACATCATGACTCTGCTTGCCAGAAGGCTTGTATTCTCCATGATGAAGTACAATTTTTCCCATCAGGAAGTCAAAAGCTGGAGCCACTCCACATTAAAATATTTGAGGCCAGACATCTATTAACACATGTAGAGACATGGGCAAATATTTCCAATACACTGTGATAGCTGGCAGATAATTTATTCCTAGTATCTCTTCAAAGGTGGTGATATTGATAATAAGTGAACTCAAGAATAAGCTAAGGAGTACCAGAGTACCCTCTTAAAGCAAAAAAAAAACATTTAACACATACACAAGTAAAATGTACAAACATGAAATACTTTTTTAATGTTTTGTGCCAAAATTCATCTTAAGGCACTTTCATGGAATTCAACATACAACAATATACTTGGAACCAAAGAATATATCTATATCCTTTTAGATAAACAAATAGCAACATTGTATATAAAGTTTGCAGTTGTGATTGAAATCATGCCTTTTATATTATTTCAGCTTCAGAATTGGTCTACATATGTGCCAAATCTGTGCTTTGTTTTAAAGCTTATTGTAGGTTATATGCTGATTTCTTTTAAATAATCATGATGATGACTATGATGGCAATGACAATGATGATGACAAAATATCAACTCTTACTCATGTCCAATATTTGTTAATATATCAATTGTCTTGAAAAGTCATTGCTGACTTTTAAGATGTCTCTCTAGTTGTATCCAACTTCCCAACCGTAGCCTCCAGAGATCTTCAACATCAAATGTTTTAATCTGGCATTTTTTCAGACTTCTTTTCCAAATGGTATTGAAATGGTTCCTCCACGAAGGCCTACTGATTCCTGTGTTGTTAACTCAGAATTCAGGAGATTTGTTGGTAAAATTTGGGTAATATACTATTTTAACAATTTTTGGTATACTGAAATGGATGCAAGAAACATAAATCCACAATTCTGAAGGTCTTTTAAAGTGTCAGTCATTATAGAAAAAATCACTTGATGAATACAATAGCATTTGAATATGTTCACACTGTATCTCTAGGACAACATCTGGATGGAAAGGCCTTTAGTTAGAGGTTCATTATCTTCAAAGTTCATTATGGAGATGGATGATAGACTATATTGGTTAAATGATTTGCTATGATCTACTGGTGGAAAGCATATGCTTTTGACTGCTGTGCTGGCAAAAAAAAAGAAGCAAAAGGGAGTGGTTGTGGCCACTTAGTTTTGCTTCTAAAGAGTGAAGTGCAAAATAATGAAAATTTTACAGAGGGCTTTAAAAAATGCCCAGAATTTGCCCTCTTAATGAGATGACCTTCAGAAAGTCCTCAAGTGGCAATTGCAGGATCATCATACAAGGCTAAGGAAAAAACACAGCTTCTACCATTCTGTTTCAGAGAGGCAAAGAGAAGACAACCTGGCATACCCCAACAACAGATTAGGGCAGGTAGAATTTGGGAACTGTATTGTAGATCATGAGCTTCTATCTGGGGCTGTGAGACCACAGAGGGGCCTGCTACTGACACACACAGGATTGAAGAAATAGGATTTGGAATGGCAGTTGGAGTTTTCATTTGGTAGCACAGATCACATCAGATTTTATCTCTGATTTTCTAACAGAGATATTTCCTTTCAATTCAAATCTATATGGGTCAGCTAAGGATCATCATATATGGATCATCTGTAGAGAATAAATAAACACTCTACTCCGTAGAGAGTAACATTTGAACTGTTTGCAATCCTGTTTTGCTGCTTTATGAGCAATATGTTTCATAATCATGGAGGTTTCCTGAAGATAGCCAAGGCATTCAGGACCAAACCTCTACCTTATGAAGTCAGAAAATGCCTTGCTTTCTTTTTCTTTTTTTTTCCCCCTCCAAGGAATCCAACCCAAACTGAATTTGCCTGAAAGAACTGAGTAGCTGGATCATCTTGCTCTGCCTTTGTCTGCTAATGCTACCCTTAAGCCTAGAATAGCTAAAATTTGCAACCTCTTGAAGATACTTTTGTCCTGGCCACGTGTTGGAGAACTAGACAATATAGCCATGTCTGCATGCCATGTCTGCCTCACAGAATAAATTCTGCTAGTTCCAGCTTTGACCTCCACATCACTCTGCCAGTCTTCCCCCAACAATGCAGAGACAGGAGCAGTTTATTTGACTCAGGAACTGGTTCCTGTTGCTAGACCTAAATGACCAAAGTGAAATTGGCAGGACATTAGTTTGGCATCATATCTGAAATTTGTCAGCATTATTTCATTGAAAGATTAAAAAGTTTATCTCACAACACATCTGGCTTCAGTATTCACCTTTTACAAGACTGTGAACTGGGACTTACTATGCAAATACAGCAGTAATTCTATAGAACAACAGAATTACCAAAATACACTGTTAAGAATGCAAAACACATGTTGAGATTTTCCTTTTATTCTACTAAGTTGTTTTTTGTGAGTTTTTTTCTGTAATAAATCTATACAGAATCAATAGATTACATTGTCTTTGATTCTTCTTATCTGTACTGCAACACATAAAAATAATAATTTTTAAGAAAGTATCTAATTCCTTTTATTGAACTGTGCCTTTCCCAAGTGGCAACAAACCCCTGGAAAATAAAAAAAAATCCCCACCCAGATAACCAGAAACCATATTGCAGTGCCAGCATCAACAACATAGCCATTCACTTCAGGAGTGGGAACTTGTACACTAGGTATTTTTCTACTCAGAAATTATTTGTGTGAGAAAATAGAATCTAGGCTTTGATAAGAAAGACTTTCATCTGATAACTGGATTTTTTCATTTTTATGGGCTTCCACAGTGCCTCCAGGGACTCGTACGTTTCAGTTTCTGATTCTCCCACATTGACTAAACACCCTGGACAGATCACACTGTTGTCTCACAGTCAACTCTCTCTCTTAATGAGATAATCTAATATCTGTTGAAAATCTAAGTGACAGCAAACTGGAAAGATATAGTCCAAACGAGGAATCCAACTATAGAGGAAAAGAAGTGCACAAGATGTTCAAACTAAAACTTCCAAAAATACTGATGGCCAAATTTACAAAGAGAAAAATTTTATTATATTTTTAAATGTCTTTTCTTTAAGAAAATTTCTGTAAGGGGCACTCTACTAAGAAAAAAAAAAGAAAAAAAAAAAAAGAAAAGAAAAATGTTATCAAAATGAATTTTCCATCATTTGAAAATGAGTTTTGACAGAAAATTGTGGACCTGAACCAAACTCCCCACTGAGTGTGTCTGTCACTGCTGACCATGGGGTAAGCAGGGCAGGTCATTTAGGATAATGAATTCCATCTGAAAAATGCAGCCTAATTCATTTTGCTAAGAAAAAAAGCAGGAATACCTTATTCAAATACCTCCTGGCAGACTGAAACTAAAAGTGTCCATAGCCTGTAGCTTGTACCATAATACAGTAACATTTATTTTTCTCCTTAACAGCAGAACTGATCTCAGGGGAAAGAAAATGAAAAAATTCAGAAAGAAAGCACTTAAAAGACAAAAGTATAATTGGTTTGAACATTGCAAACAATAAACAACCATTACTGAATTTTAGAAGTTTTGACATTTCATTCAACACATGATCAAAATATCTCAAATATGGTCAGTTAATATTGCTCTCAGACTTTTAAAGAACAGATTAAGCTACTGTTATTTAAGCTACCAGCTCTACCAAATTATTTATTAAGCCAGTAACAAGTATATGAGCAATGCAGAAATATAAGTAGAAGTTACACTTTTTAACTTTAATTGGAGGCCAGAGCAGGTGGTGTCAAATGGCACAGCTTCACTGCAGTGTCTGAGCAGAATTGTGACTTCTGTCAGTTCTGGATCTGGATGACTCTTTGCACATTATTTGAATGCCTCTTTTTCCTGCAAATGAATGACTTTGGAGGAGTTTTGCTGCAAATACAGTTGTACAGTGACAGGTAATTCCTTGCAACATTTCTGTTTACACCACCTTTCAACACTGCATGTTATACTATGTAACAAATTGCAATCAACAGAAGTAGAAAAACTAAAAATCGCACCATTAACCATCATATTCAGTCACAAGGGAAAACCTAACAGAGCTAATTGATTGAAAGTCTTAGAAAGTCAGTGAATGGCTGAATATTACAAATACCCTATCAGTAGTATGGATTATAACTTGGATGTTCTTACCCCAGACAACAACACTGCCACTTGAATTAGAGAATTGCTCCAACAAGGAATTTGTTGTGGGGTAGAATTAATAACTATTAATTAAAGAGAGGGGGAAAACACAAGAAAAAATATCAATTGCAATTTTTATAAGAGACTTCATAGACTCTTCCCATTCCTGTCTGGCTCTGGTACTGCCTTCATCCACCTCCTTCTCTTCCTACTTGCCCGAAATCCATTCCTCTTGCCAGCTGGACTGGGACATTAGCTTTTCCCATCACAAAGGACAGCAGTATTTGGTCTAACAATACAGGGAATAGAAATCATAAAATATTCAGTCATATCAGCACAGATTAACCTGAAGTGTAACTATTCACTGTACAGCAGGACTTCTGATAATCTGATCAGTATTTAGTTTAAATCAGTATTTGAATATGATTTAAAGACAATTAAGCCCCCACAATTTTATAGCTTTTCCACTGATATTTGAGACTGCTAGCACTCAGAAAAATGACATGTGAATAGCACTGCTGAAACACAGTATAATGTAGACAGATGATATGCAAGTGTCACCAAAGATCTCTGGGAATGCAGCTCTATTCTCACCAGAAAGAGCCTTGCTAATATTCCTTCCATCCTCCTCTGATTAGATTGCAGACACTGAAAGGCAATAACTAGCTACCCGTATATAACACCCACAAACCAGCAACCAAAGAGCATTTTGAGATAAAAATATGTAGATCTATTTTTACCATGAAGGGAAATAATTAAATTTGAGCCTGAAGGTGTTCTAAGCACACTCAGCCAATAAATTGCATGCCAGAACAAATAGGTCTGAATACCAAATGGAAGTGTACACTCCTAACACCCATTTTTAGTTAAAGTATGTATATACACGGGTACGGGGTGTAGGGAGGTGTCCAGTTAACTGCTTGCACATCAGGGAATGCATGGAAGATAAAATCCTATGGAGAAAAGCCAAAAACCTGGGCCGCTGCTATACTGCTGATACCTGCCATCCACAATGGAATTTGAAACTGAAGTAGGTGTTGTGTAACAAGCACAACAAATTCGTTTTTTTTAAAATTATATTAAGGGGCTTGGTGTTTTATAAATATATATAAGGAATTGATTTAAAACAGTTACTATTAATAGCTGGCAAGAGATTTTTCTAACTCTGTGCTGCCCTTTTAAGATTCGTCAGACTGTTCCCCAATCAGACCACAATGATGAACAATTCATTGTTCAATTTGAAAACATATTCAAGTTTAGTCATGTCAGGTTCCTTTACAATTATGTCTCAATTTGTTGGATCAGTTAGTTGCAAAATGTTACTACTTAGAAATCCAGAATCACAGACCAGAAAGTACTTTTGGACACAAAACATCTAAGATGCTTGCTTTTTTTTTTAACAAAAATCCATTCTGATAAGACAGTGGTGATGGAAGCACTGAGTCTGGCTTGCACAACACATAAACTTCCTGTATATGGTATAGAACTGCAGAGAAATATATATTTGTGCAACAAAAGACAATTTTCCAGCTTCCTTATCCACAAAAAAAGGGATGATCATAAAATATGCATATGTCTTACAAATAGAGGGAATGTAACAAAACATCAAAAAGCATTCAGTATTTATGCAGAAGTACTGTTTTCCTCAGGGTCTCTGTCTACAAGGTGAATGCTCCCTGTGATCACTGATTCCTCTTGAGCTGAGGTATTCTCCACTTGCTTATTTG
Organism: Lepidothrix coronata; assembly: GCF_001604755.1. Taxonomy (NCBI): domain Eukaryota; kingdom Metazoa; phylum Chordata; class Aves; order Passeriformes; family Pipridae; genus Lepidothrix; species Lepidothrix coronata. The sequence goes on from NW_016690243.1 coordinate 4,295,351, forward strand.
TGCAATATGGAATGTGGCCACAGAAATACATGTAAATCCATGGGTTGGTGCAACTATTCAAATTGCCAAGGAGCATGATAATGGTGAATGCTGAACCTAGAATGAAAGAGTTAAAGGAATAAGAGAGTAAATAAACACTTGTACAGATAAGTACCATTTTCATAGTCTGCTGCTTTCTGCTGTACTTATTCATAAAGTTAATCTAATAGTAGAAAATTCACATTTTAATGCAGTTTGCAATTGCTGAAGATATGAAGCACACTTTATTGCGTGCATTTCAGAATTAAATAGTTTCATGTAGTTCTTTTTTGATGTAGCTGCATTAAATTTAAAAGCAATTACTAACCTTTTATACAAATACAGATAAATACAGATATAGATATATATAAATGTATGTAGAATAAGACTCCAAGTCACACAGACAGGAATAATTCTTAAAACAAAGATCAGAAGATTTTTTTTATCAGACAAAGCTATTATCTTCTTTTTCTTTTGTTTTTTATCTCTGAGTTTAGAATAGGGGAATTATAGAGTCTGCCTTTCACAAAGAGGCAATAGCATAAGTTTGACAAGATTAATCTTGTTTACAACCTGGTGTTCTTTGATAACTCTCTCAGGTTTGCTGTTTAGCTTTATAAACATCTGATTTACAACTTCCAATGCTACAGTGGATACTACAGAGATTTCATCAATACGATTTCAATATTAAAAAAAATCAGATGTCTTATAACATCCCTCTTCTATCCAGTAAATAAGAAATATTTGTCTCATTCCTTTGGATAGTCAATTACTCCTTTTCATCTCAAAAATAAATACTAAATACAACTCAAATACTGTTGCTATACTACATAAAACCTCTAAAAGTCTGAACCTTTGCTGGAGCACATGATAATTTTCACCCCACTCTTCATTAATCTTTAAACTGTGTGATTTGTTAATCACACAAAACACACACATGGAGTTTTCATCACATAACACATGAAGTTCCCTGTACCTAATTAAATAAATGAGATAAGCAGTCCAGAAATTTCTTTTTAATCCTACTCAAATGATCACAGTAACTTTTACACAAAAGCAAAGTGGAAACATAAAGCAATTGATGGCAACATGCTAGCCTGCTCTGCAGTTAGGAATGAGGATGGAGAGTATCTTACCTTCAGTCACGACACTGGGGAACCACACAGACCACAGCTGCGCAATGAAGAAAGGTGACCAACAGAGCACATAGGCAACAACTGTCACCACTGTCATTTTTACTGTCTTGATCATAGCCTTTGAAATACAGTTCACACTGCTCGCTCGGGATGGCAGGACTTGCTTCTGATTTGTTGCTTCACATTCATTCTGTTTTTTCACATGTATATTTCTTCTGATTATTTTGCAAATCTTAACCTGGCATGTGATAAGAATGGCTGAGGGAATGAGGAATATAACTACAAAAATCCAAGTCACATATGCCCTTGGGCCCCATGGTTGAATAAATTCACCCCAACATTCAAAGATACCTGGAGATATTTCAGTCTTAGAAAAGATAAATACCTGTGGTAGGCTAAGAATCAGTGCTATAAACCAGCTGGTGAAAATAGGGATGTTCCAGAGAGCTCTCTTCTTTTGGAATGTGACCATAGGGTAGCAAACTGCTTGATATCTGTCCACTGTCATGACCACTATCATATAAGTAGACGCAAACATGCCCAGCAATTGTAGGTACTTGATAATTCTGCACAAGAAATCTGGCCCTATGAAAACATCTGTAATATCCCATATGAGTTGAGGCAGAACTTGAAAAAAGGCTACCACTAAATCAGCAATGCTGAGGTGAAGCATGAACACATACATCCTAGAGAGCTTCTTTCTTCTTCGCCACAACACCAGTATGAGAATAAAATTGCCCACAGATGCTGTCAGAAATATGATCCCCAGTACAGCAATCTCTACTTGAGCTAATTGTTCATCTCTTTCTGGTCTTCCAACAGGATCTGACTGATTTGTCAGACTCAGGAATCTGTGAGAAGGACTCTCGGTCCGATATGTGTTATCCTGCATAGGAAATGAAAAATTCTTCATAGTGCACAGAAGCTACTTACAGTAGCTGCCACTTACGACTCAGGTTGACAGCTGTGAAGCACCTGCTGGCAAACAAACCAGGCTGGCATTCGAGTTTCAGTATATCTTCAAGCAAAACTCCTCCTGCTTGTGCAAACTAAAGCAGTGGGACCTGAATCTTGATGAAATTCTGTCTTGCTGGCGTGCACAAAGGCTTTATATAGGCTCCCAGCAGACAGAGCCTTATGTAATTGCAGAGCCCTCGGGTAGGCTGCAGGGACCGCAGCCAATGGCAGACCGAGCCACACAATTGGGGGAAATATATAAATAAAAGGCAAACTTCAGAGGCTCAACATGATTCAATTACTCACTTCGGTCAAAACCTTAACTTGTAAACAGCTGTGGCCAAAGTCATCCTCAAATGACCTTACTCAGGAGACCTCTTGCAAGAATTTTTCTACGCAAACCAGAGGAGCATTCTTCAGCTGAACTGGGAGGAATGCTTACAAGTAGAAAAAAGTTGGGTCCCTGAGCTCAGGCGCATCATAACTGCAACTCTCCAGGCTCCGGGGGTACAACCACACCCTAAATGCAGCACAGACAAATAAATGACTTTTTCCATAGCCCCTTTTTTTTCCTTCTCTTTTTGGAGTCACCTGATTCTAAAATGAAAAGAAAACTATTTGAACTACCCTAAAAATAATCTTTTTATTTCAAGATGGGGTCAAGACTTTAAGGTTTTTTCTCAGAAAAATGAAAAATAACACATGAAATAAATTACTTTTATTGGGACTCTGAGTCTACTGAGAATTAACAGAAAAATAAGTGAAAATTCAGTGGGAAATCCAACTGAGGAAAAGGTCTCTATGATGAAACAATTTCCAAATGTCTTTATTCTACTCTAGTGCTAAAAGCTGGGAGGTCATTTCTCAGTACCTAAACCTTTTTATTTTTGTGGCGCAACTTATATCATGACCACAGGAAATTCATTGTTCTTCAACCTTTCAGTATGACTTGCATATTGTTAGTCACAGATAAGAATAGCAATTCTGAATTCATTTAATTTTTTTCTCCCTCAGCCTTGCCCTCTTAATCACAAAAGAGAGATTTAATAAAATGAATTAATTTAATATGAAAACAGATATTTGTATGCAATCTTATTTGAAGCTAGGGCACTCATATCTTTCTGGTTACAGTCAGGACACTAGTAATTTGAAGTCTTTCTGAAGAGGAAACCAGTAAGGTTGAAAGTAATATCCGTGCTCATAAAGAATATATAATACTGCACCTAAACTGATAGATCACTGTGATCATGACTACATTATAAGACCAGCTCAGGAAGCTCACAGACAGACTACTACCTCTTTGCCACTAAAGGTTTTCATGTATCAACAGACAGGTGAAGGGCAAAATGCATAAACAGGATGGTGAGGTAGACTAGAACAGTTTACAAAAACAATGTGATCTCTTTTCTCTCCCTCTTTCCCCCTTACATCACACCATGGGATGCATGTTAACAGCTCATGCAAGGGTAAGACTATGAGAACAGATAACAGACAAGCTGAACAATCTCAGGAAACTTTTCCACCAACAGCAGCTATAAGTAGCTGTAATCCATACTTGGCTAAACGCTGCTGCAGCTGCCTGAGTTTACAACGGCTTTTTTCTAAGACTGTTGCAAAGAGTATGAATCACAACCACTTAATCTAATATACCTGATAATTTTTTTTCCTAAATTAAAGCCTATTTGTAGTAAACTTGGATTCCTGAGGTTGTTTCCTTTTAGTTTTCCCCCTCAGTCTAGAATCCCTCTCTTTTAGTGGGAAACAGGCATAGCAAGATCATAAAGGAACAAATGGGTTTGTCTTAACCCTCATTCTCCCTTCACCCAGAAATTTGCAGAAGAGCAATTGAACTGGTCACAAGTCATGAACCCCTGGCAAGTCTGCTGACAGCAAACACTGTGCTGTGGAGTAGGTGAGCTGATCTCAGGTTCTGCCTTGTGATGGAGACCGAGTTTCAGGCACGTACTCCAAAATCATTTACCTTGACCATCCAGACTCCATGAGATAATGAAAAGCCAGGTGGGATCTTTATTCTTCTGGCAGGATACAGACCAAATATGTACATCTATGCAAAGCTAGGTCTAAGTGGGTTGAAATAGGAATACATGAACAGAAAATTAAGCCCAGGGTCAGGCATGGAAAATAAACATAAATTTACATTTCATGATCTGAAAGATAATTAAGCAATTATACACAAGAAGACCAGAATATGCAACACAAGTCAATTCTGAGATACTATTGGAAGACTAACCAGAATGTTATACCAGAAGCATACATTCATACAATTTTTCACAATGCATAATGTATGAGTAGACATATATTTCAGGCAAAGGTGTTTTATCACCTAGAATCATTGAACAAGATCCAAGGGAACATGCAACTCTTCCTAGGCCTACACACATACAGAGCACACAGTGTCTGGGCAGCAGTCCTGGTGACAGATTCAGCATGCGGACACAGGTTAAAGGGCAAGCACACTGAGAAACAAGTAGCCCTTGCCATGTTTATAAAAAGGGTGGTGAACCTGATTGTACAAATTGTCCTAGTGGTGTAAGACTCTATCTTGTATTCAATCAGTTCAGTGTATATTAATGGCTTCATAATTTTGGAATTGTGTCCTTTCAATCTTTTTCATGCATGCTAGCAGATAGTCAGGATAGTGTTATATTGAAATTTGATCCACTCTGGGAATATAACTCACTGAGAAAAGAAAATTAAGATAACAGATAAAAATGTTTAAGTAGTCTTAGCAGTTCTTTCACTCCAGTAGTGTCCTTCTCCCATTGCCCAGCTTTGCTTCATTCCAAACTGCATCTGTCCAAGTTAAATTCCATTCTTAAATTATTTGCTTTCAGTAGTGTGGGAAGGCACATTTTAATTAACTTCTGCTGAACTTCTCAGTGTGGACTCTCATCTAATGTTTGTCAGTTAGCTAGAAGGAAGAGACTCAGCTCACAGATTAAGTCTCAAAATTAGGCATCTTCTCAGAACTTCAGAATCACACAGCTGCTCAAGACAGTGGCAACACTGAATTCAGACCACTTTACCAAGGGTTTGTCCAGTCAGGTCTTGAAAACCTCCAAGAGCTTAGAATCCCCAAGCCTTCCTGGGTAATTGTTTGCAAATGCTTATTTTCACTGTGAAAGAGCTTTCCTTATGTGCCACTAGACCCCCCCCGATTCTGAACATGTCCTCTCATTCTTCTGCCATAACCTCAGTAAAAGCCTGGTGCAGACCTCTTGCCAGCATCCTCATAGGTATAGGAGGGCAATGTTAGGGCCTCTGAAGCCATCTCTCCTCCAGGATGAACAACCCATATTGGGAGCACTGTGGAAAATACTGTATTCAAGGAGTTAGTGATCTTGAACAAGATATGTCTGCTCTACTGAGCTTTGTACTTAAAGCCTGTGCTGGTGCTGGGGAATGTTATGACTCAGATGGCATCCCAGACTGTCAGGAGAAAAAACGGGATTGTTTGCCCCACAAAATAAAAGGCTCCACATCGTGGAAGGAAGGAGGAACCCCTGCACAGACGGCATCTGTGAAACGTGTTGGGGAAGATCCACTAGATGTCTGTCCAGTGCTGCACAACAGCAGAGCTCCCAGCATTGGAAGGGACCTAAGATTTCCCCACTATATATATTTCTGGTTTTTACCCTATCTTACGAGAACATCTATTTTACCTCTTTATTGCTGTGCCAGCCTGGTGAGGAGCACAAGCCCAGCCTCCCTCACTAAGTTACATCTTCATAGCCCTATGCTGAGCTCACTCAAGCTCATCAACACCTTTCCTGTGCAGGGGCTTCACAATCAGAGGCAATATTCCATATGTGGTGAGTAGGGGGGAATAAACACCTCCCTTGATCTAGGTATTTAATGTGAGTTGTGTGTCAACTCCCATCACAGTCTTTGTCTTCCAAAAACTGTATGAATTGCAGTGCATTGCAAATCTTTTTGCCAAGCTAGGCAAGGAATATATGCTGAAGCAGAAATATGTGTATTTTAAAGTTGAAAGCCCCCCACAAGCTTCTAAAACCCAGAAACTGTTTAATCTTATGACAGATATTACTTATTAAATACAACTTGTGAAGATAATAGGTTTGCACACTTTTACTTTGGAATGCATAAACAAGTTCTAAAAAGTTCCTATTTAAGTAAAGATCAAGTGAGAAATATTGCTGTCTGCTTTTGATGTAGGAAACCCAGGTCTGCCTCTTTTCTCTGTGAGATTCTGCAGATTTGAAGGACTAATAGATTATTACTATTGCACTTGTCAAGTCATGAAAACCAACTAATTAAGAAAAGAAAATTTTAACATGATTTTCACATCTCTACAGAATTTTAGATAAATCAAAAATTATTTCCTTAGTGCTTATGTGATTTTATCTCTTTTCAAACACTAAAACGTAAAAACAGCTTCCAAGGGCCTTAGGGGGTGGAAGGGACTAGAGCATGCAGTAAAAGATCCAGTTATAAAGAAGATGGTAGAAACATTTACTTCTTAATATGTTTTTATAAAAAACACTTGCTTAGTAATATGTTCTAGGGTAGATAAAAAGAGTTAACATAGCATTGCATTGAAATTGCCCTAGTGATAGAGAATACACTTGAGGAGATGTATTAAGTAATGCAAATAAGCACGAGTAGCAGGTAATGTTATGAGAAATCCTTCTGGAAGTAGTGCAATGGCTCGCAAATGGATTCTTTCATACACGAGATTAGCCAAAGTTACAAATGAATACTGTTCAAGGACTTAGCCTGTAGCACAAGTGCATTTACAGCAAGGTAGCATATTTTTCAGTATTATAATATTGCTTATTTCCAGAACACAATGGATAAACTACTTCACTGTAAGTAATTTTTACTGGACTAAAACTATGTATGTCTTATTGCTTCTGCACCGGTACAATTTCCTACAGTTCTGGATTCTTAAAAAAAAAAAACATCACTAATTCAATAGTTATATTAAGGTATATTATACAAGGTTCTTTGGACCAGGTTTAATGGCTCCCTCCCATATAGTTAGAAAGTTACTAGACTGGCTCTGTGAAACTAAAACAGCCTCAAATGCAACAACTAAAGGCAATGTGCCAACAAAAACCAGAGAAAAATACGTTGCAGACACTATTACAGACAGCACAAATCCAATCATGCAATGTAGGTAGCTGATGTTGTCACCACACAAGAAGACAAAATGAAGAATAGTGTCAATAACTTCACTCCTCAGAAAGAGTTAAGCTTTGATTTGGACAAAATCACTTTTGGGCAGGAAGTAGAGCTTTTAATGAAGCCAAAAGACTATTAGAAAATGTCAGGACAACCCAAAATCTCATTAATTTCCAGTCAAGATGAACTACAAACCACCCTTAACTTTTCAAATTAACATTATAATGAACACGTGGCAACATTCTGTCCTGTTAGCCCTGTTTATATCCCCAAAGTGGAATCACACATATTTATGTGTTGTGTACATGTGTATGCCTTTCACTTTCCATGAAATTATGTTCATTTCTCAAATCAGTAAATTAAATATTTAAAGGAAGGGGGTGTTACTTTAGTAAGATTAAAATCTATATAAAAACAAATTCAGCTTTATAGCCTTAAAATGTAAGACTGCAACACATCAAATTACTATATTTACTGTTAGGCAATATTTTGGAACAAGGCCTTCCTAAATTAAGTGCATCCTTCAGTAGGAATTAGCCAGAGGCATTAAAGCCAGAGAAAAAAACAAGGGGTATGGGTCCCCTGTGACTCATAACTAGTCATGTCTCAGATACTCGCCATAAAACAGGACCACTAACTACGTACATTGCTACGCACCTCTTTTAAATCCCTAAGGAGATTATGTCTGAAACAATATTTTTTAAACTTGTTTCAGTAAAAGATTTATTATTCACGATTGCTGGCGTCATTCTTTAGCTTTGTTTCTGATTTCACAGCTGTTACTGAGGGCAGTGAGTGAAGGTAGCTCTCAGTTCAAAGCCTGGAACCAGATTTCTTCATTTATGTATTTGTATTATGGTGGTAGAATTATCTTCCACAATTTGCAAACCATCTTCTAATTAATGCCTTCTTCCTATTGCTACTGTAAAATTTTGTGCGACTTTAACAGTGTTCACTTGTAGAGTCCTGAGGTTTTACTGTTACTTCTACAACTTCCATCAGACTACTTTAAGATAGAAAAAAATCATTACAAATCAATTATGTAGGCTTCTGCTAAAAATTATCTATTTCATTTGCAGCATTCCAGACAGTCTGGATTCCCTTTCAGGACACTTAATGGTCTGACAGCTCACCTGCCACCAGGGTCGTGGGAAACTCGCAGATAAGGAGCCTCATCAAGGCTGGTCAGAGTGAAGAAAAATGCAGAAATAATGTGTAAATTCAGGAAAAAGGAACTATCATGGACTGGTTTTGAAGAAGAATTACAAAGTACTTTTTCCACAGATAAGAAGCTATAAACAGAGTTTTTCAACAAAGGCAAAAATGCTAAGATGGAACCTAATATAATACTTCAAGATGCGGAGCAAAGGTCAGCCATATGTCAGTGTTTTAATTAAAAGATAACATAAATAAAAATGACAGTAAATTTCACCAGCAATACTGAATAAGCAATTGCAAACACTGTGGACAGTGAATTCATTCTAGCAGACTTAAAGTGACTTTATGTTTTGAGCTCCTTCCATTTACACCAAGAACCTTGTGTGACACTTGCACATACTCTCAACCAGATGCTGCAGTAACAAAATTCACATCTATCACTTCTTGAGTGCTGAAAGGTAACAGAATGACTATTATGATAATCATAGGGGGCTGAAGAGGAATTTGTAATATGACCTCTAGCATGAGCCTGAATTTCAAATTCTAAGTAATCAACTGCTTTATTCATAACTAGTATATAATGAAGTGATTGGTACAGGCAGGTAGATTTCTAGAATGCACAAAAGCACTGATCAAGGACAGAGCCATTGACCCTTATGAGCTGTAGAGGCACAGGAAATTAAGGATAGATGCATAAAGGACTTCAGGTACCAATTCCCTGAACAGAATCCAAACCCCTGATTTAGGGGTCCAAGCACCTTTATATTGTGTGGGAAGCAGGAAACTTCTTGGATTTAGTGAAGCAGAAAAATGAACGGAGCAGGGCATAGCTAAATTACAGATCCTAATTACAATCTAGAGTCTTAATTCTGCACAAGAGCCAGGTACCTTTACACATTCAAAATGCAGAGCCTGTAACTCTTAACACCTTACAAGCATTCCTTCAATGAACAGACTGAAAATTGTCCAGTTCTTTCAAATGGGGTGAGAAAGTGAAGGCCACTGGATGAGGAGAGGAGGAAGAGTAGGAATTGGAAGGAAGAGGAACAGAAATAAGGTCACTGACAATATCTACTGTAAGTTTATTTTCAATGGAGTATTTACCCAGGTGATGCAAGAAAAGGGGATCAGTGCTGATTTTAGCCTGAGAAGGTTTAAATATACATTTCTGAACAATAAGTTCACCAATTTATTGGCAAGGCAGAATTGAAAAAGCTTTCTCCTCTTGTTGAAACTAGGTGACTATGCACAAAAGAATGGAAGATTCATGAAACCAAGAAGAAACCCTGGAAAAAAAGGGGCATGTATCCTTGTGGGTAAAGCACTCCTGTGAGAAGGGCAATGCCACAGTCTGGTGTTTGCTCCTATATATACATTTTATACCAAAAGCTATTGTGTAATGAGAATGATCTGAGGAACTTAGACCAGAAGCTATGGATATCTCTGTAGCTGACTTTCTAACCACAAGGCAGGAAAGTCATACTTACTCTTGCACTTACCCTTCTGTTCCAGTACACTTACTTTTCTCATTTGGAACAACTCCAACAGGAAAATCACCATGAGAATAACTTGGATCTTTTCTCATTTTAGTCCATAAGGCTGCCCAAATGAGGCACTGGAGATAGCCAGAATGGCTCGGTGTCTGTGCAGTCACAGCAGCAGCACTGAGTGGGAGAGATAAGGTGGAATTTGGTGGGATTTGTTACAGTTCTAGTATGGTATATGCACACCACTGTTAGCTAGAAGGACTAGCGTCCTTTTGGCGTGGGATTCAGTGTGAGATGCAGAATCTTGGGGATTCTGATTGTCCCACCACATCTCTTTTGGTGGATATTTTCGGAAGAGGAAGGGGGTAACAACCTAAAATATTCACTGGTTATTAGGTGAACTGATTACATAATATTTAGTACAACAACTTATAATATTCTATGCAAAGAGTTGCCTCCTTAGCAGACGTGTTACTTCCATACTATTGTCCAAGATTCAGTGACAATAAGGAGTAAAGGAACCATAATTACTTTAGGCAATCGACGTAAGGCGAAGACACGAAGCAGTTACAATATAAGTCTTCACTTTGGAAGGCAATTTCACAACTATGTGACCACCTGGTAAGGACAATTTTCTCTGTAAGCTTCTCTTTTATTTGAGTTGCTTAAGCCTTTCTAAGGCTTCTAGAATTTTTAGTTCTTTCACAAGAGCAAAATATTGAAGGGAAGTAACAGAGATAAAAAAGCAATATGAAAATAATGTAGAAATATTCTACTTGATTATTTTCAGTGTTTGTGCCAAAAACCACAGCCAAATGAAAGGCTGCAGAAAGCATCCATGCTGTTATAAGCATGATATTTGTGTCATGTGTTCAGTGGTCTTAATTCTTATTGAGAACTTTCAATGAACATTCATTCAAGTTGCAACTTAATTTTTCCACCTTCTATCCCTGAAACTAAGGAAATGTTTTCCCATTTTTGTCTGCCATCTAGTGTTAAGAGACAGAATCCATATGTTTACAAAGCTGAGTATATTTGGTGGCACTACAGAGCTTCTGTCTATCTCATACTATGCTGACAAAAATAGAAAACAGCATTTTCCCTAAGGCTTGATTGAAGAAGTTAGATTTAAGCGATTATCTCAGACAGCATTACTAGCAGAATACTGCCCCACTATGTTAATTTGTCATAGTGCTTTGAAATACTTGGGGTTTTTTTTAATTTGTTCGAGTCTCTTAGGTGACACTGCTGTGTTTCCAGGATACGATCCCTAATCAATATGGCAAGTAAAAAACCCCACTTACATATATTCAAATGCTATTCATATTATAGCTTTGTATCAAACCTACAACAAAAGTATGTGGCTAACTCCATTTATAGTCATTTTCACATGATATGGATGATCCCATTTATGACATTTTGAGATATCTTTTATTTTAATAACTATTTTCTCAACATTAACATCTCAACCCGGAAGATGTTCTATTTGGGTTTAATTCACCTAAGATGAAGTCACTGAACTCTGCAACTGGAATAGCAACAAAGAGTAAAACTTAATTTTGTAAGGAGTTCCAGAATTAATTAATTTCAGTGTATTTGTGCCACCTTTTATAGTGAAGGAGAGTGTAATATTTTATATTTCATAGATCAAGACAGAGAACCCTAGAAAGGCAAATTTTGGAAACATTATTTCTGGTAAATATCCAGTTTTTATCAAACTGCCCCATAACCCATTATGACTTTCTCTCCAAGCAGCAGTTCAAGACAAACATACAAATGTGAATGTTAAAAATAATTAATAGCGATTAAAAATATAGCTTGCATATAAATGAACACAACTCACTTGCAGTATTGACACCACAATATTTCAGCTATAACACGACAAAAGTCACGTACACCAAAGAAGTCTCTTTTATAAAAGCAGGAAGATTTATCACAATTGATGTGTAACTTGATTTACAAAAGTTTGCATCTTACCTTCAAAAACATGTACTAACATGTACAATGAAAAAATATTTTGAAAGCCTTTGATTTTTTAAATTAAGTTACAGAGATAGAACTCACTAAAATCGAACTACTTTCAATGTTGTCCTAAACTGAAAGCAATCATGTTTCAAGAGACCACTCTGAAAGAACCTGAGTGCTGGGTATGCAATCTAATAGAGATCAGCAAAAACCCATCAATAATAACAACAGACTTCTTTCTCGAGACTTCCCATGGAAAGTACTGAAATGGAAGTATTTTTAAAACAGCTAATGTGCATCCTATTAAAATTTAAATGTATCTTAAAATGTCATAAATGGAATCATCCATATTACATGAAAATGGCTAAAACTGGAGTTAGCCACTCTGAATACCGTAGGTGGATTCACCTCTCTTATCTAAAAAGCAGGTGTTTAATCAAACAGGATGAACTCACCTTTGACTGCCAAGAGAGCTTATAAAATTAGCTTAGTTGAAGTGTCTATCTTTTAAATAAATTTGAGATAATTTTTTCTTAATATCATGACTGCAGTACAGAGAAGGCTAAATTGGCAAAATGTTTGGGAAGGTGTGGACGCAGAATTTTTGCCTGGCAATACACAATTTTATCTTTTCTTGTCCAGTGTTTTTCAGTTCTTTCAGAGTTGCATGAGAAGCTGATGAATCATGCACTTCTGAACATGTCAGCTCAGACGGGTCTGCTTGTCCTTGAGGAGAGTCATGTGGCAAGAACACATAGGTCTGTGATTGGAACTGAAATGTGAAATCCTTGAAATTTTTCCTTAGCAAAGGTATGAATCAACATACCACTGTACATATCCCACTGGTGAGACGACTGTCTGAGCAGGTACAAGAGAGAATTTTACAATGAGATTATGGGAGAAAGTGTGAATGTTTAGGAAGTGGGCATGTGCAGCTAGAAGGGATCAGTTGCCTCCTACCTCCAATATCTTATTTGCCAGTCAAAAAGAAGCAGGATGTGTCCTGGCAGCATGAAGCTTATTGTGTCCAAACTTCCTTCTTACTGAAGTTGTAGGTCTCATTTTGCCTAACCCTTTGTGGTCATAAGAATGCAAGTTAACCTGTTTTAAGCCAGCTCAGACTCTAGTTTCAGTTGGGCCACTGTCTCTTAAGTCATCTGATGAAATACAATTTTGGTCCACCACACTGGCTAATACACAAGAGTCCTGGGGCTTACAGAAGGGCAAACACACCCAGGGAAGCTGCTTAAGCAAACACTGCTACCACAGTCTAAAATGTATTCAATACTGTGTTGCTCTCATAAGAGTAACTGGCCTTTACCTGAAGTAAGTCATACAGCAAGGGGCAGTGAAACCTCCCTGCTTAGCTGCATCTGGCAGACACCACTACTGTTTGAGCCATTTGGTTTAAAAATGAGCTTAACCACATATAATGAAATGTCATGTTAAATTAAAGAATAGCACACAAGCCCTAAAAACAACTCCCAGGAGTAAACTACCACTAGATAATACAACCAGATGTGTAGTAATCTACAAACAAGGCAGGCAGACCATACCTGCAGAACAGGCCAGAAAGCAAGCAGCTCTGAAAGCATTTTGGAGGGAACAGATGAGCACCTGGGTGTGAACTGTCACCGTCCTATGCAAAAGAATCCCAGATAATATGTGGCTCATGAGCTATTTGTGGCCACTGAATACTTCACTGAGGAAGTGACATGCCTTGAGTGTAAAAATTTCATTGCATTGGGTTAATGTGATGAGGTTTTGGTAGGGGAGGGGAAGGAACTACTGGGGTGGCTTCTGTAAAAAAAACACCAGAAGCTGCCCCTGTGTTGGAAGGTGTCAATTCCAACAGGCTCCAAGATGAACCCATCACCGGCCAAAGCTGAACCCATCAGCAATAGGGGTAGTGCCCCTCTGATGAAATAGTTAAGAAATGGAAAATATTTCTGCACAGCAGCAGCTGGGAGAGAGGAGTGAGATTATGTGAGAGGAACAATTCTGAAGACATCTGGGGCAGTGAAGAAGGAGGGGGAGGAGGTGCTCCAGGCACCAGAGCAGAGATTCCCCTAAAGCCCCTGGAGGACCTCACGCCAGAGCAGGTGGGTGCTTGAAGGAGGTTGTGACTCTGTAGGAAGCCCATGCTGGAGCAGGCTCCTGGCAGGACCTGTGGACACATGGAGAGAGAAGCCCACACTGGAGCAGGTTTTCTGGCAGGACTTGTGACCCCATGGGGCATCCACACTGGAGCAGTCTGTTCCTGAAGGCAGGAACACCGTGCACCCTATGGAAGGGACCCATGCTGGAGTAGTTTGTGAAGATCTGCAGCCCACGGGAAGGATTCACATTGCAGAAGCTCATGGAAGTCTGTCTCCTGTGGGAGGAACCCCACGCTGGAGCAGGAGAAGAGTGTTAGGAGTCCTCCCCCTGAGGAGCAAAGAGCAGCAGAGACAATGTGTGACAAACTGACTGCAGCCCCCATACCCCACCTCCCTGTACCACTGGGAGTAAAGGTGGGCCTGGGAAGAAAGAGGGTTGGAGAGTGGGTGTTTTAAGACTTAGTTTTATTTCTCATTACCCTACTCTGATTTAGTTGGTATTATATTAAACTAATTTCCTCAAGTCAAGCCTGTTTTGCCCATGATGGTAACTGGTGAGTGATCTCTCCTTGTCCTTATCCCAACTCATGAGCCTTTTGTTCTATTTTCTCTCCCCTGTCCAGCTGAGGAAGGAAGTGACAGTGCAGGTTCAGTGGGCATCTGGCATCCAGCCAGGGATGTCCTGCAGTGGGAGATGTGTAGAGTTTAACCTGTTCAATTTATAAAAAAATACGTTATATTAATTACAGCATGTAATAAATACAAATTTTCCTGTGGGGAAATAAATAAATAAAATGCAAGCTAAGAAAACTAATTTTACTTTTTTATTTGTGAGAAAGAACAGAAGCATATAACTGGTATCTGAAAGTACAAATGGGACGTGACCCTCCTAACACTCGGGGCAAGGATCCTATCACTCCACCCACACACACAGCACATCCATGCTCCCTTGCCATCATCACTCGAAGTTTTTGCAACTTCACTAAAATTGTGTTTCAGACAGGCCGAGCAGACAGGAATCTCATGGTTTTGCTGCTGCTCTGAAGCCTAGCTGTAAAAGAGCAAGGTGCTCACTAAGCCTATGAAACCATGAAAACCACTCTGTCATCATTGCCCAAGAGTTAAGTAGGAAACACCACGAAATATTCCCACAGCACCTGCACCAAGTGGCCACAGAGGTTGGGTAGGGGCTCTTCTCCTTCTCCCAGCCCCTCACTCCCAGCGCCTCTGGCAGGGGACAGCACCAAGATCCCAACACCACCAGCAGCATGGGACACAATGAGCTCCACCGTGCCCAACCAGAAAGCCAGACAAATCCTGGGCTGCATCAAAAGCAGTGGGGCCAGCAGGTCGAGGAAGGGGATTCTGCCCCTTTACCCTGCTCTTGTGAGACCCTACCTGGAGTGCTGCACTGAGCTCTGGGGTCCCCAATACAAGAAGGACATAGAACTGCTGGAGCAAGTCTAGAGGAGGGACACAAAATTCATAAGAGGACTGGAACACCTCCCCTGTGAAGACAGGCTGAGAAAGTTGGGGCTGTTCATCCGGCAGAATAGGTTGTGTAGAGACATCATAGCAGCTTCCAGTACCTGAAGGGGGCCTACAGGGAAGCTGAAGAGGGACACTTCGTCAGGAACTGCAATTAGGACAAGCAATAGTGGGTACAAATTGAAAGAGGGTTAGATATTAGGAATAAATTCTTTACTGTGAGGGTGGTGAGGCACTGGAACAGGTTGCCCAGGGAGATTGTGGATTCCTCAACCCTAGCAGTGTTCAAAGCAGGTTGGATGGGTCTTTGAACAAGCTGTTCTAGTGAGAGGGAGGCTGGGACCGGACGATCCTTTTGGTCCGTTCCAAAGCCCTCCCATTCCGTGATTTCGTCACGGTCACCGGGCGGCGCCCCCCCGCGTGCTGTCCCGCACGTCGCCGCCCGCCACGCCCGTCCCCGCCGGTGCGCACGCGCAGCAGCCCCACCCCGCCGCGGCCGTGATCTCGCGTCACCGCCCCGCCCCCCGCGGCGGCCCGTGAGGCGGCGGCGCGCGCCCCAGCTGTTTCCGGCACCCGAGGCAGCGCAGGCGCAGTGGTGCGGTCTCGCGCGGCGAGTGTTGTCGTTCCCGGTTCGGCCGCTCGCGCCCGCTCCCCCCGGGCGGTACCGCTCGTGAGGGCGCGGCCCCGGACCGCGCTCGGGCCCTGACCGGGCTCGGCGGCGGCGGCCGGGGCAGAAGGGGGAGGCGGAAGCCGCTGCCCAGCAGGCACCGCCGCCGGGAAGGGCCGTGTCGCGTCGCCACCGGGTCATGCGGGGAACGGAGGTGGGGGGAACACGGTGAGCGCGTGCCGGACATACGGAGCTCGCGCGCGTGACGCGGGGTGGGCCGGGGACAGCGGGGACGGGACGGGACGGGACGGGACGCGGTGCTTGTTTACGCGGCCGCTCTCGGCAGCGATTCTGCGAAATGGCGCAAGGCAAGAACAGCGCCCGCTCCCCCCCGGGACAGGAGGCGCCCCTGTGCCTTTATAACCCGGCCCGCCGGCGGGGCCCGCAGCCCGGAGCGTGGCGCGGACCCAGCGGGGCAGGCACAGCTCAGGCAGAGGAGACCGTAAGTAACGACGTCGCAGTCTGCGGCGGTGTCACCTCTGCTGTCACTCTGGCATCGGCCTGCGCAGAAGTTGGCCTGCATGCCTACCTGGCGGCCCTCCTCGGCACTTGTCACGGGGGCTAGAGAAGCCTAGACTTGCCATTTGGGCAGGTAATGGATTTGTGCCTGCAGTGTAGCTCAGCTCTGGTGTACTGTGTAAAACGCTGCTCCGCCCGTCGCATCTTTCTTTGCAGAGCAAGGGTTGTATACTGCCCTTGGCTCTTGGGATAGACATGTCTCATTGAACTTTACTCAAAGAATTGGCATCCCTCCTCTCCTCACGAAAGACAAATTTCTCTCTATAGGAAAAAACAGCAATCAGTTTTCTGTATGTCACTAAATGCTTTTGAGAAGTGTAACATTGCTTAAGATAGGCTTAAACTGGCCTTTAGGGAGTAGCATGTTGAAATGTTGGGGTGGCGCTACCAAATGTCCTGAGCAGTAAATATTCCCATGAGCTTATTTGATTTGAATGTTTATCTGTCTTTACAGAAAGCATAAATAAGCTGCATCTGCCTTAAACCACTCTGTGATTTTTAGTTTACTTGTTACTGTATATGGGTCTCCATTGTTGATTTTTTGTTGTTTTTTTTTTTTCTTTTTCAGATAACACTACACTACGAGACTTATTTATTGAAATATATTTTCTGGAATGAAGTAGAAAGCAACACAGAAAAGGCATAATTATTTATAAGTAATGACAGTTCAGTTATCTTTGGACACATATTTGGTCTTTTTTATTAACCCAAAAAATCTTTGGTGGAAACAAAGAAACAAATATCTGTGTTTGCATAGACCTAAAGTCTGCTGGAGGATAAATCATGCCACACACCTGAGAGTTTTGCATACAAGCGAGCCTCGGTGTAAATGGGCCAGAAGCAGAACATTTTGGTATAGCAAATATATTTACAGTCATGAGTTTTTATACTGTAGAATTTCTAAACTTCTAACTTCTTCTTCCAAAGGACTTACAAAGGTGAGCATTCGCATGTCACGAATTAAGAATACTATAGAATCTGTTTCAAAGGCCGTGTCTGGCACTCACAGTGAACTGGTGTCACGAATAGCTCGATTAAAGTCACACTCAGGTACTTTGGGAAAAGCAAATAAAAGTAGTGCAGGTGTAAATAACATCAATGCAAATCTAGGCAATGATAAAAAAGTCACAGATGCCAGAACTCAGGAGGATTGCAACAGAGGCCCATCTGCAAAGAAATCCACTTGTGCAAGTGAAAACTTGGAATCTGTGTTAGTAAGTTCAAGTGGTACTTGTCAAGATACTCCAGAAGTTTCAGCATCTACTAAAAACCACCTTTTTCATATAAGCTACTTTTCTACAAATTTTGGAGAGACTTACAACTTCATAGCTGATCATATCAACTCTTACTTTAGTAATTCTGTTATGGAACAAGAGAAAAAAAGGAATGCTTCATTACAGGACTCTAAAAGTGAAGAGAGGAATAAGCTTGATTCATCAGAAAATACTGTAACGAGTGAAAAAAAGACAGTGGATTCAGCAGCTACTTTAGCTCCTGAAACAGAGACTCTGGGTGCTGAAAAGACAAATACTGCCCTTCCAGTTTCCACTAAAAAAAGTATTACAAACTTTCTTTCGTATCCCAGTAACAGCGTACAAGCTTTTGTAGACAGCTATATTGGGGGGCTGGTTCCCAAGTTAAGATCCGAATCAAAAGTTGTTTCACCAGAAAAGACTAAACAGCCAGAACAAGAAGTGTCTGAGAAGACTGATGAGGACAAATCAAAAGAGGCCAAGACTGCAGAAGAGAGGGAAAAGCATCTGTCTCTTCAGAGAGAAAAGGCAAGTCTTTGTTTAGCGTTAATTATTTATGTATTATTTCTATGTATATTTTATACAAGTGTATATGTACACTGCACTAGTGTAGTGTGTGGAACCATACATATACATACATGCTTATGTAAATAAGTATATACCTCTGTCTGTACTTACATATGTACACATACTTTTATTCATATGCATGCCTACATGTAAGTACACAATGTAGTGTCCCTGTCCATGGCAGGGAGGTTGGAACTAGAGGGTGTTTAAGGTCCCTTCCAACCCAAACTGTTCTATGATTTATTCTATGTACTTTGATAAATAAGTATATATGTAAAACTGTATAAATTTCCATATATATACACGTACTATATATAAACTTACAAATACATATATGTATTTAAAAATAGGTATATATACATCTGTATACATGTTTAAAAATATGTATATACTTTTTATAGAAGTACACATATGTATATGTAAGTTTATATATAAATCATGTATATATATATAAATATATACGTGTGTGTGTGTGTGTGTGTGTGTGGTATATACATATACTTAGTTCATGTATATGTAGAGAGATTGCATAAATACAGACAGATCTAATTGTGGGGGGTTTTGTAGTTATAGTAATTTCACAGTTCATGGTTTGTTTATGGTTCAATTACCATGATTTCAGAGTTGCCCTGAAAATACACCTGAGTACATGCTGACACATGTTTGTTTGGTGTATTCTTGCTGTGAGCTGACTTTATTTAGTTTTCTAGTTAAGAATCAAAAGGTCGTCTGTTTCCAGTTTAGGTAATGCTTACTTGGAACGTGTAGCAGATCTCTAGTACAACATCCTGTTCATTCCTTCTGAGAAATCTTAAAATAACACATTGGAATTGGTGTTGACAAATTTGACACGTTTCTTAGAGTAGTTTTATATTATCTGTTTATCTTTTTTAGATTATTGCAAGAGTGAGTATTGATAACAGGACTCGAGCTTTAGTTCAAGCCCTACGAAGATCCACTAATCGGAGAGTCTGTATCAGCAGGGTTGAAGAACTGACCTATCATCTTCTAGAATTTCCAGAGAGCAGAGGAGTTGCAATTAAGGTGCAAATAGTCCTTATGCTTGGATAAAAATTAAATATCTGACAGATGATTGATATAGAATAACATAAAACCTCGTTATTTGCTTCTGTGGACTAGTCTTATTTGTAAAGATTACAACTTGAGTGTCTCTTTTTGTAACTCTTTAGCTGGTTCAAGCAGATTCGTGTGCAAACTATCAGCAGTTTAGCTAAAGGCTCCTAAGATTGCAATGTTTAATTTAGAAGCATACGACATGGTCATGTGGGGAGGTGGTATAGCTTTTTTTTTTTCAAGTGGTAGGGGAAGGTCGTACGCTGTGTCCTCTGTGGCAGTTGACCAGAGGGGAATGTACTGTACAGTTGATCTGCATATGCACAGTACTTTCTATGGTTGTTTACATGCTTCCTTCGAAGAGAGAAGGCAAGGGTGAAGTATAGCCATCAAATAAGTGCATGTAATCTAGTCCTACTCATTTTCTTCCCTGCAGTGAGAGGACAGGAGGTGGGTGGTAGACTATTCTGGAAGTACTAGCTCAATCACAACATTTGTCAGCCTTGTGCCTTTTTCCACAAGATGTGATAAATGTGTGACATAAATTGTAGAATTTCTGGAAAAGCAGCCTTTGGCCAGATGAATCATTTGGGCGGGGTACAGTTTAGGAGTCCACATAAATATATGTGAATTACTTTATTATGAAAGAGTATATCCACTCTTCCCATTTGGATTGTAATGCTCTATATATTTGTGGTAATGTACATTTAAAAAGTACTCCATGTGAGGAAGAATTTTAATATTTGTTATTAGTGTACTTAGAAGGCATTTCTTGTTTTGAAGCAATGTGATACTTTTTAAGCAAAATCTGGGCTTTTACCTATACTTGATGTGCTACATACTCAAATCTATATTTGGCTAATGTGACATTAAGCCAATTAAACTTAATTCCTGGTGAATGTAGCTTTTCTAGCTATTCGAAAGATTTGTGTTTCACCTTGACTGCTGAATTTTGATAGGTAGTTACTTTTAGCAATGAGGTGTGTACAACATAATATTGGCATCCTTTATTTCCATTTTTAGAGAGAGAAAGATGAGTAAATATGGTTTTGAAGAAGTTTTCCTTCAAGTTTAACTAATATTACTTCTATACTTAAATGCCAAGCTAGTAAATTTAAGCATGGATTCTTTTGCTATAAACATATGGTTGGAATGAAATACCCTTGTATTCATCAATAGGAAAAAGTTATCCCATGCCTGCTGCGACTGAGACAGGCTAATGATGAAAGTCTTCAGGCTGCTGTTAGAGAAACTTTAGCTCTGATTGGATATACCGACCCTGTGAAAGGCTGGGGAATTAGAGTCCTCACCATTGATGGAGGAGGAACAAGGTAAAACTTCTGTAGCCTTTTTTATACTGTAACTAGAAATAAAATTTCAGTTTCTCTTTGATAAACGTATGCCCAAAGAGGCAATTCATGATTTACATTTGTGTTAAACGGGTACTGTTTTTGTATGCATTGGTGCTTGACTGGTGCTCTGTTTGGTGCTTGTTTTGCCATACACAATTATCTTGCTCTATCCCAACTGTTGCATGCCAGAAACACAAGTCTGTGGTCTGTAATGCATCTCTCCCATTATTTCAGACACATTGAGTTGGGGGCCATACAAACCCCACACAGAAAAATACTGTACCCCAAGGGGCATTATACAGCCCTGTTAAGACCAAACTTAAAGTGCTGTGTGGTGTGGATGCAGCTAAAATCTCTTGAGTCTACATCCACAGAATGATCATCCCCAAGCCTTTACTACAAACCAATATGGCTGAAGCTGTTGAATACTATTTTTGGTATGTCTGAGTATGTAATTTATATTTAGTATTCATCATTCTATTTTAATTTTGTTCTGCTACTCTTTTATTCCCCGAATTATTCAATATTCTTATTGTTGTAGTTATTGAATTACAATTAGCTCTAAGACCACCTTTACTTAATTATGACTATGTAAGATAAAACTGCCATTGCATGTGAAGGGGATTTTTGTGTTTCAGGGGCTTAGTTGCACTTCAGACTCTTCGGAAACTAGAAGAACTAACTGGAAAGCCAGTTCATCAACTTTTTGACTACATCTGTGGTGTAAGCACAGGTAATTATTAAGCCACAATTTGGAATTTTGCTGTGAATATAGTAAAAGAACATCTGAGAGTTAAATGTAGGTTTTATAATTTCTGACGTAGAGGGTAAGCTGGGAAGGCATAGGTGTGATTTCTAAAGTCTGTCTTTTTTCTTCTATATAAGAATTTTTGGTGGTTTATGATAGTTGCGACTTCAAACTGATTTGTCATTGTTTTCAATTAATGTGAAATCTTCACTTTGCACACAGATACAGTTATCTTAGATATTTATGGGACTTCACAGACAACTAAGGTAATGCCCCTCAGGGACTCATATTAGATCAGTAATGCTTCCCAACTTTGTTAATGACCTGCACAGCAGGACAGAGTGTGCCTGTAGCAGGATCTTGGATGATTTAATTTAGAGGGAGTGGTCAGTATAGTGGTGCCCCTGTTCAGATTGGCCTGTACAGGCTTGACAGGTTCAGTAAAGCCAAATACAAAGCCCTCCATCTAGAAACCAGCTTTAAAGAAAGAGACCTAGTCTTGATTCATACAAGCTGGACATGAATCATCAGTGTACCCTTGAGCAAAGAAAGCCAACCACGCTGGCTTATGTGGACAAGAACATACCTAACAGATGAAGGGTCTCTGTTTGGCTATGAATGTCTAGTTTGGGGCTTCTCTGTAAACCCTAAATTTGTGGGGTGTGTTCTTGTACATACTGAGTGAGTCTGGCACAGGGTCAAGCAGATAATCAAGGGACTGGATCTCATTACACGTAAGGGAGAGAGTGCAGAAACTGGGTTTATTCAGCCTTGAGAAGAGCAGGCTAAAGCAAAGTCTTTTTGCTGTTTCAGTTAATGAGAAAATATAAAGAAGATGGAGCTAGAGTCATTTTGAAGGTGCACAGTGATAGGAGAAAAGCCAACGGACAAGTTGGAGTATGGGAAGTTATAATTAGGTTACAGAATCTTGTTTTTCTTGCAGAGATGGTCAGACACTGGAAGGAATTGCCTGCACAGGCTGGGGAATCTCCATCCATGGAGATATTAAAAACTTGGCTTAACAAGTCCCGAGTAACCTATTCTAATTGAACCTGTTGGAACAGAGGCTGGACTAGATGACCTCTACAGGTCCCTCCCAGACTTAATTACTCTTGTGACTCAACAGTGTTAAGTTACTCCTCCCTAGAAAGTAGGAAACTAAAGCATAAGTTTCTCTTTGAGCAATAGTCGTCTCCTTTAGAAATGGTGCTAGACCATTAGCCACACAGTGCTGATTTCTAACATAAGGTATATGCTGTAGTTCAATAGCTCAGTTTCCTTTAGAAAATCATTCAACATCATTCAAGTTTTTTGCACTGTACTTATATTTTATACAGTTTAATTCAGAAATTATATTAAACACAGATGACCATGACGAGAGAAAATGTTTGTGTTCCAGAGATTTGCTTAATAGACTCAGTAGTAAAGGAGAATATTTAGGTCTACCAGACAGAATTTGTTTGTAGGCACAATATAGTTCCCTGTTTTACAGTTTATATAATCTTCCAAAGAAATCCTTTGTTAGTTAATTTAGCAGTAAGTGGTTGTTTCCTTGGAAGATAGTTTCCCTGCAAAATACTTTGCCGATTTCTTCAATCATAACAAAGACATTTTATCTTGGATAGAGAGGCCTAGCGTTCTTAATTTGATCCCACTACTCTCACTAGAACTAACTTTATTTTTAATTCTTCCCCAAATTTTTGGTTTTGTAACTGCTAGTAAGTACTTAACATATTCTTTTAAATGTTGTTTATACTATCAAGCTTTGTCTGCAGTAGTCCAGCTCACAATAATAGATGACGAGACGTGGCTGGGAGGGGTTGTGCACATCTGTCAGCATATACTAGCAGTTCTGTTTGTGTTGACAGTACATATGCCAATGAATCTGGATGAATTGTGCTTTACAAGAGTGATGTGTTAAATGATAGGAAGGATGCCTCTTGTGCATTGCACTTCTCTTTTCTGCTGCGCTTTCTGTATTTCTTAATATCATTTAGCTGTTTTGCCTTTGAGGTTTAGAAATAATCAGTTTGCTGTGAATTCAGCATCACAGAGTCTGTCTTTGTAGTTAGCTTTCCTGTACTTGTCTTCACTGGGGGTCAGAGCATTTAAATGCAGCAGTCACAGAGAAAGGTCACTGCAATGATGCTGTAATAGGCCCTGAAACCTTGGAAACTGCTCACCAAAACAGCAAATGCGTGATAATGTAGAAGTGATGCTGGAGAGTTTAGAGGTAAACAAGGTATCAGAGGATTTGCATGACTTGGGAAAATGATGTTTCTCTGCTGCTAGGTGTTAGAATACAGGCATTTGGTGACTTGGCAATTAAGTTTCTCTTGATGAAAATTTGTGTCAAATAGGCCCAAGTTCCTTTAAGTGTTTGTGCTACTTTTTAAGAAACTGAGACCATCAATGCACTGATGCTCAGCTGTCAGGGTGGTGGGGTTTGTGAGAGCGAGAGAGGCTTGGAAGTCATGTTTCCTTTAAAGCCATCCGTAACTTCCTTCATGTAGTTTGTTCTGCACGTGTTGTGCTCTTACTCTATTTCAAGCATTTGCACCTTTTAGAAATAATTTTATTCAAACTTATTTCATTTATTTGCAAATTGAAAAAATCATGTGTCCTAACTATTCCTAACGCTTAATTACATGCTCTCACAGTACTGCACAATTAGATTTAAAGCTTATATGTGTCCCTTTCAGTTTATTATATCTAAGAATTGTGTAATGCGTTAATTGTATTTCTCCACAGTCTTTATTGGTATTCAACAGCCATGCTTTTTGAATGCTGTTGTTTTTTCTCCTGTAAGGGTAGGTCATAATTTTTGCTAGGCATACACTAGATGGCAGCATGTATGAGACTAACTGTAAATGATTGCAACCAAATATAATCCTAACTACTCAAAACTGCCTTATTTTTAAAGAATTTTCTGAGAATTTTTCTCTACTGACTTAAGAGTTTTCAAAATAGCAAGTAATGCTCCTAATATCACAACATAGATTTCTCTTACTTATTTCTCTTTCCAAATAAAGCAGTGGACTTAATTTGTTTTCTGCCCTATACTTGTTTGCAGGGATGAAATCTGCAAAATGAAATAATGTCACTTTTCAACTTCTCATATTTCTGGTTTTGAGAGTAGACTGTTTCTATCTTATATATGTCCCTTTAAAACATGGTCTGTGATGTCTGAACAGAAATTTAGCGATATAAATGTAAATTGGTCTTCCTATTTCCAGACAGATACTCTGCTAACCTATGACTTACATTAACTGGTAATAGATCTTTGTAATCTCACTTCAGGCTACATTTTATATTGCAAAATATTTGTTTTTCAGGAGCTATATTAGCTTTTATGTTGGGGTTGTTCCATATCCCTCTGGATGATTGTGAAGAACTGTACCACAAATTAGGATCTGATGTTTTTAAGCAGAATGTCATTGTTGGAACAGTCAAAATGGGTTGGAGCCACGCCTTTTATGACAGTGATATATGGGAAAAAATGCTCAAGTAAGTAAATAATGATCAGGTGAAAAATAATTAATGTAGTGTCTGAGTGCATTTGGTTTTATTATTGCTTCACTGGTAATGAAAATTCTTAAAACAACTAGAAAGGAGTAGCATATACTCTAATTCTGCTGCTTTCATATCTACCAAAACACTGAAAGCCTTTAATGTAATGATTTCTGTTTCTGGGGAATAAAGTAAGCTTTAATGCACTGATTTCTGATTATACTCCTGTATGCTTGCCAGCTCTGTTTGATCTGACTCATTACAGATTTGCTACAAAATTTACTAACCACCTACTGTGCCTTTTTTCTTATAGGAGATTGGTGAGAAATGAAATTATGTGCTCTACTAGGGATTTTTAATGTTGGGGGTTTGCCCATTGTCCCTTTCTTTGAAAAGGGAAATGAGCTGTAAGAATCACAGTGAAAAAATATCCTCAGTGTCAGAGTTGCCCATTAAATGGTATTTGTTCTTAGAAATGTATACACATGCATTAATGGCTACACAGGAAAAGTCACTATAAGGAATTATTGTATTATGTGTTTTAATCTGTATTGGTATTGATAGTTCAATTGTTTATAATTTTTAGCAAACTAAAATCATAGTCTCCCAACCAACATAAGCTGGCACTACCACTGAAAGAACTGAAACAGTCTTTTCTGAGAGAAAGTGTAAAAAGGTAAAAGGTTCCTTCTGATAAATAATAAGTTCCTTTGGGAACATGATTAGTGTGTTTTATGAGATTGAAAGAGGGTTTTTTTCTAAACTTCTTGTGGGAATACCTATGCTGTTTGAGTTTTAAGTATATCACATCTTTGAAGTGGAGAGAAAGGCTTCGAAGCACCACTTCTCTGTGCTCTTGCATATTTTTAGAAATAAATATGTTTATCGAATTAATATCATGAGCTTTTCTTTTCAGATATCTGGAGGTCTTTTTTTTAGAAATGAGATTTTTCTCTGCTTTTCCTCGTTCCCCCCTGCTTAACTAAAAGAAGTCTTGTGAAAATCACAATAACCTCATATGAAAGTATTTTACATGCTTTTAATTAAAATGCTATTTTTTTGGGTTTTGCAGCTGTAGCACATTAGGTAAAGAATTCTGGTGCAATAGACAGAAGCCAGGCAATTAATATACTATCTATAGACTGAATTGGAAATTAAATGTGCTGATCAACAAATGACTTCTTGTTGACCTAATTTCACAATGTTGAAGGGAGATTCTATGCCTACACAACATTTTATTGAAGGGATTCCTGGAGGCTTCCTTGTGGTGTGGGAGCCTGGAACTAAGAAAGGGAATTAAAAGACTGTATAGCACCTCTTTACAGCAATATGAAGGTCAAGTCTAACTTTCAGTCATAGTGTGAGGAAACTGCTCTCTATGTTTTGTTTTAAATTTAAAAACCTTACTTGTTCTGGGTGGGTTTTTGTTGTTTAAATGCTAGCTTGTCTCCCTTCCTTGAAATAGAGAATATCCATTGAGAATATACAGACATGCAATATATGTTTAGCCCTACCATGATGTCAGTGGTTATATTTTTTGACAGAAAGTATTCCTGCTGAAAATAATTAAGCTAATGTTACATTAGGCTGATGTTGCATGCATTCATGAGGTATGTTATAAATTCCATTTCAGAAAATGGAACTAATTTTAGTTAACTGACTTTTTATTCACAGTGCTGTAGGGAATTGCTTTTACGTCTTATGTATTTGTCTATTTTAACTTTTCTTATATATTTCTTGAGTTGCAATTTGAGGACTGGTTTTAATCGGTTACATTGTGCAGAAAATTATACTTACCACATATCAGTCTTAGGTAGTGCTATATTGAATTGCATTTGTAAGAAGAACCTGGCTTATAGTTCCAACTTTTCTGTTTTCTTTTGACTGTTGTTTACATATACTATTTTTTTCTTGCATATGTCTGAAGAAACTACTGGAGAAATTTGGTGAGCAGCTAGGGGTTTTCACAAGCTAGCTAAAATACTGGGATTGAGAAGCACTCAATCACTTTATGGAGCGTAGGATAAAAGCTACATGTACTCTTTTGGTAGGAAAATTGGTAATGCATGTGTTTGAGAATGCAAGTAATAATACTTCAAACCGGTATTTGTTTTGCAAATTGAACACTGTTTTCTAGCAACTGGATGGGCAGCACATTCTGTACCAGCATGTGCTATAAAAGTCTCTCCTGTAGGTTTGGTAAGGATGTAATAGTTTCCTGGTACTACTGTTGTTGTTAGAAGAGGGTAAAAGGTACAATTTTGCCTTTCACATTGAATGCTCTTTCTCAAATGTTTGATTGCACCGTTGCTGCAGCCCATTAGAATGTTTCTTCAAGGACATGGTTGGCAGAATGTTGTTCATAGCGTTACTGAAATAGGTGTTGCAATATTAGTGACTTGAAGCAATGAAACAGCAACGTTTGTGAAAGAGACTTATGTAGGTCATGTCTAGAGGACATAGGCACAGACAGACAGACACAAGCAAAGCAGATAGATGCAAAAACAGGGAAATGAAATTATGTGTAAAGTAATAACCTGTGAGTGGAAAAATGTAAAATGCTTACAGGATTTAAAGTAGATTTAATATCAAAAGTGATTTGGGTGCTGTCATGGACAGTGTAATTAAACATTTATATTCTTGTGGTCAAACAAGGTGATTGTCAATTGGCATTGAAAATACAGAAAATATTATGATGCCATTATATTAATTCATAGTACAGTTTCACTTAAAATACTATTTACAGTCCCGGTTACCCCATTTTAAAGAATGTTTCTGTTGCAAGATTGTTAAAAAGTAGCCAGTGACCTAAAGACAACATACACAAAGGCACTAGGAGTCTTTAACTTGTTTGCTTTTTTTCATGATAAAGTGGTAATTTGAGATAAATAAGGTATCTTGAGAATTACCAGTCTCCTCTTTTCTTTGTGATCAAGGGAATATTCAATAAAAGTAAAATTAGAAGACTTTCTTTTTTTAATGCAGTATGTGAAGAAACTGTGGAATTACTTCTGCTGTGACTTAGTTAAAATAACTGAACAGCGAGACTTGACAAAAACATTTATATAATACACAATTACTGTATTAATGCTAGCAAGAGAACTAAATTTGGAGGTGATATTAAACTTTTATCTTTAGACCTTAATGTCTGAAGTTGCATAGTACTTTAAGGGATTTCTTGTACCTACTCGGAAGCATCAGTTCCTGGCCTCCATAAAAAACAAGATGTGAGGAGATAGTTATTCAGTTTGATGGTTCCTATAATTAAGCAGTGGAAATCACTTATGCATTTTTTTAATCTTTGCATTCAGGGTTTGGGAAAAAATAACTAATATAGATATTTCAGAAGTAGATGAAAGTGATGCAAATCAGTAGATGTCTTTGATATCTCACCTCTGTCAGTCTCATATCTTTTATTCCTACTTCATGGTTTTGTGTGCCTTCGTCTCCTTCTGTAATCAGTTAGGGAGTGCAGATGGCACTTTTCCCCTCCTGGCTGGTGACTGAGACTGGAATTAATGCGTTTATTGAAAAAAATAAAACAATGCTACTGATAGAAGAATTGTTCAGCAAGAGTTTTCAACCATAGGACTGGAAGCTGGTTTTCTTCCTTCTTCCCTCTCAAGGACATGTACACAGCCATCCTTCAAGCACAGATATCCACTAGTGGAGCAGCAAATTGTCCTAGCTACAAGTACAGTCTACTGTCTGCATGGAGGACTGCTGCTATTGTAGCATGTAAAGCTGCTTTTATCTTCTGACCTGACTAGGTTGATAAAGGTGTTGTTTTTACCAGTGGAAGAGCTACCACCTACTGTCAAAAGGGGGTGTGAGCTGTAGGTAGATGATCTCATAAAAACAACACATGGAATATCCCTGCTTTAAAAGTATGGCAATACTGACAACAGTCTTTGCAGAATAAGGCAAATGTACCACCAGTGTTTGGGTGGGCTATGTTCTAGGGGAGGAAGAAAACTTGCTTAAAGGACAGCCTGTGTTTAGAATCATTATGGATGACCACCAACTCTGTAAGAGTTTTAGACCTTTACTGTAAGCAAATCAAATCTGAAATAGATGCTGAGGTGAGATTATTGGCTAGTCTGGTAATTTACTCCAGTCTCCTCTACTATACAGGAGGGTTACCTTCTAGTTAGCAATTGGAATACTGACCCTAATGGTAATGTGATGATACATTATAATGCTGCCCATTCATGTGATTTATAGAAGTGTATGCATCTGAAAAATTTTTTCCTCAAAAAGGGATATTAAATGCATATTGGATTACTGTTATGGAAGATTACATGTAGATGTTTTAACTTTCTTTGAACCATGTGGAATGACATCTTTCTCTCCTTAGCTTTTGTTTTTGTGACAGTGCAGAAGAGTAATTTTCGTTACTATGAAACTGCTTAATAAGGATGTTGAGTTTTTGATTCCTGAATGTAGCAAAGTGCTTCATCTAACTAAGTAGTTGAGTAATCCTAATGATTTTCGTTAAATATGTGATGAAGTAACTTGAATCAAGACCTCGAACACTCTTCAGATTTATTTCTAACAGCCTAGAAGTTTTGAAATGTTGGTCCATTGAAGTCAGCTGCAGAAATCTCATTAGTAAAGTGAAATTCAAGGACTCCTTCTTTTAAATCCAAAGGTTGCAGAAATAAGAATGATAAAAATATACATCTTTTTAATGCTAAACTGATGGAACATTTTCAGTTTTGTACACTCTTTTTTGCAGAGAAAAAATGGGCTCGAATCTTATGATTGAAACTGCAAGAAAGTCCAAATGTCCAAAGGTAAGTACTGTTTTCTGAGGTAAATACTAATTGTGTATTTCACAAATACTGTTAAGAGTTCTGAGTAAATTCTGTCCCTAGAAGAATATTGGATAAACAGCATGAGTGTTGATAGCTCTTCAGGCTTCCATTGCAATAACCTGGGCTTTTACAAGATAAAAATTAATTAGATTCTTAAACTTCTGCATCAGTTTCTCATATTTTTAATACTTCGAGTTGGAATATATTTCAGAGATGTTAAAAGCCTTGAAAGCGTAGAAATACTAGGTCAACATTTTGACGTTATGTAAAGCTTATTTTTTTCATATAAGAATTCTAGTATCCGGAGATCCTCTCATGTCATCCATGATCTGTTTTACTGTGTTGTAAGAGGACAGGGTTTCTTCTCACTTTATTTGAAGTACCCAGTTTTCTCCAGGCACATTCTTAAGCCTAGAGATCTCTTCTCTTCCTGTATGATAGAAAAGGCACCAAGTCATTGGAGGGGTGTTAGATACAGCAGCAGCACGAGAGTGAAAGATGAGAAAGCCTGGGTATTTTATTTTTGGTGAAGGATAGGGTGTGAAGAAAGAAGAGAAATATAATAGGACATATTTCAGAACAATCTGTAATTAACAGGTGTTTTGGTGTCATAGCACTATATTCATTGCTTTACTGTTAAATGGAAGATATTCACATTTTTCTAAACATAGAAACATGTGCCTGACTGACTGCGTTCCTAGTCCATGTCTAAAACAAGGACATGAAAAGGCTGGTGTGGTATGTTGCTTTCTGAGAGAGAAGCTATCCTATGTTGACTTGAAAGTTATCTTTGAACTGGGATCTTTGGCTTCCTTCCATGTTCTTCAGTAATAAAATGTGAATATAAATAGAGTTGAAACTAGCTGTTCCCAGTAATTGCTTTGTAGTGCTCTCAGTGGTGGCACTCTTCACAAGGTATAGCAAAATCAAAATAAAACATGCAGTTGTGTGCTCTGCTGCTGTTAAATCATGGCAAGATGGATTTTTCCTGAAGGTGCTGAGCACTTGGCATCTTAGACTGCATCATGAAGTGGAAGAATACATGGGTATTGCCAAAAATAAAATCAAACATCCGTTTAATAGGTTTTTTATTAAATTTCCTGAAGTTGTTTTTCTTTCTTGTTCTAGTAGTGCTTAGAACTAAACCTTCCTTTTGACAAAAACAGGAAACTTTCCCTCCATCAAATGATTGAGTATGAACCAGGCACGTGTTTTGCTTTTGCATTGTCATGTAGAAGTTACTCTTTTATTTTCTTTTCTGTAAGGATGAATCTACTGTGAATAAAATTATTTAAATTAAGTAGCTGAAGAATGAAAATGCATAGAGTGATATCACAGCATCAGCTGTGCTCTTGGGTAAATTTCATGAAAACACCCTACTCTGTAAAATAGTAAACAAAACGGAATTGAGCAGCCACTTGGCTGCTAAAGAGTGTTTTTCTGATAGTGCCAGCCAGGCTGGCTGCAACAACACTAAAAGGTCTTGCATATTCTAACACACATAACTGCATATTCTAACACACCTTCATCTCATGATTATAGCTGTAAGATGCATTTTTTTTTAGTCATACTTTTTTTGTTTTTTAATGGAAATACCATTTTGGCCTTTCACTTTGATATACTTATTGTGATTTCTGTTACTGGCATTTCAGTGTCCTTATAAAAACCTTGAAAGACTTACATTTGATTCTTTTGGTTTTTGGGTGGGTTTTAGATTTCTTTTTGGGGAGGGCGATTCTTCCTGCAATTCTTTAACTCAGGTTTTGTTATTAAGTAATCATTTTTGGGGGGAAAGAAATTGATTGACAGTTCTGATATTCTTGTTTAATGGCATTGTTGCATTGCTGATTACAGACTTCTGAGAATAAAATACTGTTCCTAAAAGCAAAATATTCTGTAATCATATAGTTGACCGCAGCTTTTTATTTAAACATCGTAGATATTCGTAGAAACAGAGTAGCCAGTGGAAACAATTTCAGGTTAAAAATAGCATTTTCTTTAAGGAATTGGGGGTTTTGTTTGATTTTTACTTTCACTTTTTAAAATTTAGATAGACTTTATAAAAATGTAAATAAACAATGAACCTAGTAAGATTCCAGAGATGCACTTAAGGTATAAATTAAATTTCACATTGTGGGAAGCTGTCATTCTTATATTACTATTATCATCATATGTAACTAATTTTGTTCCTCCTCATCACTAGGTAGCTGCAGTAAGCACCATTGTAAACAGAGGAACACCACTGAAAGCATTTGTGTTTAGAAACTACAACCACTTTCCTGGTGTTAAGTCCCATTATATTGGAGGCTGTCAGTATAAGCTGTGGCAGGCCATTAGAGCATCATCTGCTGCACCAGGTTACTTCCAGGAATATGTTTTGGGCAGCGATCTTCATCAGGTGAGTTGAAATCTCCTTTAGTAAATATTTTCAATTTTACACCTGAGGAAAAAAAGTGGTCTGAATCTCTAAATCAAAACTAAACAAATAAATTGATAGCACAAAGGAAATCTAGGATAGATAGGGATAAGAAAGGATATTTTCAGCTTCTGTAGCCTTTATAGAACTAGAAAGGGTATAGGCTTAAAAATCTTAGTCTTCTCAATACAAACTTAAGCACTTCTACTGTTTCTTTCTTCTCTGCCTGGAAGGAAACCTTATATGAGTTGTAAATTGCCTCTGTCTTCCTGCTTACAACTGGTATTTCATTGAGCATTATTTCGCTAAACAGGTGGTGTGACTTAAAAATCTAACAATATTGTGAAGTGTGAAAAGAACAGGTTATACACTTCAGTATTCTTTTTATTAGTGCATACTTTCAGTTTACAGAAGGGACTACTTTTTAATTCTTTTCATTGATAGCTTCTTCAGCTCTACCCTGGTTCTGGGCTAGTAAAAGGAATAAGAGATGTCATGGCAGTACAATTAAACTCAGGACAACTGCAAAAGAAATTCCCTTGAGGATAAAGCAGTGTCTCCTATTAACAGTGTATTCTGTTTTATTGTATTACAGCTTCTGTTGGTAATTTCTTTAGTAGTTTTTTTAACCATAGTGGTTTCATCCTCCAGTACCCCTTTATTGTCCGCAGTTCTCTGAGTATTAAAAGAATCCTTCTTGCAGTACATACTAATTTAAAACTATTAGTATTTATTTTTATAAATATCTAATGCAGATCTGTGACAGAAAAAAACTACAAAGAGTGACTGAACTAGAGACCCTTACTAAAGTGAGCATAGGGTTGTATCACTTAAGTTTAATGAAAGCATCTGTTACATTTCTGTCATTTTAATTCATATGATGGCATCGGCTGTAATTGCTGGAAACCAATAATAGCATATTTTGAGTAATAAGGATGTACCTGGATCACATATAGAATTTCTGATGGTGTCCGTTGAAAGGGCTCTGTAATATCTTTAGCGTTGAAATGTGCCTGGGTAATACTGAAGTTTAAAGGCTAACAGATAAATGAGTATAAGATGAAATAGAGAAAAATTAAGAGATAATAAACATTGGTACAAAGAAACAGCTAGAATTTCATCTGAAAAAAACCAGCATACTTCCATATTTTGAGTCAACATTTATAAGGTGATGGAAGAATTCAGCTGTATAAAAACTCTACAGAAGCTGAAGGGTGGAGGGGAAGGGCTCCCATGGAGGGGCAGGATGGTGCTACTACATCAATCGGATTCTGAGATTTCTTTCATTTTACTGTTTTCCCTTTTTATTTAGGGCATTTTTTCCCCCACTCCCTCCCTTACCTGCCTCCCACCCCACAGCCTCCCCAGTATGGTATATATTGTTATCGTTCAAACATTTTAATCAAATAAGTACGTAAGTTTTGGGGCTTTTTTAGAGCTAAAAATGGAGCAACACATTAAATTCCAAGCCAAAGCACAGCTTGAAATCCTGAAACATGTTCATCTTCCATCTGGCCAAGCAAAACTGGGAAGGGAGTTGCTTTAGCCTTTGGAGCTATTCCAGGCTGGTCCTTAACTACTTGAATGGGTCAGTATTAAGCTATGTGAAGCAGTTTTCTTCCTCTTCTCACCTTTCCACCCCCTATTTCCTTGAATTGAGAGTACATCAAAATTGGTCTGTGCTTTTGTGTGAAGAATAGCTGAATAAACAACATCTTAACTTCTACACAGTGCTTACACAATTCTTTGTCTTAATATTGTTTCTGAGTTGCCAGACCTGTGTGATAGGCAGTAAGGCTGGTATTCATTTCATCTGTTCACTTTCAAGTCCAATTTACCAGACTAGAGGATGTGTAATTAGTGTTAATAGAGATCAGATCCAGTATTTTCAGACACAGAGGGCTGGAATGAAGTATAATTTATTTTTTCCTTGCTGCAGAGTCTTTGGACAAAGCCTTTACATCTGATCTTACAAACATCATTTTGCAAGTTCACCATTCTTCTCTATTTCATGTATTTTAATTACTAGAAAGAAAGGATTTAGGATGCGATTCACCTTTGTAAGCCATAAAGAACTGAATCTGTTTTCAGTAATAAAACTGTTTATTGTAGTAGAACTAGATGCTGAATTTTCTGACTCGAACTTCCATATCATCTGAAAATATCTCTTCTACACAGGTAGGAATATTTAAACCTTGAATTCTTATAGAATCGATCTTTCCAGTCTTGTGTGCTTTTTTCCCTCTCAGATTGCACTTTTTCTACCATATCTGTTTCCATAATTGTCTGGTTTGTGTGGGATGTACTTGGATGCCTAGCTAGCAAATTACTACATGGCAAATGCTACAGGACTGTCTTCCTGCAGGTTTCTATCTCAGATTATAAATCCACCACTGCAAAATCAAGCAACCTTGAATTACCTTGTTTTAACCCTGGGGTAAGAGCCTTTGTGCATGTAGCAGACTGTTACCCTTTTTTCCTGGGTGTTAATAGTACCTCAGTGGAAAATGCAAGATAGTCAAGAGCTTTATCTCTGCTAAAGTATCCAAAGTGAATTGAAAGGAATACATATGCATAAGTACATTTTTAAATAAATAGAATCCTAAATGCAGTAATATTCCTGCTTACAACAATTTTCTTATTAAAATATGTTAATATTAGCAAATCTTTGTTCTTGATTATAGTTCATATCATAAATGCAGGAAGAGTGGATTATTGTTAAGCATCTTTATTCTGAAAGTGCACTGCAATTGTAATTTTAAGTTCCTCGGCCAGACGAGGTATGATCCTAACCTTTGTAGTATATATGGAAATTCTTGCTCTTTTCTGTATTATCCCTTTATACTGTCTAACAGAATGGACTGCTTTTGAACTATATGAATAAATGAAGCATAACTCTGTTAGACATTCTCAACAGTACCATGATTTTTAAAATTGCATCAGTATAGTGTGCAGTAAGTATAAGTAATAATTTATGCCAAAGGCTTCAAAATTGTAGTACAGTGTCAGAAAGATGGTCTTTTGAGGATTTTTTTTTCATGGATTAGAGACTTGCATTAATCACCATAATCTGTTTTCTGGACATGAACTGTGCTAGTTTCTTATTAATTTATTTATAATTGGCCTTGCAGTGTTGATATTTCTAGACATTTCCAAGAACAGAGGTGGCCAAAATGTACATGAAAATTCAGAATAGTACATATATTGAAATTTGTTTCCTGGCTTTGAAGTTTGGGACTCCTAAAGAATTATATATAGAGACCAGGTTTTGTATTACCAGTGAGTTGTACATTTAAATCTGAATTGAGAAGCACTCTGGCATTTCATCTGATTTAAGACTCTTCAAATATGCGAAAATATTTATTTTGAAAATGGAAATTTAGTGGATTTTTTTTAGGCTCATCCTGCATATTCTTGTCTTATGGTATCTAGCTTTTGTTGTAATTGGAGTCCTTTCACAAACATATGAAGTAGCTGAAAGAGAGTTATGCTTAAGGTTGACATGGATTCATGGAGTTTTTATGTATGACTCTACAGGTCTGTGCTGGAGTCATGCCTGAACTGAACTGTAGCTGTTGGCTTTATGACTTGCTTTTCCATAATCTATATAGTTATATGTGTATGTGTATTTGTGTACACACACACATGCTCTTTCTCTGGAAACATTCCAGCCTGACTTCTGTAATATAGACACTGTAAATGTTCAAGGGGATTGTTAAGTGTGTTAATTTTTTTAGTGAGGTAGTAAATTAGTTTTACAGTTCTTTTGATGTCATTGTTCAGAAAGGTGTTTCCAGGTGCCTGCACGCTTATTTGTGCTGCAGGTGAGCTGATCTTGGTTTGTTAAATTTCCACAAAAAGTCAGCAGTTCCAAACCAAACAGCAATATTTACATTCAGGTCAATCGTGCCATGCTATCTGGTTCCGCTCTGTCAAGTAGGAAAAAACAGCGCAGCTGTTGGTAGATGAGGAGAGGAGGATTAATATTCTTTGTGGTTCAAAAGAGGAACACATTAACATTCAAAGGGATTTAATCCCTGTAACATGCTTCTCCAGGAACCGTGCAAGTCAAGAGAGACTAAGTCATGATGTTACAATACAGAAGCCGTATTGCCACATGTCAGCTCTTTTATTTTGAAATGTATTTATGAAGCTCTTAACCTCTCCCCAGTCCTGCTACAAACCAGTGATTTTTTTTTCCCTACTTCCCACAGTAAGGTGTTATTTCTTATATTGTGTATTCTTTTTCTTTTTTTTTTTCCCTTTTTATTTTTCTGTAGTGTGAAAAACATTTGAGGTACTCAATGTCACTTCAGTAAACAGTAAAGTATGCTGAGGAAATTATCAATTAATTAAAAGAGCAATGTAAGATTTAACAAAATCATTATGCACACTTCATTTACTAGGTTTTACAGCAAAAACTAAATTTGTCCCACTGGATTAATTCAAAGGGCAGCAGGGATTGTGTGTGCAATGGTGGTAAATTCAACAAAGCCACAGATTTTTCTCAAATAAAATATAGCAAATTTCATACAAAGGGCTTGATCACTTTTTTCTTGACAGCTTCCCATGATTTCATTGTTGTATTACAGTTCCATTTACTATAGTGCTGATGTTAATTTATAACAGTGTTCAAATAACTGTTTTCTTTGAGCAAGATCACGTAGTAAAGCAGTTAAATTGCCACGTGGTCAGTTAGTGGAGTTTTAATAATGTAGGTGTAGCAGGATGTGAGGTGAGAATACAACCTAGAAATAAAAAATATATATGGTACAATAGTATGATGTAACTAAAGTTTCAAGTCAGACCTTCATTGAGAAAAGATATTTTGTGATTTCTTCATATTTTTCAAACTTTCCCCTTCCTTTGATTCGGCAGTAAATCTGTAAAGCCACTTCATCTTTTGTAGCTTGTTACAGGAGAGGCCTTCAAAAGTGATTCGCTTAGTGGATCCTACCCTAATTGGTTTTACACGGTAGCTTTTAAAATTAGATTCAAGGGTGCTTCTCAGGCTCTAAGAAGACACAGAATATAGGTCACATTGAAGTTCTTTTCATTCTTAGGATATGCCACGGTGATCAGTATGCACCAGAGCTTATGCAGACTCTGGTTTAGTAGGTGTATCTTGTTCTCACAATGATAGAAACAAATATTTCTTTGTTTCTCTGTCTACTTGTTGCCATACAGCTTTTCCTACAGCCTTCAAGGCGGTGTCACGTACTATTTAAGCAAGAGGGAATTTACTGGAACGTGTTAGCTACATGGATATCTGCATTTATTTCTCTCCTATGGATTTTATAGGTTTGGTTAGCAGCTCTGAAGGTGGACATGCATGATGTGGTTTACCAGCCTTTGTGGAATTGCTGGTTATTGCGCCAGTAGTATTTTGCAGAGCAGACTGCTTGCAAGATTCCCCAGAGGAGCTTGCTAAGTGAGATGCTACTGGAAGATTTGTTTAGTGATGTGAGAGTGTATTTTCTTTAGGCATTTAACTTGAAAGCATTATAATTTTTTTCTCAATTGATTCAGAGTGCTTATTTAAAAGAAAAAACAAAACCTCACTCAAATGAGCTGTATTACATTTAACTATTTTTTTTGCTTAGACTTCTGAGTCCTATGTCTTCAGTAGCACTGTTGACCAGCTAATATTTACTGTAAAACAAATCTTGTAAAGTCTAAGGAGGCTGGGTAGAGTGAAAAATTATGAACTGAGTCAATTCAGTAATCTCTGTACAAACAGTTCAGGTTGTTGCACTCAAGTTCTGATGGTACTGGCCACCATTCCTTAGATCAAAAAGAACAGTTTGTCAGTTCTTGATGGCTTATAGTTTTCAGTGTCCCTGGCTGTGTATTTGTCTAATACTGACTTAAATGGGGCCACATTTCGAAATGAAATAGCGTGGTGATATTCATTGCAAATAAGAGCCTAAGAATGTAGTGGGATTATTTCCTTAAGGAAAGCTGGTTTATGATGCATAGTGGTCTGGTGCTTAATGTGAAAAATCATTTAATGTTTTGTCAGCTACTGTCAAGCCTCTTATTTACCTTCTTTGTTGCAGTTTAGGAAACTGCCCTCATCTTGCCATGGATACATGTGATAGGAATAATTTTCACCATGCATACAAATGTGCATAAAGCCAATTAGTTCAATGCTGAGTGCATTCCCATTCATTGAATAGGGCACAATGGCTAAGTCCTATTTCCTGTACTGAGCTTCTCTTCCAATATAAGGATTAATCTGTGGTATTAATTTTCCAAATCTGAAATAATTTGGCAATCTCTTCAAAGATTCTTTGCATTTCAATGTTTCTTTTACTTGGGGTATATTTACAGTGTTGTTTTTAGTAGCAGATAATTCTAGATTTTTGGTTACAGAATTCAATTATTTCAGCTATCACTTCCTTAGGGAAAAAAATAAGGGAAAACAGAACAAACCAGTTTCCCTCAGGTCAAATTGGGTCCTCTGTCGTGGTTGCCAACTGCAATAGAGGTTGCTGTTGATAAAATGTAAAGCTGTCTTTGCTGTTGTTACTCTTGTAGAAGGTTATTTCAATAAGGTATCTCCTCATTTTTCTCATGGCCAGAAAATTTTTCATTTTCATTCTTAAGTCTATTCCTAGCTAATAGATACAAATTTTCCTTGTGCCAGTACTTACTGTTCTCTAATTTAATTTACTTTTCTTCTTGAAGTATGAACCCTTTTGATGTTTATATACAAAACACTCATGTCCTTTTTTATTTTGTTAGTCTGTCTCAATTTTGCAAAAGACTCTTGTCATCCTAATGGTCCTTCACTGCACCTGCTGCAGTGTGATTAATCTTTCTTGAAAATGGACTGTCCAGTATGTTTTTGGCATGACCCGAGACACATTGTACAAAGTCAAAACCAGATTCAAAATCAGCATTTCTAAATTAGAAGCAAAATTCAGAGGAGTTAATTTGGTCAGGCTGGAACACTATATTCCATATGTTGTCTTAATTGTGTGATGTATTTCCTTTTTCAGAGAAAGGTACACCTTAGAATTACAGTTGCCTTTCAACAACAGTTGGTGGTTTAAATCATTCTGTGGTAGCTCTACTCAGAGCTTTCTCATGGTGGTTCTGATTCCAACTGTATTTTGTCATCTAGTTACTTCTTAACTTAGGGGACCCATGAAAGCACAGAACGTTTCCTTCAGTTCTTTTCCCCCTGCCCCCACTGTGTTAGCTTGTTAGCTTGGGAAATAAAATTAAAAGAATTTTGAAATTGTGAAAATCTGACATGGATCTGTGATTTCTTGTTTGCATGTGGAGGGTTTATATTAATGTGCTTCTTTAGTGCAACAACTTGTGCTTTCTCCTTATTCTGATACGCTCTGCCATAGCAAATGGGGTATTTATGTGCTTCCTAAGTTAAATGTTGTCAGAAAGGACACATATTCTAGACTTGAGTACCCCAAGCGTCATCTGAATCCAGAAGGATTTTATTCAGACGCGTAGGTTGGGATTTTTTTGTTGGTTGATTTGGTTTGTGGTTTTTTTAACTGTTTTGTTGAACCTTGCCTGTGCTTCACACACATCGTAAGGAGAACCTGAGTTCGGGCCTGTGTCTGGAGTCGGTGTAGGTTCAACCACGGGCCAGGTTTTTTTCTTAGGTTACACACCATGATCCTTGCTTGTCATACTACAAGCAGTTCATCATTTGGGAAACGCAGTTATAAAATATGTACTGTTTTGGTGATGTGTGCTGTTGTTCATTGCAGAATTCATTTAATTAGATCTGTTATGCACAGACTTTTAGTGAAATATCTGACAATATATTTTCATGCCAAATAATTCTTTCTTTTATGGTGCCTGCTAATATTTAGCAAACTTCATCAGTACCCTGTAAGAGTACATTTTCTGTGTCTTATAACAACCCATGAATTCAGTGATGTTTTCAGAGCAGCTGGTCATTTTCTGTGAATTAATGACTCACTGGGATGAGTTAATAATTGAAGATAATCACCTAGGAGCCTACCTCAGCTTACCATTCATTCTGAAGAAATGTCAAGAGCAAACATGTCTAATGGATGGTAAAACAATGTAAAATATATTATTAAATGTTTAGCATATAATAGCAATAGTATTGGCAGTTCTCAGAAGCGTTTAACATGACATTTCTGTGTATGAGCAGTATATTATGGTGTTGCTGTTTTATTAGGAGGAAATAATAGTAAATACTGCATGGGAAAATAGTTGTACTGAAAAGGAAGCTTTTCAATAAACTGTCAAACTTTATTAGATTTTTTTTCTTTGTCATGATCTCGGTCTAAATTCTCTCTTTGTAACTCGTGTAGCAGAAGTACAAATGTAGCTAATGCATCTTTAGATTTTTTTTTTAATTGTCAAAGACTGCAGTAATGGAAATTTTAATATTGGTGTCATTCAATAATGTACATACAAATGCATTTATTTTTCATATTCTATACAAATGTTTTCTAAAGAATTTTTTCCTTTGCCAGTTCAAGGGGAATCCCTTTTTCAGTGCATGTTTTAGAACTGTGACAAGTAACTACTTATGTGTTTATTAGTGTTTGAAGAGAAATCATAATTTGGAGATAGCATTTCAAAGTAATGAGCACAAGATATTTATTTCAGGAATTTAAAGCAGTAGGTCTGTCTCCCCTTAAATAAGAGAATTGGTTCTTTCTGTAATTGTTAGAAATTTGGTGTACAATAGGATTGTATTAATATCTGTCTCCAATTAGGGTCTCTGTTGGGAATCAACCTAGTGCAGACTGTATTATAAATTCTATGTAGTTGACCCAATAGCCTCCCTATTAGCATGATTATAAATTAAGGATGGATCTTTCCAAATAAATTGGGCGAAATGTTTGTAGGAAGAGAGAACTGTGTGTCATTGTATGCGTTATGGAAAATTACCTAATTTATTAAAAACATTTTTTCACTCTCACAGAGCAAAGTGGATCAGACACACTATTAGATGAAGCCAAAACAAATTGTTTTAGGACACTATACATTTTAGACGGAGATTTTTTAGAATTATTAACACCACCATCCATTGCTTGTCAGCAAGATAAAGAGGAAACAGTTTTGTTTCTGTCCTGTTCCATGTTTATAAAACATCATATATTTTGTCAAATGCTTGTTCAGAAAAATAAAGATTTCCTGTCTTACTGGGAGCTCTTATTCAGCAGTTTTATCCTCAGTATCACTATGACCAGACTGACTGATTACTCCCAAGAGAAGAGCCATAATTAATGTACATTTCAAACATTTTTGTACATATTTAAAAGAACAGCATGATCATATAAGCTTTGTATTAATGAGAGTGTATTAGTGCTGAATGTGAGAGGGGTTAGTTTATTTACTGTTAAGTCTTAATGTATAGATTTCTTTTTCCCAAAGCATATATTAAAAACTGTAATTTGTTAGCCCAGTTATGCTTGAATGAGTAAACCTTAAAGCCTTAGGGTGGATGTAGTGACATTTTCATAATGGGTGCACAGTGCAGTGAGAGGACTAGGCTGGGATGTGAATCTTGAAGTTATTTGTATTGATAGATCTTCTGGGTAGTGAAAGAATTTTTCCATTTCTCATTCCAGTCTTCTACTCTGAGGATATTTGCTGCTACTTATATAAATGTATTGAGCTGATTTTACAGAATGATTTGGCAAGGTGTACCTATTTTACTTATAAATAAGACTAAATGTTTTTGGAGTAGTTATCTTAATTTTTCTAAGAAGCAATCCATTGTTGTAATGCAAATACTCTTCAAACTCCTCATTTGCATTAACAAGCCTTATC
This sequence comes from Lepidothrix coronata, assembly GCF_001604755.1. Lineage (NCBI taxonomy): Eukaryota > Metazoa > Chordata > Aves > Passeriformes > Pipridae > Lepidothrix > Lepidothrix coronata. The sequence goes on from NW_016690243.1 coordinate 4,337,537, forward strand.
CTTAATCTGCGTATGTATTATATTTATGTTGACTTCAACCATGGAATTTAAAAAATACTTTTCAGAAGTCCATTCAAAATCTTAGCCTGTGATAACTTTGTACTAATTCTGTCTCTACCTTTTTGCAAAGACAATGAAAGTAAACAACAGGCCAAGTCTGTAAGAGTGAACTAAAATGCAAAGCATGTCTGCATAGGCAGTGAGGTGAAGTGGTTACTATGGAGCAAGCAAATGCAGCTTCCAAATATCAGACTTGGCTTTCTTACATTATATATCCTTAACAGTGCTAGATTATTTTAATCACAAAGTTTAGCATCATTTAAGTGAAACTGTGCAACACATGAGATGTTACGCAGAATTACTACAAGACACAACTTGAGTCTGACAGAATTAGGAAATGCAGTAAGAGCCTGTGAATGTAGAGAGTGTTCTGAACTTATGGGAAACAACTACCCTACCTACGGTAAAGTATGGTTCAAACTGATTCATTAAATTTTAATATCTTAATTTTAAATAACTGTTTTTTCAAAGTATTGACTTAAATATGTCACTGGTGACTTTATACACATTTACCATAATCATTTAAGTGGGACAAGATTTTCAGAAAGTTCTGTGCTACTAGGCTCCTAAGTGCTCTGGAGCACATTCTTTGAGACCTCCCAATCTATTTTGCTTCTGATGGTAGAATTTGCACTCATCTGTTTCACAATATTTAACCAGGCCTTTATTTACCCCTAGAACTAGGCAAGCAGGGTATCTCTGCCAGAGTGTTTTTATTATGCTTACAAAAGGTGCATTTTCCCTGCTTTAAGTAATTAAGGATCTGTTAGTCAAATCACAAGGGAGCCTTGCCTGACTATTTGGCAACGGTCAAAACACTAATAGAAAATTTTAGCTACAGCTTTTGACTACTTCTTACCGACCAGCAAATCCTAAATATATGCTCACAGTTGCATAGGGAATTTTTGTAAAAAATCTTTATGAAAAAAATGAATTGATTTCATCTTGGAATTAGCTGATAGGATATTAAATAAAAGAGAACAATTGAATGTTTACTACTTGGAAAGCCTTTGGCAAAAGACTGAAAATAATGTCCTTGTCCCTGAGCTCACTGCTTTGCTATCAGTTTACAAAATTGGGGGTTTATTATTACTAAGTTCCATTTTAAAATTAATTAATTTAATTAGTTCCATTATTTTTATTAGACATTTTAAACAATCCTTCTTCCCTACTGTCTGCCTACATGATGTCATTGGGGGAGTTACCCTTTTTCAGTACTACCTTGCATTAGCATTCCTACTATGGCACTTTGTGTTTGGTGTACTGCCAGCAAATTAAGTTGACTCAAGTGTGGGGTGGTTTTGCAAAGTTCAGCATATGAAGAAACATCTGGTACTTGCCAGTGCACTGACCGTGGCAGCAGAGAACACAAAAGGGAAGGGGTGACTCGTGTGTTTGGGAACTGGAAAAGACAGCTTGTGATTGGATTGAGAACTGGCTGAAAGAGAAGAGATTGTGAAAGGTAGGGAAGGCCAGGCAATCTGAGAATGGGAGAACAGGCAGAATAAGGGATCTGCCCTGGCTGTTTGCCCAACACTGAGTCCTGTGTCCGAACTTGGGCCAGTGGCACTTTTTTGTGGATCAATAGTTTAGTAATTTGAAGAGTCCCTGTAAGTTACCCTTTCTGTTACAGATTCCAAGTGTGAATCATAGACTCATTTAGGCTGCAAAAGACATCTAAGATCATCAAGTCCAACCATTAACCCTGCACTGCCAAGTCCACCACTAAACATTGTCCCAAAGGGCCACATCTGCAGGTCCTTTAAATATTTCCAAGGATGGTGTATCAACCACTTCCCTGGGCAGCGTGTTCCAAGGCCTCACAACTCTTTTGGTGAAGACATTTTTCTTAAATGTTCAACCTAAACCTCTCTTGGCACTACAAATGTTTGTGTTTTCCACAAGACTGAGACTAGACTGACAAAGTTAAATTTCTAATAAAAATGGCTTTTAAAATGTAATTTCATTTTACAACTAAACTAACATGCATCTATGATTCATACAGTATTTCTTTTAAATGGAGTAGAACCTTAGGAATATTGGAGGAGTACAGGGCCTTGGGAGGGTCATTGGTCCAGCTTCCTGTTCGAAACAGGGTAAACCTCAAAGCTGAGTTGGGTTGCTAGAGCCCTTGCCCAGTTTAGTTTTGAAAATATCCAAAGATGGAGATTCCACAGCTTCTCTGGCTCTTATTCTGTACTTTTTGAAGGAATCTGGCTGTTTCTTCTCCCACTTTAGATAGGGGAAGACTGTGATTAGATTCCTCCTTAGCTTTTTCTTTTTTCCAGGGCAAGGAAACCTAGTTCTGGACATCTCTTCTCATATGTCATATGCTTCAGCCCCCAAACCATCTTAGTGGTTCTTTACTGTATGTGTTCCAGCTTTTCAGTGCCTTGTAACTAGGTGTCCAAAGCTGTACATAGTATCTATCAGCAGTTTGACCTTGTGAGTACCCAATAAAAGGGGATAATCACTTCACTTGATCTACTAGTTTTGCTTTAGATCAAGTGTATGTTGATAATGTAGTAATTTATCCAATATTCTGTTCATATTCTCTCTCTTCTTCTTTGTGCACATGGGCAGTACCATAGTGACAGAGCTAGCAAAATAAATGAAAGGAGGGACACAGTGAAGACATTCCCATCTGTCAAAAAGAAACTGATAAACTTATTAGGAACTGAAAAGGTTTAGGGCTGCACATAAAATTAGTGACGCTTTATAGAATTTTAATTGCACCTGTAGCTTATAGTATAATTTAAAATATCACTTTATAGCAACAAGATTTTTACACCATCATATGTGGAATAAAGATCCTTATTTTGTTTGTATTATTTTGTTTTGAGATTAAACAAGAATTCAGATTGCATCTCTGTACCTGTAGATCAGATATATTGGCCTTGTTTACTTCCAGTTGTTTAATTACATGGAAATTTAAAGTGGGAAGACAGTTCACAGAAACCAAAATGGAAGAGGAAGCTGTTGTGTTAGTTACCAAGACATTCTGTGCTACTGGCAATCATTCAGTCTTTTTGTTATATTGCGTTTTGGTTAATGTATTTTTTATAAACATATTCTAAAAGCTGAGTGCCTATAATAAAAATATTTTACTTAACAAGTTATAAATAATTTAGATTAGTTTATGTAGTATTGTATAGCTATAGAACAACAGAATCAGAAAGAAATTTAAGATACCAGGTTCAGCAGTTCTCCAAAACAAATTGTCAGGCTAAATACATAGAAATTTGGAGCAAGGATCAGTGAAGTTTCTTGTGATTTCAGTATCTTATGTATAAAACCACAAAGTTGATCACTTGGAATTCTGTTCCAGTGTCTCAAGGACAGGCATGGAGAAGGATATGTCAAGATTTCTTAAAGTTACTTTTAAAAAAATTAGATCTAGCTTTCATATTTCTGTATTGCTAGTTTGATATAGTTCTTGGGAAGGACTTTTTTCCAGTTTTATGAAGATAGAGGAATTATTCAGAATCAGAAAGGTTAATTTCCAGTTTTTAATCTTCAGAATGAAAAATTCTTTGTTTGTGGTTTTCTTAGAATTCACATACATGTGAAATCGTTGTAACTAATTTTAAAACTTGTGAAAATACTTCTTCACAGGAATTCCAGCTTTTGACATAATTAGCTCTATGTTTTCTGGAGCTGCAAAATTAAATAAGTTACTGCACTATTTCTTTCACTGAGTCCTTAATAGTACAGTTTAACTAATAGCTTTATTTACTGCTTTAGTAGTTCATCACTGTAAGCAAAAGAGCAGTAGGATGAACACCACTTTTTTAACAGAGTTATCTGATTTGAAGCACAATATTGATCGAGGTGTGGTCATTATCAACCATTATCTGTTTGGAGGGGAAGAAATAAAATCAGTTGCCCTTTTTACTGAGTCCTACTTTGAACTTTCAAAAAATCACATGTATCTATTATCTGTATAAATGCTAGAAGTTATGTGTCTAAATTGAAAATTATTAGGAATTTATTGGCATTACAAGAAACCTAAATTGGAGAAGGTGCAATGATTTCCGTATTTAAACAAAGCTGTTAGTTCTCATCACAAACTGAATGTGGTATGTGCAGGTATGTGTACTTTATGTTCCTTTGATCTTTTATGTGTTAGTGTTACAAAAATATTGTAGTATTCTGGTATTATATACCCCCTAACTTCTGATAACACTGATTTTCTCATGGTAAAGCAGTCGTGTGTAATTTATTTATATTCACAAGATCAGTGGAAATTATTCTGTAAGCAGGTTTTTAATCTAGGATTTAAAGAAAGAAGGTAAGCACCACTAAGATAACTATGAAGATTTTAGATTAAGATTCATGGGGAGTAATATAGAGGACAAAAACATCCTTGTATTTAGTTTTCTGTGTAGAAGCTAATTTAAACATAAGCAAAGGATAATGGGCACTGAAGCGACCATTCATTTTAGCAGTGTTTTTAGTGTTTTGAGGAAAACGGATGGTATCCAGAAAGAGTTCAAAGAGCTTTTTGTAGGCTGAAATGAAAGCTTAATTAAAAGAAAGCAAACTTAAAAAACTAAGCTCAGTAATCCTGGTTTTACTTATTTATCTAGCACAGCTGTAGTTAAAAGGAGTTTTTCTGTAAAATGTGTACCAGCTCCAAAACCTTTTTTATTCTAAGCTATTCCTGAGTAGAATTGCTTTTCTTTATTTTTCTAGTAATGTAATGGTCGGATATGGGATAGAGGGAGTTTGGGGAGCTTTAGAATAAGGGGGTGCTTGCATAATGCTTATTGTAGTCAATATTCTGTTTCTTTTATATTTTACATGTTTGTATAGATTTTGAATGGATATAAAGATATTGATCTCTGCTCTTGATAATGTTTTCAGCTTAAGTCTTGCCTTTATAAGTGCTCCCTTTAAGGCATTACCAATATAGAAAGTTCTATTGAATTCAAATTCCAAAATAATTTATTTATTAGCTGGAGTCAAGGTCATTTTACTTTCAAGAAAGGTTGAACATACTTTTTGTGATTCTCTGGATGAAAATCTCATTGTCTGAATGCTTCTCAGACTTATTGTCAGTCACACTGATTCTTATTAGTCCTAAAGTGGTTTATCCCAGTTTTTAACATGTTGGTAGTAAAAGACATCTCTCCTCAATTCCAGAGTAGCATTTGTTCCTGGTAGTATTGAGCTGAATTACGGTCTTCAGATAACTTAGAGAGACTTCACGTTCCCTGGTCTAGTCCTCAGGAGGCCTTGAATCATTCTGAGACCTGATGAAAGGACAATACAGAAGAGCTCAAGCCACCAAGAAGATTTCTCAAGTGCATTGATGACAGCAACTGTTACAGTTGATGGAGGAACCAACAAGGAAAGGTGCTTTGCTGGACCTGTTGCCTACAAAGAATAAAGAACTCTTCAAGACTGTGAAAGTTTGGGAAAGCCTTGGCTACAGTGACCATGAGAGGATGGAGTTTGGGATCCTAAGAGAAGGGAGCAGGGAAAAAAGCAGGACTAAAGGACTGCATTTCAGGAGAGCAGACTTCATCCTCTTCAGAGCTCTGCTTGGAAGGATCCCATGGACTACGAGCTTAAAGAGAGAAGGGGTCCAGGAGATCTGGCTGATACTCAGTGATCACTTCTCCAAAGTCAGGAAAGGACCACCCCAACCAGTATGAAATCGAGCAAAGGTGGCAGGCAGGGACAAGCAAGGAGGTCCTAACTGAACTCCAGCATAAAAAGGAAGTGTACAAAAGGTGGAACCGGGGCAAGTAACCCAGGAGGGGTATAGATCTCCTGACCAGTCTTGCAGAGATAGGGCTAGAAAAACAAGGACTAGCCTGGAGTGTGATGTGAAGAGCAACAACAAAGGATTCTACAAGTACATACACAGCAAAAGAAAAACTAGGGGAAATGTGGGCCTGCTACTGAATGGGGCAACACAACTTGTGACAAGTGATGTGGAAAAGTCCAAGATGCTTTAATGCTGCCTTTGTCTCAGTCTTTGCCAGTAAAAAATGGCTTTGAGGAATCCCCAGACCCCTGAAGCAAGAGGGAAAGTGGTGCAAGGAGGACTTGCGCTTGGTGGAGGAGAACCCTATTAGGGAGCAGTTAAATGAACTGGTCATACATAAATTCATAAGCCTGATGGGTTGCACCCATGAGTGCTGATGGAGCTGGCTCATGCCATTGCGAGATGACTCTTGATTGTTTTTAAATGGTCGTGGTAATTGGGAGTGCAGATATTATTCATGTCTTCAGGAACAGCAAGAAGAAAGCTCTGGGGAACTACAGGCTAGTTGGCTTCAGCCCAATCCCTTAGGAGGTAATAGGGGAAATCCTCCTGAAAAGGACTTCTAAAGTCATAAGGACAAAAAGGTGATCATGAGTAGTCAGCATGGATTTACAAAGTGGTTTACCCGTGATTTACCAACCTGGTAGCCTTCTGCAATTGGTGGACAAGTGGAAAGCATCGGATGTTGTATACAACAACTTTGGCAAAGCCTTTGACATTTACCTCCCATAAAGTGGGGATTAGATAAATAGACAGTGAGGTGGATGCAAACTAGCTGGATGATCAGGACCCAGAGATTGGGATCAGTGCCACAAAGTCAAGTTGGAAGCAAGTCACTAGAGGTGTTCCTAGGGGTCATTACTGGGGCAAATTCTGTTTAACATCTTCATTAGTGAACTGGATGATCAGACAGAGTGCACCTTCAGGAATTCCATGGATGATACAAACATGAGAGGAAGGGCTGATACATGAATGGTTGGACCACCACTCAAATGGACCTCAACAGGCTGGAGAATTCTCATGAAGTTCAAAAAGAGGAATGGCAGAGTCCTGCCTCCGTGGAGGAATAACCCCATGCACAAACCCACACTGAGTTGTAAAGCAGCTTGGCAGAGAAGGACCTTGGGGTGCTGATGGACAAGAAGCTGAACATGAGCAATGCACACTTGTGGTAAAGAAGGCCAACAGCATCCTGGGCTGCATTAACAGCAGTGCTGCCAGTGGTCATAAGGGACGGTCCTGCCTCTCTGCACTGCTGAGGCCACAGTTACCCAATATAAGAGAGACATGAGCATATGGGAACAAGTCCAGTGCAGAGCCTCAGAGATGATAAAAGGACTGGAGCATCTCTCATATGAGAAACTGAGGCAGCTGAGGTTATGCAGCCTAGAGAAGAGAAGGCTCAGGGGGGGAACTTATCCATGTGTACAAATAAAGGATGGGAAGGAATGAAGATGAGAGGGAGCAGTGGTCTTCCTGGTAGTGCCCACTGGTAGGACAAAAGACAATGGCATAAATGAAAATATATGAGATTCCATCTGAACACAGGAAAACTTTTTACTATGAGAGTGGTCAAACACTGGAACAGTCTTCGTTTGTAGAGATACTCAAAACCCAAGTGGACATGGCCTTGGGCAGCATGCTGTAGCTGAACCTGCATGGGCAGGGAGTTTGGACCAGATAAGCTCAATAGGTCCCTTTCAACCTAAGTGATTTTCCATGTCTTAAAACCAGGCTATAGCATCCTGCGTAATGACTGTGCTTACAAAGTATCTTTGGCCAAGCTTAACTCTTGTGATTTTTCTTTTTAAATTTATTTTAGAATCTGCAGCTAGTGATTTAGATTTTGTTACAGAATATATCCTTGTGATATCAGTAATAAGCATTTTGAGGCACAGACGTTTTGATTGTTTGAAATTGTCAGTGTGCATATCTGTCTTACAAAAAAGGTCTTCAAAAAATGAAGTCATAGCTTCTTCAGATACTCTAGTGAACACTGCTGTTTCAGCCTACCTCTTCTATGTAATGCTCACAACAGCAGCACCAAGCACAGCCCCAGCAGCTGCTCTGACAGTGTCCATGAGCCCGAGAGGCCAAGCTACGCAGCTGCTGCATAGCACAAAAAGAAAATTACACTGAAGTTGGAAATTAATGCTTGTTGAATTTAATTGGTTCTGTATATTAGGGCTATGCTAGTTTAATTTATAGTTGCAGTTTCTTTTATGAACATATGTTATGTGTAGTACCAATATTTGTATTTCTTTTTAATTTACAGGATGGAGGTCTGCTTCTGAATAATCCTTCTGCACTGGCAGTTCATGAGTGCAAGTGTCTTTGGCCAAATGTTCCACTGCAGTGTTTGATATCCCTGGGCACTGGTCGATATGAAAGTGAGGTGAAGACCAATGTCACACACACCAGTTTGAAAGCCAAACTCACAAATGTTATCAACAGTGCAACTGACACGGAAGGTTGGTGTCTTAATATATATTTGTATTATGACTGTCTTCAGTTTTATGTTTCTTAGAATTATAGTTCCAATGCAGAGAGCAATCTGGAACCTTTTGTCTTTTCCCTTCTCATCTCTACCAGCCCCATGAAACTAATAGAAGCATGTCTCTTTGTAGTTCCTCACGTACAGTGTTTTAGTACCAGTATTACAGGTTTTCTGGAGATGATGGTATGAATCTTTTTCTTAGCCTATTTTCCTTAATCTTCATTTTTGCTATGTTGTTGCTAAGCTCTTTTAGTTTATGTGTTCTCAACTGTTAATATGAGGTTGATTTATCAGAATCACAAAGATAATCTAATAGGATTTATACAAAGTGATACATTTTTACTTGTGCTTCAGGATAAAGGCATACTCAGGAATTCATTTGAAAATCCTATTTTCTTACATTTTATTTTCATGTAACAAAGAAATGCTTAATAGTTAATAGAGAACATTGATTTTTAACAGCTTCAGAAGTAGAATTTTGTTTATGATCTCTTTTTATATGTGCTTTTATACCTGGACTTTTCCAAGGACTAGACTGTATCTGCCAATGGTCATGACTTCCATTGCTGCCAGGAAGAGCCAAGCATCTGTTTTCCAAAATAAACTTGCTTCCTAGATGGGAGTACACTGGAACTCTGTCACTAGCAGTTTACATCTGTTTTGTTTTTACAAACAGGAAATATTGATAAACAGCTGCTTTCCCCCCTCCCCTTACAAAGGAAACTGATACTGCAAAAAGGGAACAAGAAATGCTCTTACGGTCTAGATCCCTTACTGCACAGTCTTTGTCAACTGACTGTCATTAGTAAGAAAAGCTAGATTTGGGTTGCCTTTTGGTTTCTGCACAGTCATGGAAAGGCAGTGGGATTTATGAGAAGGAGATATGTGGTGTCCACTTCCTGTCAAGGGAAGAAAAAGTTTCAATGCAGCTGACAAATGAGGCAAGAAATTAGATGGGAAGAGGAGGAGAAAGTACATTGTGGAGACCAAAGGTGAGGAAATGGAAAGAGAGGAGAGTAGATTTGAGCAAATGGGAACTTATATTATGAGGGGAAAAAAGGGAGACTATTAAATAGGACAAGAAAGACTGGATGTGGTGAGACAAGAACAGACATAGCTGAGTAATTTGCAGGAGAAGAGGCCAAGCCAAGAAGATTTACAGGAATCTTTTGCTGTGATCTTACCCAGGATATTTTTTTCACTTAAAATTTTTTATATGACAGTAGGTGTTTAAAAGAATGGAGGAATACAGTAAGAATGCAAAGGAGATAGAATGAAAGCTGAAGGAAATCATAGAAATGAAATTTTCAGGGAGCCAACAAAGAGAAGAGAAATCTAAAGGGAGAGAGAAAACAGGTTATAAAAGAGAAGAACATACAAATGCATTATATAGCCAGTTTTTTATTATTATACTAGTTAACTGAAGTCTAATAACCTAAATTGAACATTTTAAATTAAATGAATGTTAAATTCAAACCCCAAATCTGTAGTAATACATAAAAAATTAATTAGTTGCAAACAAAAGAAAGTTTTAATCTCACGTTTTTTCTTAGCAGTCTTTGAGTTTAGAGAAGAACGTGTATCTGTGGTTTTCACAACAGCTGCTTCTTTTAGTACTGAGTGTAACAAATCATGGGTATCCTGAATGGGAATATGTAAGTTACATTCTACTCTTCATGATGCACTCTCACTTGTAAAGGAATGGAATGTAATTAAAAATCTAGATAGCAAAGCCTACTTAATTGCCATACCAGTAAAGTTGTCTTGGAATGAGAGATTAAGCTTTTCCAGAGTAAACAGAGTTGCAGAGACATTTACAAAGCTTCTAATGAGAAAGGGGTTTTGATAAGGCTGTGGTGGAAAAATGTTTACTCAGCAAAGCAGCACATATTTACTCTTACTGTGTCATTAAAGAGCAGTTGTTGTTCAGAGCAGTTGTAGGAGTATTTGTCTATGAAGTGAATATAACTGTTTCCTTCATTTGTTTTCAATACAGAAGTTCATACCATGCTGGATGCACTGTTACCTCCGGATACTTATTTCAGATTTAACCCTCTTATGAATGAGGACATCGCTCTGGATGAAAGTCGTAAGGAGAAACTCAATCAGCTGCAGACAGATGGAATTCGCTACTTAGAACGAAATGAAGAAAAATTGAGAAAAGCTGCAAAAATATTAACACAAGAAAAAACAACTTTGCAGAGGCTTCAGGACTGGATGAGATTAAAGGCTGACATGTATGAAGGCCTTCCTTTTTTTTCCAAATTGTGAATATGTAATGCATGAAAGATAAATATAAATCTTGTTCCAGAAAATCCATTTGGTACTGTAAAGGAAGAATGTTTATTCAGGGTAAATGACATCTCTGGAAAGCTATCAGAATTTCACAGAAAGCAATTTAAGATGGCTGTTTTGTGCACACTTACTTGTTACAAGGTTTAATGGTGTTAATTATTTTTTGAACCTAATGGATCTTACTGTTGCTTTACTTAAGTTTCTTCAAGTTGGTAAAACTGAAAATTATGAAAACAATTGTGCAATGCATTTTTGGATGTTTGTACCATAATTACGGTGGCAGAAAACCTTTATTTATCAACTACCAGGCTTATTCAAAATTAACAAATAAAGAATCCTCATTCACTTTAGTGTAGGTGATACACCTGTTAGGCTCTTATGTAGCCAGTGAATTTAATAGCAATGTAATGTTCTTACAAAAACTTTGCCTATGTTAATTGCACTTTCATTTCGGAAAGATAACTTTTTTTTTTATTTTAATGGATTTTGTACATAACTGTATTGAGTAAGATGTTTGGATGACTGTAAATGGCCTATTAAATTATCAAAATTAACTGATATTTTTAGAACTTGCTTCTTATTTTTTTATGGGGATAACTTCCAATTGATTGATTCATTATTTGAAAATAATCCCAAACCCCAAAATGTCACTTGACTAGCTATTCCAGTCACAGGATAAAGAAAATATAATCATGAAATAGTTCACATGAATGAGCAGCTTTTTTTATAGAAGCTTCAGTTTTGGCTACCAAACTTCAGGTGCATCTGGTCAAGAAGAAAATTAGCGGGAAATTGATACATGAAATAATATGCATTTCTAACTTCCATATATGCATTCTCCTGAAATTATCTCAGAGCTGTGAAGTTAACATTTAGATCTTACTACAATCTTACTGCCCATTCCTTTGCAACACTCTGCCTATGCCATGGGAGGGGGTGTGGTGTGCTGTGACAACACAGTGTCAAACAGCATTGTCAGCCACAGGAAGGTACATGGCAGCACTTCAGAATGGTGCAGCAAAATTTGCGTTAGACACAGCAGCTGTCACGTGTTGGGCACATACCTGTTAATAAGATTGTTTGATTGCTTGCCAGGTGCCTAAGTTTTTGTTTCCTAGTAGACAGCTACAGTGCATGAATGTATTGACTAGATAAAAATGTATGTTCTATGCAGTAGCTAAAATGTCCAGTTTCCCCAAAAAACAGTGCATTTGTCACTTTGCTTTTTGGGAATAATCACTTGCCATTGCATTATCTACTAAAAACCACATTTTCATAGTGACTTTATGTATTTGTTGTCTTAAAACATTGAAAATGTTATTAAACTGTCTTTAGGAAAGGAATTTGAGGAAGACAGCTGAGATCCTTTGTTATCCTTGGAGCTGTTGCGTAGTATCCTGTGACTGTGCAAGAAAACATTTGATTGAGATGTTCTTTTTTAATTTGACATATTTTTTATTTTTACCTGTGTCATTTTACTTGGATATCCATACTTTTGTGGTTCTCCCTCAGTTCTCTGCCTTGGGTTTGCCAATGAAGCTGGTAACTATTATTAGTGCAGAAGCTGTAGCCTTCACCTTTTTTAAATTGTTCCCAATGCAAACAAATTCTAGGTGCATAAGGGCTATAGCAGCCTTTGTCATTCAGTGCATGAGGAAGGGAAAAGAGGAGAAACGGAGAGAAAGAAAAGTTAAAAAGATAGAGCAATTCAAAGATAAGTGAAAGAATGTGTTGTTCATCCTTCCCTTTTTGAAATATAAGCACTAAAAGTAATGCCTTGAGTAGGGCAATAAAGATACTAAAAAGGAATGTTTTATGATTTTAATGACACTTAAATTCATACAACTTACCTTTTTCATTCCAATGACTAAGAACTGACTAAAAGTGTAACAAGAGATCAAACTTTTTTCATAGGTGTGAGATGATTGGAGCATATAAAAAAGAAATGTCAGCATTATTCTAATGAAGGCACCTTGTATAGAGTTGAACTGTGTTGCCAGCATCCTAAGTCAAAACAGACAATATCAGCTAGTCTCATGTAACAACACACGTAAGACACTTCTTTCACTGTCAAAGCCACAGCATCATCTGTGAGATATCTGAATTCATGTTTCCAGTCACAGCTTTTTGGAGCAAGTATTATTTAAGAAAACACGAACCTTTAGTGAACAAAGTCATAACATTTCCATTCAATTTTTTTATACAAATAAAACCTCCTCATGGAGGGAGGCATTTATTTCCATTAGGGCAAGACTGGGATTTGTGATGACACTTTTTGCTGCAAGCTACTATCTTATCTTCATTCACCCTTTTTCCCTCCTCTTTAGTTCTGTAACAGTATTTTCCTTAGGTGTGGCTTTTAAAAGTATGTATGGAATTGAGCTGAGCTATAGAGTAATTAATTCAGACTGGTTTAGGCTACTGTGTATACGAATTCACAAGATGCGCGTATCGAATCCTTTCAAACTAAACTCTTTGATCCTCAGTGCCACAAGGGCTGCACTATCAGGCACTAATTAGGAGTTTTCTCCTCTCTAAACCACTTTAAAATGTGGAGATGCAACAGTTGTATCACTCAAGCTGTAATTAGTCTTTAGTTACTTCAAAAACTTAGCAGTTTGCAAGGAATCCTAACTATTGTGGGTGTGTTCCTACAATATATAAAGTAAAACTATTTTCAGGAAGTTTATTGAGGCATTATTGGATGTGGAATACTGCATAATACTTTAACAGAACAAAATGGAATAGTGAGAACTGTAGAGGAATCAGGACAGGCGAAATAAAGAAATAAGGAAAAAGAATTTTAAATTAAGGGAGTTATTGATAGCAAGCAGGAGGATTAGTGCTGAGTCAAATACTAGCAGGTTTTAACTGATCATTTGGATGGGCCAAAGAACATAATTCCCTTTACAGATGAATCTAGGAGGGCTCTTGAATATTTTGAACAATAGGATTTCAGTGCAGCATGACTTTGAGAAGAGATAGCTAGAATGAAAAAAGTGCCTCTGAAGAATAAAGATGTATAATTAACAATGGGAAAAGGAATATTCTAATGCAGAATACATTAAATGACCTCTGCTTTGAAAAAGTACCCTTGGGAATGCTGTGCGATTATACAGTTAAAAACCTGAAATTGAGGCAGCAGTCACAGCTACAAAACTAACAGTGTATCAGTGCACGAGCAAATTCCTTGACCAGGAAAATGTGAACAAACATGAAAAACATAGATGAATGTGAATTTTGAATCTAGAATAAGCAATAACAAGAAGGTAGTGAGATAAGCATTTTAGGTTGCTTGTGCATTCAGAGAAAACAAGGTTTGTCTGACCAGATGAGTGTTGCCATTTGAAAATGTTCCAGGTTTGTATCCTGGAAAGAAAATCAGGAAGCTTGTTGATGTCCCTCCCCATGGCAGGGGGCTTGGAACTAAGATGATCTGTACAGTCTCTTCCAACACAAGCCTTTTTATTATTTCTTTGATATGCTTTAGTTGAGTGAGTTGAGAAAGTGATAATGTCAATTGTAAAATTGACATAAATGTCTTTGCTCTGATTTTGAAAGACAAGAAGGAGTCCAGACTGGGAAATGAAAAGGCGTAGACATAAAATAATCTTCCTTTATGCAAAGTCAGAAAGAGAAAAGCCTCTTAAGTTTTTCTTAGATAACCTTTAGGTCACCTCTTAGTTTCTAATTATCTATGCAGACGGAGATAGTAATTGGAGAAAGTTTCATTACCAAAGAAAAGTAAAACTTTTAAATGTTGAAGTGTGATCACTTTAAGATACTTTCCGTCAGTGTCCATTTCAACAGTGATATGAAGATATCAATTCTATTGCACAAGCTGTGGGCAACAGCAGTTGAATATAATTATAGTTTTGGTCAGTGCAATTAGAGAAAGAGATATTCAGACTAAAACAGATGCAAAGAAGGGCTGCCAAAGGGAAGATTAAGAGGGTGGAGTTTGTTTCTAACAAAACAAGGGCTGTAAGGAGAGTATGTGTTACTATGTAAAAATACTTCAAGAAGGAAAAGATAGTAGGCTAAAAGAAAGCACTTACATAAAACCGAAGGTGCTCACACTTAGCCAGAAAGTAAATTTAACCAGAAAGTGAAAGATGTTAAACAGAATGGCTATACAGAGACTTAACAGAGCAAAAGAAACTGTTTTAGTGTGAGTTTTAGAACGTGAGCTTCTGAATGAGGTTCTATAACACACTGTGAGAATGGCTACCAATCTCTATGGCCAACTGAATCCTCCCTAACCCACTTGGCAGGTGAGAACTTTTTAATCCTGCATATATGTCAGAAGCCATAGGCTTGTGGAAGTGTCTAACAGCTCCTTCTCATTAGGTCCAACAGATAAGGATTATGTCTTGTCTTTGATCCATCACTTATGTTTTATTTATTTTGCTTTCCTTCCCTAGCTGGTAATGGGAGCTGATACAGGTTGAAGTACTATAAGACATATGACAGGTGAAGGAAAAATCTGGTGTGTGCATCCTACTCATTGACACCATTAGTTTTTCATCTGAGATTAAAATATTTTCATGCTGCTGGGTCAACAAATAGTGCTGATTTTCTTTTATTAAAAGACTGTTCTCAAAATGACAAGTATTAAGTCCAAACATAATCTGTTGCAGGAGAGGATGTGTTAAGGCTTCCTCTTTCTGCTTAAGGACTGCACTTCCAGGCCAGCTGTGATACAAACCCATAGTCTTTTACACTCAACTACATAAGGCAGGAAGGGAAATGCATTATTTGGGTTTTTTTTTCTCACTGCTGCTTGAAAAGTGAGTCAAATTTTCAGACCTTGCAGAACTGTTCCATTTGAGGGACAGTTTGGTGCTAGAAGAAAGGTATATTCTTAGTGTAATCATATTCATTTACAAAGAAAAACAAGCATACCAAATGCCTCTTTCTCAGACTGCAGGAACAAGAGGAGTAGGCTTTCCTTGCTCCAGCCACACAGCACTGAGCTGTGAACTCAAGGGGCTGCTGCCCCCTCCAATTCCCCTGTTCACTGCTCACCCTCCTCATTTCCAGCTTCCTCACTCCCAAACCTACAGTCATGTCTGCTCCTGGTACTTACCCATTAATTCCAGTGTGACATCTGGTCCAATTGATGGCCTTCACTGTTTGCAGATACTCCTATAAACAAGAACTAATTTTTTTAATTGTTCTTTCTTCAAGATTTAACAAGGACAATTCTATTATTTATTTTAATAAAATTGGCAGATTTTGGTAAGGGGGAACAATTAGCATTTTTTCACATATTGTAAAAATTAAACAAGCACTGAAACACTCCAGTACTTACATCCCTGGTAATGCATGCTTAGCAGCAATTCAATTTTACTTTTTATCTATTATTTTGTTTATTTTATCAGTTTCTCATAACAACATCAGTAACAGCTATTTCCCCATATAATCGCAATAGCATGAATACACAGTAGTAGTTTGAAATCTTTGCTTTTCAGGAAGAAGCTGTAGTATAAAATTTGCATGTAAAACCACAGAGACAACGTGGGCATAGAACTAAATACCATTAAAGTGCACTGTAAATTCAGCAAAGTTGTGATTTTAGCATTTGAAAGCTTTTTGTTCATTTTCAAGACCTTGTACACTGGAAAGGGAGCAGCTTTTTGTTCTTACACCATTATTTTCTAATTGAATAATGTAATAATCATCACACATACCACAGGGAAACAGTCTTCCAGAATGTCTCAAAATTTGGATAGCAAATCCCCAAAAGTAACATCTTAAAAACCTGGTCTGTGTCCAGGGCATAATTTCAGCAAAGCTTCTGTTCCATGCTTCCTCACTGGCTGCTCTGTAGAAATCAGACGTATGGGCCTGTCCTGTCCCTTTGTACATATCATTTGAATGTATTTTCAGGCAGGCAAGTCAGGCAGTCACAGAAAACTTCTAATTATGGAACGACAAGATCTATATATTGCAAAGAAAAAGAGCAGAACTGTTGGAGAGTTTACAAGGTAAGTGATGTTTCTATTATCCTACAAGGAAAGGTAGGTATCTCAGGTACTGCTTAATATGTGGAAACAAAGGACAAAGTCATTTACACTACTAAATCTGATTTCAAAACATTACTTTACATAATCTATTAGGACATAAGTATGCCATAACTTCAAAACTTGAGCACTGTGTGCATTCTAGCTGGTTTATTTCTTGCTAAATATTAGACTTTAGGACATCATCAAGCAGGTCTAAACAATCTGGTTCTAAATACAGCAGGAAAGACAATAATATTTCTATAGCAGACAAAGTTTTAATAATTTGCACTAATAATAATGGCCAGTCTTCGCGAGCGAAGATTTGGGAAAGGTCATTAACCCTTTGAGCCT
>NW_016690243.1:4354953-4363817 GCF_001604755.1 Lepidothrix coronata
TAAAGAAAAAAAAAAGCCAAAATACTTCCAGTGTGATGTTGTTCCTTTATATTTTATGTCTGTCGAGTGCTTTCACTTCAGGCCATCTCTGAGAAACTGAAAGCTTTTCATCATGCATTGTGCAGGGCTCAGCACACTGCAGCCTCTCAGGTAAACATCATCTCTTTTCAAACCAATGCATTTGCAGCAGGTGCCTCATAATTCAACTTAAAACAAATACTGCTAAAAAAGAGGTTAGTTTCCTGAACCAAATATATCCAGCATGTGTTAGATCACAGCTGTGGGGTTGCTGCTCTCTTTTGTCAGTGACTGGTATGAGTTGGTCACTGGTATGAGGTGCTGTCCCTGTGGCACTCCCAGAAAGCAGCATCACTGCCACACAGTTCCTGATGCATGGACACTTGGTTGTTCTACAAAAGGTCCCTGCTGGCACCGAACACTTCAGCTGCTGCACACAGGCAGCAGATCCTCTCTTCCTCCACATCAGAGTTGTAGCCACTTCATATTAGTAGTCATTCTGTCCCATCAGGCCTTTAAAAAGTCAAAGCACACAGAAAAAGATAGTTCTCCTTCCTTCTGGAGATAATGAGGAAGAAGACTTAGATCATTATTACCAGTCAGGACACAATGCCTTTGCTCTCCTCCCTCACAATAGCTCATTGTAAAGAAGAAGCTCTTGCAGCCAGGCCTCAGAAAACAATACTCCATGGTCACAACAGCTCAAAGTCACTAAAAGCATTAGAAAGGACAATTTTTCAGGTGCCCAAAATATTTTTAAATGTTTGGTTTCCAGTTGGGCTTATAATGGGACATGCCAACTCTGAAGGCATTGTGAAAGACTGTCAAGAGGCCCCTCTGCAGAAGGTCCCCATTGCAAAAGCACTTCAGAGATGTGGAGTTCCCATAACAAGTAAAATTCATCTCACAGTATATACCTTGTTCCAGTAACCTTTGCTATGAAGAGCATCCTTGATAGACCTGGTACCAAGTGCCCAGCTGACAGATAGGGATGTTTGTGAAATAGGCAGACAGCTATTTTTAGCAGAGAGCTGGTGCCAAGACTTCTCCTTTCTGCCCGGGACAGTTCTTCAAAAGAAGACTCCCATGCCAACCTTCTGTCCCACTGTACAATGAGACAACAAAGTTCCCAAGCCAGATCCAGTGTTGGGCTGAGGGGTGTTAGGCCAGGTACTCAGATGTGTGTGGAAGGGATTGTGTTTCTTGAGCAAGCCAAAGGATCAGCAATCAACATGGGCGCTGCTCTGCTAAGCCTACAAGACAGTTGTGTGACTTTGGTTGTAACCATGGGGTGACATGGGGAAGGTAGGTTGCTATTCAAAATTTAGTTTTCTATTGTGTGAGAGGGCACCCTTCTGCTGGTGGTGGAAAAACCTAATTGGCCTTGATACGTGCCTGTGCAGCCATGCACAGAGATCTGCTGTCTGTGACTCTACGAAAGCATGCCTCATGGAGGGGGCACAGAATACGTGCTGGCAGCCTGAAATCACTGCAGAGCATGTGAGGTGATCTGACTGGTCGTGTGAAAGTCCTGTTCCTCGAGGAACATAGGTCCTCTGGACTTGAGCTGAGTCTTTCCCAGAGGCCTAAAGCATTATGGATGCAGCCAGAGGCATGTTAAGGGAAGACAATGAAGAATTCTGAACTTACACAAAGCAGAGCCAAAACCTGTTCAAAGTAGCAAAGAGAACTTTCTAATTAGGTGCTCAGAAGTATGTATTTTTTTACAATGACAGTTTCTAGACAGCTTTTCTTCCCTAGTTACCTAAAAAGAAATGAGAATAAAGAGCTTCCTCAGAAGGTAAGTCACCCTGTCAGACTATATTTGTAAAAACAAACACACTGCATCTCATAAACCCCTTTCCACAACAGTAAACAGCAGATTAGAAAATGATTGAATACAGTTGATTTTCTAATCTGATGCAGACAGGCTCAAATAGATTTATAGATATAACACTGCAGCCTTCCGTTAGTTTGAATTAAACAATAACTGCTACAGCTAGTCTATGTTTTAGTGTTAGCCTCTGGTCTACAGTCACTGCTGTGAAGGTCAACAAATCAGATCACATAAGGCTCAATGTTAGTGTCTTACATCTTTGAACTTTTACTCAGGTATATGTGTTAGAGCTGTGTATCATCTCTAAGCATCTGCCTCTACAGTCCCAATAAAACAAGATGGTGGCAAGTAGTCGGCCATGCACTCAGCTGCACCTACCCTTCCACGACACTGCAAAGAGACCTAGGATTTCATAGTTTTGTTCAGATAAGTCATCTTGCCTTATTCTCATTTGGCTTTAAAGGTCTAGAACAATAGCTGTCGTGAATCCGGGTCTAGGTTTACTTCCTTAGGGACAAAAGGTATGATGGCATTTCTGTAGGAGTTCTGACCCGAGTACCATTTCAATATGTTCCCTTTTTCTTTCCTAGAATAGATCAATTTTTTTCTATGTCATTGTTCCCCATTCTGAAGAACTCCTATTTTTTTTAGCTCTGCCTTGTAGAAGTTGTCTGACTTCTGACACCCTGTACCTCTAATGCTGTGTTGTAAAGTAGTATTTAATAATCACGTGTCTAATTTTGAAACTTAATGCTGTTGTTACAAACAATTGCTAAATGGCTTATAGAACAGCCCTTGTGCTCATCTATTTCTCTGTTTATTTCTGGACAAGAGTGTACTTGCCTAAAATAACTCTCTTCATGTTCATTCTTGAATTTATGCTATAGAACACAGAATGATAAAAGTGTTATAGAAAAAAAAAAGCAATAGTCTTGTCTCTCCTGCTTTAAAAATGTCAGTGTTACAGCATTTCTAACCTTTGAGCAGAGCACAAATGTTTCTCAGAACAACAGATGATCAGAGAAATAAGAAAATCATTATTACATAGCTAAAATAGCAGAAAATCATACATAGATGGTGCCAAGAGATTTATTTTGATGGTAGAAGGTTCCTCACTAATCACAAGAACAAAAAGCAACTTCATAACATAAGTGGATGTTAGCAGAAAAAACAAAGTTTGATGTCAAAGGTAATATATATACCATGTTTTTGAAGAGAAATCTAGATGACAGATGAATCTATTGAGCTTGAAGTCACAGATTGAAACAGTAAGCCCCAAATTCATTTGTGTATTGATTACAGATACTCATATATCAAATAAGCAAATTACTATTGAATGTGCTAAATAAAATGGTTATTCAGCATATTTAAATATGTGAGGGAACTCAGAAAAACTGTTTCTGTGATCCATGGTAGTGGAAATAATGAACGCATGCATGCACATATACAGAAAAAAACCTGGATGTATCCACAACCAGTTAGGAGTACTCCCTGGAGTAAGGAGTAGAGGCATTCTCCTGACCCCATTTACAGACCGTATCAGATTAAAAAATCATGGAATCAGTCCCATAGATCCAGAGGTCTCTGCTGCCTCTCCTAAGGTTATCCCACATTGTCTCCAGCTGTAGGCATCAGAGCCTGCCAGCTACACCTGTGAGGGCTGGTGCCGGTCAACAGACCATTTTAATTGTCACCAGTTGGGACTTCCAGCACCAAGGAGCAACAAAACTGCAATGCTTTACCTTTTTCGGTTTGCTTCCTCTCTGTCTTATTATTAAAGTCATAGAATCATGGAATATTCTGAGTTGGAAGGGACCCAAAAGGATCATCAAGTTCACCTCCTGGCACTGCACAGGACAACCCCAAGAATCCCACCATGTGCCTCAGAACATTGTCCAAACTCTTCTTGAACTCAAACAGGCTTGGTGTTGTGACCACTTCCCTGGGGAGCCTGTTCCAGTGCCCAACCACCCTCTGGGTGAGGAGCCCTTTCCTCATATCAAGTCTATTCCTTCATGTTTTTCCCTCTGGTCCTATTACTGATCACCAGAGAGAAGAGATCAGTTACCACCCCTCTGTTTCCCCTCGTGAGGAAGCTGTAGACTGCAATGAGGTCTCCCCTCAGTCTCCTCTTCTCTAGGCTGAATAAACCAAGTGATCTCAGCTGCTTCTTGTAGGGCTTCCCCTCTAGACCATTCTTCATCTCTGTGGCCCTTCTTTCTACACTCTCTAATAGCTTTATATCCTTCTTAAATTGCAGCGTGCAAAACTGCACACAATACTCAAGGTGAGGCCGCACCAGCACAGAGTCAAGTGGGACAATCACCTCCCTCAACTGGCTGGCAATGAAACAAAAAAAAAAAAATTCAGTTGGTATTAGTCATTTTGAGTAAATCAGGGAAACCTCTTTGCACCACTCTTGGTGACTGAGGAATCATCACACAGTCTGTGCTCTGTTACTTCAGCCATCTGATTCCAGGGCACATAGCTGGTAACTACACTAATTTACTTCTGCAAGTTTTCAAAATACTCAAGGGAACTCCTGAGCTGGGGAAACTGCTCGAATTTTTTAGCAGGCAGCATCACAGCAAACAGGTAAGCAATTTCTGGCACCAGAGGAGATGAATGATTATGATTTAAATATGAGCCCTGCCTGAGCACTTTGGAAGGAGCGAAGGTAGTTATAGAATGAAAGACTTACAATCTTAGGAACACAAATTGGAAAAGGGCTCACTTCCAGTGAGAGGAATGTGTGAACACCAGGGATCATACATCATTAACTACAGTTTTTCATGTATTTGAGTGACATACAGCATAGACGTGGAAGATACCCAAACGTCATGATAATTTCTGTATGTGATACTTGCTCTTCCGGCAAAGTGTAAATAGTGACAGAGTTATTTCCAGTATTCTTTAGAAATTGTGTAACTTTCCTCCAGTTTGAAAATGAGATGCTCTTGCCAGAAAAGAATGGAAAAATAATGAATCTCAGGGCTTATGCACAAAGATCAGGGAGCTGGGGGAGATCAAGCACAAGAGGACATAGTAAAGCTTGCAGGTGCTGTACTGAGGAGTGCTACAAAAGTATACCATGAATTGGAAATGATCAAAATACAGAAACACAAGCAAAAGCTGATCTGCTAGAGACAGAATAGTAAAACTAAACAGATCTGCTTGCTGTTTATCTACGAAATTCATTGCACCTCAACTTAATCTCAAAAGCATGTGGAAATTATTTCCAACAGTATGTCACCAGATAGCTTTTGGAAAATATTGGCATCTTTTAATTTTAAAGTTCCTTTCTTTTGTTAAATCTGTGCAATCACACATCTTGTGATGCACAAATGCACTGGGTTTAATTAATTTGTTCCATAACAAACATTTTCAGCAATTTTTTTTCCAAGTAGTTTGAAGTATTTGATTCATCTGGGGCAGATTTCTTGAACCCTTCTAAATTTCCAATTCATACCTGGAGGTCCACACAACTAGAACATTCTCGGGGGATCTTTTCTCCTCTTCCAGATTTCCCAAAAGGCTGGTGATTAGCTGTTCCCGTGATCATCAATCACATCTTCTAGCACCATTTGGTGCTTGGACTGTGACCCTAGGATTTATTAACTACCTCAGTCCAGTTAAAATTGAGAGTACTCACACACAGAATTGCAGTACATGGTAACTAGGTGATGGGCTGTACAAGGATTGCTTTTCCTCATATCCTGGGTGTTTTCCCTGTGTGAATTGTACACTTGCAGGGTAAGAAATTGTTTTATTCTATGGTATTTTGGACTACCATAAATAAACCATGAAGCGTGAAACCTTTCATTTAAAGTAATTATAGTTTTCTGGACCTTTAAAAATACATTATTATCCTGATATGGTGACCAATAGATGGAAATATGTTTGGTAATGCAGAAAAAAATAAAGTTGATTCTTCACTGTTGTCTGCTTCAGAAAGCTCCAAGGACCATGAAGTTATGTCTCTCTGCTAGGAACCCAGTAGAGCCAGTCAATTTATCTAGAGATTTTCTCACTGCTCAAGAAATCCAAACACAAGACATTAGGGCAATTGTGTGTTTGTAATTTAAAACTAATTTCATCCTCAGAAGGTCCAGCAGACTTAGAGAACAAGGTGTATCCTAAGCAAGCAGACTAGAAAAGCCCTTTAGGCATTTTTGTAGTTCAAGACTAAAGGATAACTTCAAAAGGACTTAATTGAAATAATTTTTCACCAAAGTTTTCCTCTCCTTCTGCTAAGTTTCCCAAGCAAAACCTTTCCTTTATTCTAAGCCTTTCTACATGTGATCAAAATTTATATTCATACATTGGGAAAAAGGCCTTACTTTTTCAATGACTTTGTTCTTTTTCTCTGTCATCATAAAAGACTTCAGTACATGCTTAGTTTTTGTGAATGTGTGTGAAAATCATAAAGTCCATTCACATTATAGATATGTATAATAAATAAATGCATGACTATTGGGTAGATTGGAATAAAGTTTCACTAAAGCAAGAGTTATAGCTCTAATAGCTATTATTAGGC
Source organism: Lepidothrix coronata (assembly GCF_001604755.1). NCBI lineage: Eukaryota > Metazoa > Chordata > Aves > Passeriformes > Pipridae > Lepidothrix > Lepidothrix coronata. The sequence goes on from NW_016690243.1 coordinate 4,361,346, forward strand.
TTTTCCAATCCTGGCATTGTTTCCTAGCTCATTTCCATAATGGAAAACACCCCACTGAAGACAAACTCAACCTATGAGACACTTGGCTGAAGGATGAGACACATTAAATCATAATGTCAAGCTTGATACTAAGCTCCTGTTTTTGAAAATGGAGTTGCTTAGTATTCGGCACTTTAGAAGTCCCTTGGACAAATTGCCTGATGTCTGTAGGCTTTTGATCTGTGTGGAGTAGTTTTTCAAGAACCTTGAACTATGAAATAGGGTTGTAAGAAGTTTTTAATTGTCTCGGCCAATCTCTTCTAATGGAAAAATGGGAACTCTAATCATGCACACAAAAAGTGTTTGGTGTTTCCAGACAGTTTAATCTGCCATGTGTGAAGGACTGCCTTCCCTTATTTATATATCAGATAAACCACTGGTCCTGGTGAAATTAATGTCAATTTTCCACTGACTTTGTGGAATCACAGAATATGATGAGTTGGAAGGGACCCATAAGGATCATCAAGTCCAACTCCTGGCCCTGCACAGGACCGTCCCCAAAAGTCACACCAAGTGCCCGAGTGCATTGTCCAATGAACTCCGTCAGATTTGGTGCTGTGACCATTTCCCTGGAGATCCTGTTCCAGTGCCCAACCACCCTCTGGGTGAAGAACTTTTTTCTAACATCCAACCTAAACCGCCCCTAATACAACTTCAGGACATTCCCTCAGGTTCTGTCACTGGTCACCACAGAGAAAAGACCAGTGCCTGCCCCTCCCCTTCCTCTCACAAGGAAGTTGTGACTGCAGTGAAGTCTCCCCTCAGTCTCCTCCAGGCTGAACAAAGTGACCTCAGTCGCTCCTCATATGGCTTCCCCTCAAGGCCTTTCACCATATTCGTTGCCCTCTTTTGGATGCTCTCCAATAGCTGAATATCTTATATTGCAGTGCTCAAAACTGCACAAAATATTCAATGTGAGGCCACACCAGTGCAGAGCAGAGTGGGACAATCCCCTCCCTCGACCGGCTGGCGATGCCTTTTTTGATGCCCCCCAGGACACGGTTGGCCCTCCTGGCTGCCAGAGCACTGCTGACTCATATTCAACTTACCATTGACCAGGACCCCCAGGTCCCTTTCTGTGACACTGCTTTCCAGCATCTCAATCCCCAGTCTGTATGTACATCCAGGTTATCTTGAACCATTTTATCATGTTGAACACATCTGTCAAAAACAGATGTAGTTGCTGTAATATACCAGAGATTTTACTAAATATAAATTTTGTATAATTTTTTCTCTCTGAAGTTTCTGAAAACTTCTAACTTTTTATCTGGACATGGAGAAAAGTACTGTCATCTGCATATGTTGGTATCTGTGAATGTTTCAAGAAGTTCATCTCTCTCTTATATCTGAAAACCTTTGTCAGAGAAATCTGTCTGTTTGATTAAACTTGACAGAAAACCAAGCTGATGGTACTATCTTCCTGTGATTAGAATTGTCCAGGGTGTGTGATGTGTGTTTAACTCCTTTTTCAGCCTTTGCTACTTAGCAGCTAAGAAATGGAGTATTCCAAAATAAAATGGTGCCGTACTCTCTCTTTTTGAAGGCATTTCACTTTCCACGGAACTATTAAATACTCACAGGCACAAGAGAGAATGCTCTAATCATTAGTCAAAATATAACCTAGATGGTCAAGCTATTGGGGAGAAGGGAGGCCAGTTACAAATCTAACAACAACAAAGACACAAAAAAACCAGTGAAGTATGTGCAGACATAGGGTTAAAACTCAAGTTTTCCCGTACACAGGCAACTATATCAAGCACAGTTTCCTTTTTTGTGTGAGATGTATTTTATGTGTGTAGTTTTATTTTCACCTCCGCGTGCTCCGAAGTTCCTCCTCTCCTCTCCCACGAGGGCACAATCCCTGCTGGCGGCTGCGGGTGCTCTAACTACTGGGGTATTACTCTGCTCTCCATTGCTGGCAAGATCCTGGCAAGAATACTCTTGAACAGATTAATACCTGCTGTAGCAGAAGAACTTCTTCCTGAAAGCCAGTGTGGTTTCAGAGCCAACAGGAGTACCATAGACATGGTATTTGTTCTCAGACAACTGCAAGAGAAGTGTAGGGAACAGAACAAAGGTCTCTATGTAACCTTTGTTGATCTCACCAAGGCTTTCGATACTGTGAGTAGAAAAGGTCTGTGGCAGATTTTGGAATGTTTAGGTTGTCCCCCCAAGTTCCTTAAAATGATCATCTCACTTCATGAGGATCAGCGTGGCCAAGTCAGATATGACGATGCACTTTCTGAGCCCTTTCTAATAACGAGTGGTGGGAAACAAGGCTGCGTTCTTGCAACAACCAAAGGGCCACGCAGACCTTGATGAAGAAGATGGTATCTACATTGGATATCATAGCGACGGAAACCTATTCAACCTAAGGTGACTGAAGGCCCACACTAAGACCTTAAACCATCTTGTCCGGGAGCTGCTTTATGC
>NW_016690243.1:4364075-4629071 GCF_001604755.1 Lepidothrix coronata
AGATAAACAACAGGTTAGCAAGGGCATATAGTGCTTTTGGAAAACTCCATGAAAGAGTTTGGCCAAATAAACACTTGAAGAAAAGTACCAAGATCAGTGTTTACAAAGCCATAGTGCTGTCTAGTCTCTTATATGGTTCCGAATCATGGGTCATCTACCGCCACCACCTGCATCTCCTAGAACGCTTCCATCAACGCTGCCTCCGTACAATCCTAAACATCTACTGGTCAGATTATGTAACTAATACATCTGTTCTAGAACAGGCAGCAGTTACGAGTATTGAAGCCATGTTACTGAGAACACAGCTGCGCTGGGCAGGACACGTCTCAAGGATGAAGGACCACCGCCTCCCTAAGATCTTGCTTTATGGTGAACTTGCCACCGGCTGCCGCAAGAGAGGAGCCCCGAAGAGGAGATACAAGGACACCCTGAAGCAACATCTCAGCCTTGGCCACATTGATCTTCATTGCTGGTCTACCCTGGCCTCCAGCTGGGAGGTCTGGAGACACACTATCTTTAACACTGCTGCTTCCTTTGAGAACGCACGCAGGATCACCATCAAAAAGACAACGCAGAAAGAATCGTATCCTGCTGATACCGTCCAAGGAGTCTTTCTGCTGTGCCTTTTGCAACTGGACTTGTCTATCTCGCATTGGCCTCTTTAGCCACCAGCGCGCCGGTAGCAAATGTGGGTAGAACCCTTCCCAAATCTTCGTTTGCAAAGCCTAGCTATGATTATTTTCAATGTTTAACTATCCTGTGCAGAGTGGATTGAAAATTCTGCCTTCATCCTCAGATTCTCCTACATGTTTTTGAAAGGTTTGTGCCCTGAGAAATTAAAGTCCATTGAGCAAAGAAAACAACTGAACCCAGGGCTCCTACTTCCTTTTGCAGCACTCTAATGATCAAGCTAATGGAAGATGGGACAGCTCTAACAGCTCCTCCTCTCCATCTGCTTCTCAAAGAACAGGATCGCTTCCTTTCATTTTGCGTTCAAGCATGTAATTCCTGGAGGAAGTTTCAGCCCTGTGAATCCCTGGCAGTGTTTGCCATCAGCTTTGAATATCTGAGTCCTAAATAGGCATGATTAAACTCACGGCATTTCCATGTGTCTCCAACTGCTTAGCTTGCTAGTCTTCTAGGATTCCAGAAGAACTCTGATTTCTTGTAAGGAAAACCTAGGTAATAGCTTATAAATCAGGCATGGCAGTACCTAACTGTAGTCACAAATTGTCTTTCGAGAGAATAGTTCTGAAGCCTTAAGTATTTTTTTTTCAATTCTTGACAGCACATCAGAACACTTCTGTGCAGTGTCTATCCTGCACGATACTCTTGCTACCCTAGTTCTGAACATATCTTACATCAAAACACATCCTCTGCCTGGTAGTCTGTGAAAGCTGATTTTGTTACTGTATACCAAGCAGTGCAGCTTTTAACATTAGACATTATCACTTAAGCTTTTGATCTTGTCTTTGGGCTCTTTTCTGCTTAGAGATATTCACATTTTATGCTGCTATCGTAAATAAATACTAGCTTCTAAAAAGTATTAGACCAGCAGTAAGTGCATTTACGTTACTTTCATGGTATCAGGAGATCCTCCAAAGGAAATACAAAATGCCCATAAATAAACTAGATTAAAATAATCTCAAAAGTTTTTCAGTTTTTGATTGGGGGGCCCCATACTCTATCAAATATGATTAGTCTAAGTTCTACTGACTTTGAATATATTCGGTGGGGCATACCTCACCATTTTACTTTGTGCAAAGTACTTTGTGTGCTACACTGTGCTCCGTTCACCATTGTAAGACATCAAAACAAGTGGAACAGTGGGATAACTCATGTTAAAATTACATGGGTGGCATTCAGCTGAGTAAATGCAGACTCTAACAATGTAGACACTTACAGCTGAACGAGACACCTGCTGGTCCTGTTAGAGTCAATGGATAGAAACCGGCATTTCTAGGATGCAACTTGGCTTATTCTAATGTAGACATCTAAAATAGGTTAGATGAATCATACACTAAAACTGCCTATTTCTGGTTCCCTTTATGCTCAGTGGAGAGAATGACTAGCTCACATGCAGACATTCACATAGTAGACATCTAAAGTTAGGTGAGATGTACAACCCAAGATGTCTTTCCATAATCCTCAAAAGTGCCTGCTTTAGGAACAAAATGCCAAAGACTATCAAAAAACCTCAATAGGTAGAAGAAAGCAGTAGATGATACCTAGGTAAACTAAGGCTGGTATTAAAGGATCATGAAGACTAAACACTATGTTTGGAACTGCCAATCCATGGATATAGTTGCAGCAGGCAAAGTGAGGAGAAAGGCTACAAAAGGTAGAATGATGACTACAGGAAAGATGCAAGGAGGCAGAGAACTTAGAAAGCTAGTATTCCTTCAGCCACACAATTTCTGCTTATTGTAATGGCTGAGGGGTATGTTGTTTATACCAACAACCCTACCTGTTTCTTTTTGCTTGATGCCACCATCCTACTGCCAGTATGGATGGCACTCATCCACAATAGTGGATGCCATCACCAGCAGAAGTAGCTCCTAGTATAAACCTTTGAATGTACTTGTTTACTGTATGATTATATGTATGCCACCATTTGGAAACTTCTGCTTTGTGCTATTGAATGTGTGTATTTGTTTATCTCAGTAATATAAAAATTACAGAGTTTAAATTCTCAGGGGAATCATAAGGGTGTAATCATACCAGCTGCAACACTTCAGCCTCATCATATATCAATATAGAGTTATCTATCACCCCCTCCCTGCAACAGTGAAATCTCTTCATTTACTTGGTTTCTGTGGTCTAACTTGCACCTAGTGGTTTGCCACAGCCCAATGTTTTGTGCTTTTAAATTAATGTTGGTTATCCAAATAATAACCAGATCTTTGATCCTACATTTTAAGAAAGTTAAACTTTCAACTCAAATCTTTCCCCTCAAGTGTCCTGCAGTTCTACAGTCCACCTTCTGAAGGTATGGCTCACCATGTTCCCCATGGAATCCGTCAAGGAGGCAAACAGATAGCTGTCTGAGAAGTCATCCTGCTCTCTGCATTTTATATCCATATTCTCTCAAAGTCAAGAGTGGCTACATGATCTCCTTATGGAACATGGTATCTTGCAAGGCAATATCCTAGTGTTTTAAGGCCCCCTTACACACTGATGCACAATTACTTTGTAGTGTTTTTATATTTAAATAAATCAGTTGGGAACATGGGAGTTGTATAGCAAAAATGAAAAGGTTAGCAAACAAACAAAAGAACATTCAAGCACTTACTTCCCCTCTTTATAAAGGATTCTCTTCACATTCATTCCAATCTTCTTTGCATATTCAGGTCTCAAACATTAATATCCTGTCCTCAGATTAAGAGGAGCTTGAATATCTCCAGAGTCTGAAGCAGTAATGTCTGAGTTATTGTTTAACCCCTGGATATTTATATGCATGTGCTCTATCATTTATAGAATCTGTTATTCATCTAGAGTGTTGCTTTTCAGAAGGTCAGACGTTCAGATTTAACTTGCCAGTCGTAAAGGGGTTTCTGCAGAGTTGCAGGGTAAGGGCTTTTTGTTCATCTTAGGCATCATGTTTTGCACTGTTAAGTTATCACTGTAGAGTTCACCTTGAGATCTGTTCCCTCAAATGTGTAATAGTTAACCATTATAAAAGTTGCTACCTTGCAATGCACAGAAGGCTATTCTTAAGTGAGCTGATCCAAAGGCAAGTTCAACAGTGGCAGTTAATCGCATTTACTACATGTTAAAGGTATTCTTGAATTAATTTTGAGTAATACTGAGCACAGCCCTCAGAGTTCTCAAAATTACATTAAAATGCTTTCTGATGCTGTGCATTAAATTAACTGCAAAATGTGAAAGGGAAGCACTGCAAGAAGTGTGTTCAGCAGAAAGGTTTATTTGAAATAAGCCCAGTTCCAGGCTGTTCTCCAAATGGTGTCGCCCAGTGCTTCTCTTTGAGTGATTGCATCCAAGCGCCTGCCTTCCTGAACTTATGAACTGGAAATTTAACGAGTTCAACAGGACAATTGTCGAGTGTAAAATAATATCCTTGTCTCCAGTTTGGGAACTCGCTGAAACCATCTATTTAGAGGGGCACTGCCGGGCTAAAATAATGCGGCTATTTAAAACGCCGCCCTCGCCGGGGGGGCGGCTCTGGGGGTGCCCCGGGGAGCGCTCGGCTGTGCCCAGCCGGGGAAGGGCACAGGCGGAGCCCGGGGGCTGCAGGGCACCGGCGCTGCTGGGGAGGCTCAGGGCCGAGCTGGTCACCGTTCGGGCACCCCTGAGCGGCGGCACGACGATGAACCTACCCCCATTTTAACCTGGGTGGCGGAGTGAGAGAGGGAGGAATGCCAGCCCACCATGGAGGTGCCTCAGGTGCGAGGGACACGCGCCCCGCCCCGCCCCGGCCACCGTGCCGCGCGCGCGCGCCCGCCCCGCCGCGGCTCGCGCAGATGCGCGCGCCTTCCCCGCCCCCGCGCGGGAGCGCGCCTTCCCCGCGGCGCGGCGGGGGCGGGGGCGCCGGGGAGGGGATAGCACGGGAGCGCGCCCGCCGCGGCTCTTCTCGCCGGGCTGCCGAGCGGGCAGCAGCAGCAGCAGCAGCAGCAGGAGAGGAGGAGGAACAGCAACAGAAAGAGCGCGGGTACCCTCTTGACCCTCTTCTCCCCGGGCGGAGGGGCCGCACCTTCCCGTGAGTACTGGCCTGGCAGTCCCCGTCGCCGCGCCGCGCATCACGCTGCGGGAGGTGCCGCGCCCGCCGCCGCTCCGGTATCACATCCCCCCGCGCCGCTGCTGTCATCCATCCCCTCGCACCGCAGGTGTCGTTCCCGTGCACCGCCCGTGTCACATCCCCCCGTACCGCCGGTATCAGCCCTTGCACCGCCGCCAGCCCCCGCACCACCGGTGTCACAGCCCTCCGCAGCGCCCCGGCGCCGAGGAGCCGCCCGTCCGCCGCGGATGCCGCGGCTCCTCCGAGGGGCCGGGCGAGGAGGCACCTGGTGAGCCCGCCCGGTGCCGCGGGGCCGCTGCGGGGCTTTGTTGCTGCGGCGGCCGGTGGCACCTCCCGGGCGGGGGGGTCGGTCCCGGGCGGGGACGCTCCGCGGCTGCGACGCGCCCACATCCCCGGGCGGGCTCGGTCGCCATTTCGTGCGCTGCCCGGCGGGGGCGAGGGCCGGGCGTGTGCGGGGAAGGAGCTGTCGGTGCTGAAGTGCCGCGCTCCGCGTTTCGGCTCTTGCGCCTTTATTTATCATCCCCCCTCTTTTTTTCCCCCGTTACAACTGTGATGTTATTTAGATATAAAATAGCTACAATGGGTATGGATGTCGGGCTTTTCTTGCTTTCTCTTTTTTTGATTCTTGATTACAATTAATGCAGAATATCACCGCCAAGTCTGGGCAGAGAGTGCACTTGCCTGTTAGACTGTAAACTAATAATTGACTAAACTGTCAGCCGCCGTTGAACTCTTTAGCATAGATGTGTTAGTTTTGAAGTCTGAAATGTGTTTAAACCAAGACTTCGGAATCTAAGTGTAAACAGCACCTGATTAATAAATTCGAGCTGTTTAAATATTTGAGATCATAGTGTGCTTCGGCCCAGTCAATAAGGCTGTTCCATATTGACAGGTACTCTGTGAGAGGAATGCTATTGCTTACTTCTTTATGTAGTGTAGTAGTTTGAACTACGACATGTAGTTGGATGAAAACAATGGAAAATGTGATATTTAACTCTATAATGGAACCTATAGATCATGACAAGATGTTCTTTTATCCGTAAAGCTCCCGCTTTTTGGTGTTTATTAAAACCAACCTCCTACTGACTCAAGAAGGCAGTATTAACTACCTGGGTTTCTTTTTTCTAATGTTCCCTATCTTTGTGCATTTCTTTCTCTGTGTCTATCATTTTGATTCTTCGGTATATTGGGGGAAAGGTAGATGAAACCTGAAGACTTCATTGTATGTAACAGATGCACTTTTAATCATTTCAACATCTTCCATAATTTAACATAGTAGATGTGATAATTTATAGATAGTAGTTATGTGGGTCTGTGCATAAAACAGGTCACTGTACAACATCAGAAGGCATCTAGACTATTTTGAGTTTGAGAGCAGCTTATATGCCAAGAGGGGGATCTTGCTGGTGTTCTTTGGCAAAGGGTATCAGCTGGAAAGAGAAAGATAGTATAGTGTTACATACTTGCTCAAAGGATCTAGAAGTCAGAAAACTGGCTTGCAGGTGCAGTATCTTTCTAATATTTGTCTAACCTGTTTGATGTTATCATTCCTATGAATACCCCTCAGTCATTTGTTTAGTTTTGAATAGAAATTGCAATGCAAGTGACCAAAGTAGCTGAAGAGTTTGATGCCAAAGTCTGTGAAAGTTACTTATTTGAATTTCAAAGTAGCGTGAAATTCTCTTGGGTGTCTAAAATTAGCTGCCAGAATATATCAATAGATATATTCTAGGTAGATCAACAGAACTGGGAAAGTGTTATATTCTGAGAATATTGAATGTAAAGAAGCAAACCCAGAAAGCTGCTTGCTGTTGACAGAACTCGGGATCCATTGAATGAATTTGCATTTGGGGTTGTGCAAAGGGAATCTGTACAGCTGTGTGACCACATCGGGTGGTGGGTTGGCATATACCAGCTGGTGTTAAGGATGGAGCTAAAATCCTGTTCACAACTCACAGATAAATCCACAACTAATCATACTTTATTAATATCTTAGTTCTGTCATTACTGTTACTGGCTACAGTAAATATACTCAAAAATAATAATGTTGAAGGTGAATGAGATCTCCAGAACCTGAACCCTAGTTACCGTTCCTTATCTTCTTGCAGAAAGTGTATTATTTATCACATATACCACAGCTTGTTTGATAAAAAGGACTGTAGTAAGAAAATTTGGCTATTTTAAGTAGTCTTTATTTTCAGAAAATGGAATAACAAGTCCAGTGATACATACTGATAGCTCCTGCTAGCTTGTTGCACTTTGGTGTTTCTCTCTGGTGACAGCAGAAGCTTTAGTAACCAAGTCAGAGTTTCTTGGGGTCTCTGTAATTGTCAAATTTTATTGGTTTGAGGATTCTGATTTCAAGTTAAGAAAAGGTAATGCACATCTGCCCATTTGTCCTGCTTTAGGGAAATGACTCTCCATGGTATCTGGACATAAAAGATACTAAATACACTAAAGGTTTAGTATTTTGTTAATAGATTACTGCATAGCTCAAATAGCTCAGTCAGCCTAAAAATTAAATCTGTTTTGCCTGCAGCTGTGGAATTGCTATTAATCTGCAGTTTTGTTAATTTGTCTCAAATCACCTTGAATTGTAATTACTTAACTTCCATTACATTGAAATAATACAGTAAAACTCTGTTGTACGATTTTCACCAGACTTGTTCATTTTGTCCTGTTTTATGAACAGAGTTTCTAAAATGGGAAGCCATACAGAGGAAAATATATGTCGGTAATGTAAGATGAGGGAATGATGTAGGAGTTGTGTGTTGGGCAATATGCAATGAATTTGGTTTTGCCTTCCTGAGTGGGCTGCTAGCATTCAAAAAATTTAGTTATACTTTCTCCACAGTGAGAATTTGTTGCATTTTAAGCTGGTAAGTAAGTGTATTGCCTATTCAGTTCAGTATTAAAGATACTGTAAATTCTGCAGTTATGAAAACTGTCAAAATATAATATTAAGGGAATTTGTAAAGAGTTAATCTCCAGTAATAAGATTAACATGATGCACCATAAGTTTTGTCCCAGAGTTTTTTAACCAGGAAGGGATAGTTGCAAGCTAACTATATTGCTTTCTTCTGAGCTACTGGAGGCTGGCTGAGCTTTCAGTTATTTACCTCAATAGAAAACTGAAAGGGAAAAAGTGAACAAAGGAGGTCTGTTTTGCCTGTCCCACTTGCTGGGCTGTTGTCTTTGCCCTTTTCAGTGAAGGAGGGGGTAGAGCTGGGTCAAAGTTGAAGAACACTGAAAAGGAATTCAAGTCTTATATTGAAATGTGAATGATAGCTTAGTTTGAGTGCCGAACACATTTGTTTGAATTGATTTTTTTCTGTCTGTGAAAGCTTTAACTGACAGATGGTGATGGACTGGCACATAGACTGCTAGAAGGTACAGCTAGATATGTGCTCAGACCCTGATTAAGATGCTCAGTAAACAAGTACATATCTGATGAGACTTTTAATACTGGAGATACTGATGCTAGACACTGTGTGACACACTAGACATTTGATTGTGTGAATTAAGGGCAGACCCCTGCAGCTGGCATACATTCAGACTTACTTGTCTAGCCTAATTGCATTGCAAATACTGCTCTGGATTGCTCTTTAGCTTCTCCTGTCTAGTAAATGTTGAATAAGTACAGAAATGTTCATCTGGATCCTCTATTAACTGTTGTTAAGAAGCTTTCAATTTTTTTTTAGTTTGTTGTATGAATTGAGATAAATGTATCTTAGTATTCATTTTGTGAATACAGTGTTTTCCTACACTGTTTTGGTTTTGAAATGGCTCAATTCATAATGTGATTACAGCTTTCCCCTTGTTAACTTTTTAGTATGGAAGCATAACAGCTTGAATTATAAAATGTTTCTGTAAGAGCTCACAGTACCCCCATTCTACTTTAAGCAACTAAACTTTATATAAAAAGCAGCATTTGATGCAGAGCATCTCAGATGCACAAAAATAGCCAAGAGAGGAAAAAAAGACCAGTTCAACTTATGAGGACGTGATAACTTTAAAAAACAGCCTCATTAGAAAGGAACTAGCTGTGTAAATTGTCAGTTAAATCAGACAGAATCAGTACAGATGTAGTCTCTCTAAATTCTGTAAATACTCATGTAAGACTGCTGAATTTGGATGCATCCCAATGGGAATTGAGTTGTCCTAATAGTTTGTCTGCACCATTAGGTATACATGACCTTTTGATTTCCTCTGGTTTAAAGTATGTAATTGTTACTGTTCAACAGCTTGTCTGAGGAAAACAAACGCCAATCCATAACTTCCTGGTTGTGTGAGTTAGTCTTTGGCCACTAATAAGGTTTTTCTGGACGGCCAACCAAATATTAACATACCATTTTCCTTTCGACTGTTACCTGAGTGAGGAGCTGACAGTGTTTATACACAGTGTTTATACACGAGTACAGATTGTCTTTGTCTTTCTGATCTGTGCCTCTCACTTCTAACTTTCCTGTTTCTGTGTTTTCAGTGCTGTTTATTTGTCCAACATGATTTGGAGGGTTCATGTAAAGGAGTTGCCTTTACAATGTCACAACACTGTAGGGCTGTGTGTGTGTCTGTGCATGTGCAAAGGAGGTGTATGTAATCAATTAGTGCAAAACCCAGCTTTTGTACCAAATTTGGAGTCAGGGAACAGTTCTGCTGGTGGAGAACAATACTATGGAGATAACCAACCAGCACATAGGTGCTGACTAAGTGGGGAAGTCTTCCCCACTGAATATTATAGCATGGGCAGAATAGTAGAAATGAACAAAATTCAGAAGAAGAGGGGAAAAAGACCTTGAGAAGGACCACTTTTCAAGAGTATTTAAGAGTTCAGTGTTGTTCATCAGTAGTCTTGTACACCACAAGTTACACTTTGTAACAGGATAGATGATTCTTCATGATTTCTCCAGTGTTTAGAAGGACTAAAAAGTGGGGTTTCTGACTCTGCTGCTGTTCATATCTCTAGGGGAATCAAAATGCAGGAGGTGCTTGATGTGCCTTCCTTCTTAAAATTTTCAAGTGATAGCTTGGCTACAGCTCTTCTTTGGGTGGCATAAACAGGTTTAGTAACTTTGTTACTGCCACTTTGAGTAATCTGGAATCTGTGGGCCCCTCGGCAAAGCCACCTCTGTGAGTAGACCAGTGCTGTGGTCTCTGGGCAAACTTAATATATAATAGGAAGTTAAATCCCCTTGCATTGCTGGGGGTTTTTTGTGTGATTTTTTTGTTTGTTTGGTTGGTTGGTTTTTTAAATGGAAGGCATTTCTTAATTGTCAGTTCTCAGCTGAATTAGGTAATTTTGTTGTGTTTGTTACATGGCAACATACAATCAAAATCTGGCTCTCTCTTGGGGTGAAGTGAGATGTTACTAGGCTGCGCTAGCCATTTTGCTGTTTATTAACCTGTTCTAACTAGAAAAGGGGGACACATGCCTTTTTCTTTCCCAAACTTTCAAAACTGTACAGGACTTGAGTGAGTTTACAAGAGGGGAGTTCTGCATTAAGAGAGAACAGAAATGGAGTCTTTGCATGCAGTGTTTAATAAACTGTGGCCTCTAGGCATTCTTGAATCTTGGACCTGTAAGTTTTGTGTTCTGTTCCAGCTGCTGTGAAGAGCTGTGCTCTCTCCATGTATGGCAAGCATTTTCAGTTAAGAGCAATTTTAATGATTCCAGTGTGATTTGGGTTTATTGTTGCTGTTAAATAAATTCAGGACACAATGACAACCCTTTTTCCACACAGTGAACTGAGTTCTGACTAACACTAAAAGCCAAAGCCAGCATCATGATGTGTTGTAGAGCCCTGTCTTGTTTTGAGGAAGTTGCTTTCTCTGGAGTGTGACGAAATTGTTTCAGTATTGCAGTGATCAAGTCTGTAAGTTATGAAGACAAGAGCCCTTGTGACCAGAGATAAGGTCTTTTCACCAAATATAAAGGATTCCTGCTTCCATTTACCAACATACTTCTTTATTTATAGTGAAGTTCAGAGACACCCAAAGAGAGGGAATATCTTGGCAATGAAGGTGGAAGGGGGATGTCAGTGCTTGTCAGGCCACACCTGGAACACTGTGTGCAGATTTGGTCCCCACTAAATAAGACAGATGTGCACAGGCTGGAGAGGGCCAGAGAAGAGCCACAAAGATGATCCAAGGACTGAGAAGCTTAGTGTGAAAAAAGGCTGAGAGAACTGGGTTGTTCAGCCTTGAGAAGAGAAGGATTAGGGGAAACCCTAGCACCATGTTCCAGTATTTAAGGGATGCCTATAAAGAAGATGGAAACTGCCTTTTTACAGGGACTCACATGGAAAGATGAGGGGTAATGAGTACAAGTTCCTCCTTGGGAGATTGATTGGTCATAGGAGGAAAGTTTTTCACAATGAGAACAGTCAGCCAATTACTCAAATGAGTAATCTCCCCTGGGAAGAGGTAGATTCCCCAACTTTGAACACTTCTAAGATGCATCTGGACAGGCTGCAGGGCCATCTTGTCTAGATCATGCTTTTGCCAAGAAAGGCTGAACCAGATGATCCTTGAGATCCACTTCCAACATGATGTTGGATGATTCTGTGCTATGTTCTTCAGGCTCTTGCAGACAATCCACAGTCTTCCGAGCTCTTCTTTCTGATGCAGGTGTCATTATTATTCCCTAGGCCCAGGTTTGATTAGGTTATAGAGGCAGATGGGAACTATTACCACTGTTGCCACAACTCAGTAATACTGCAGCTGTGTTCGGGACAACTTTGGGCTTGTGAAGGAACTCATCCTTCATATTGGAGCTGTATGTACCTTATGTATAATTGGCTTGCCTTTTGCCTACTGGAGTGACTATATATGTATAGAAGTTTCTAAGTAGTGCAGCTCTGACACCTTTAAATGTGCAAACAGTGTTTTAAATATCCATGTTTTTCCTCAGAAGCAGTTAATGTGTTTATGGACCTTGGAGTCTAGTAGCCAACATTTCAATGTGTTACAAGTTGTAACATCTTTCCTAGACAGTACCAAACATATAATCTCAATATAAATGGAAAGTTAAGGTGTTTTCTGCTTTTCTGTAGTTTGAGTGCTTTAAAAATTGGTGTCTAAACTTGGTTCTAGATATGGACAAAACAAGAAATATCTTAAATTATGTGTGAGCTATTTCTGCATGATAAAGTTGAAATGTAAGCAATTGCATGACTGTAAAACAAGCCATCCCAAGGTGACTAAAAGCTAAATATCTATTAAACCTTTTAGGTGGTAGTTGTATGAAGTGCATTTTTAACTTAAAACGGTAAAAATGTGAGTGTGACCACCAGAGGGCAGACACATTGTTTAGTGACTACAAAACAAAATCCTTAGAAAGGTGTCTATGCCTATAAAAATACAGTGAGATAATGACTGAATAAATAACACAGTATAGATGCACAAAATTTCATACATTGACAAAAATATAATAATGTTTAGTGTTGAAGAAGAAAGTAAATACATCTGCTTAGAACTCACTTGTGGTTTTGTTTTTTTATAGTGGAAGTCCGAACAGTTCATCAGATCATGTCGTTTGACCTGTAAATAATGAGTTCTTAAACTTAACTCATTTACCTGCTTATTGATTCCAGTAATTTTAATTCAAGTATGTTTTTCAGGACTGTATCTGTCTTCATTTGAAAATGGAAAGTACACTCTGTTCTCAGTAGTTTCTCCCTTGTAGTTGAAAGAATAAAGAATCTGTCTGAATTAAATTTCCTGTTTTCCCAGATATCCCTCAGGATTTGCATATTCATATTTTCCTTTTTGTTAATAACATTTATGTCCTTTAAAGTATGTAATTTTGCTCTTTAGAGTACTGTGGAAAATATTCAACGTTATGGGCCTAAAATGAAATGCTTCAATAAAGTAGCCTTTTTCAGGAATGCTGCAGTGTAGGTTTTAGTGAAAGATGATGGCTAGTAATTTTCATTTAGCTTACTTGGTAGGAATGTAGGTGTTTAATTAAAGTGTGTTGGCTTTTACTGCTTATGCACTATCTCAAGTTACAGCAATAGTATCCTGTCTTTAAATTATCTTCCTCCAAAACCTGGACAGTTTTTGCAAGGAAAGAAAACCCTTTATCCCATTGTTTCGAAGTCACAGTATTCTTTACAGGCATGTCTTAAGAGCTTTGGTTGCTCTCTGGGGATCTCAGTTCTACCAGTTATGCTGGAATGAAGCATCATCAAAATAGCCTTAAATGCTGCCCCAGATTTCCAATCTCCCCACTGTCATTTCCAGCAGGCACAGTTCCCTTAATAGCAGGATTTCTGGAGAGGTCCTTTGTAAGATGGTTTGCAGACCATCCCCAAAACTTTATCTGGAGGAGTTTCTCCAAGTTACTTCTAAAAGTTTTACGTAATTCACAGCTTTCTCACTCTCTTGGCATTGGAATACAGGAGCAGGTTTCTCATCACATAAAGGGAAATGTACTAGCATAATTGACAGCATCAGACACTTGAAAGAGTATCATGGGAATTAGCTATGAAGATACAAATTTTAATAAATCATTTACTTGTCTAAAGTGTCCTAGCTATTTTTTCCCCACCCTCTATATCTAGAAGCCTAGAAACATCTAACAATGAAAGCACAGTTGCTCTTAATAACTGGTTGATTTTTGCACCTTTTTTTTTTTAAAGTTCAGCTGAAGTTATGAGACTTGACAGCTCTCTACAAGGGCTCAATTCTGTCCCTTGGATACAGGGACAGAAACACTATTGCTGAGAACACATCCAATAGCTGCAACTTCTGTTGGAAGTTAAATGGCTGCTGGGGCTAATGCAAAAGTTCACATTAGTAGGAAGATTAGTCTTTATGTTCATTATGTTATATAGACACTTATATACGTTTTCTTTTCTGAGATAAAGCTGTCCTAAAAGAGTCAAACATTTCTGTGAGTTTCCCCACTCTCTTAGTTTAATTGTGATTATACTGAAAGACACCAACAGTTACTAACCATACTGAGGACAGCAAGCTAAAGTAAATAAATACCATTATTCTTATTATGATAGATGAGAAAGTTCAAATTGCAAACTTATAGGTAGCTTCCTGGTTTGACTACTGATAAAAAGACATATTGATTGGAATGGAAGAGTGAGGAGGGAAGAAGGGCTGAAACCAGAAGAAAATGTGAAGGTAACAAAGTAAGGGGAGACAGAGCAAAGAGAAGAGCTCTATTTAATTACATACAAATAACTACTAACAGAATAGAGCTATGAATTCTTGTTTACTAAAACAAAACCTCAAGCTACAGTTTTAGTGAATGATGCTGGTAACTCTGAAGTATTGTCTGAATTAGCAAAGAATCAAGTTCAAAAAAAGTAATTTGTAAGATTCTTCTCATAAAGACTGGGCATCTGTTCCTTGACTTACTGCTCACAAATGGAAAAATGACCTTTCACTGATGGCGTCTTGAGCTAGGCTCCAGTGATAATTCTGCACAGATCTGAATTGTGCCAGGATGCTAAAATGAAATTGCAAAACAGTACAAGCATGTATGTCTCTGAAGATACAGAATAATGCTGATCCCTGAGGTTGAGTGCCTGGATTATCCTGGATGGTAAGGGATGGAGTGAGACATCTGTTTCTGAAAGCGTGTCTGTAAAAATAGTTAAATATTTGCTTTTATTGGTCTGAGATAAAAATCTGTGGTTCTGGGAAATAATTTATAATTCACTATGATGAGCTAGTGCACTGCTTTAAGTTTTGATATTAGGAATTTTCATTTATTAATGAATTGTTTTATTATAACTATAGTAATTTTGCCCAGTTTTAATATTAATGTAGTTTTATTATTAAAAAAAGGAACTAAATTGATATTGTGTTGGCCTTGAAATATGACTTGAAATTTAAAACATTTTATATGCTTGTCAATATATTACCATTCAACATTAAATATTACCTATCCAAAATAGAGCTATTGATAATTTTTAACACCAAATAGCATTGGAAAAAAAACCTCCTCTCTTTTCTGATAGAACTGAAAATGTAACTCAACCTTTGCAATGTAATTCAATTTCCGAACACTAATCCTCAAACAAAGACTTTTGCAGAGCCCCAAAAGAAACACTTGCCAGTCTGTAAGTAGGACCCAGAAGAGCAACATTTTTTAGTCTCTTTGTCTTCTTTATCCCTTCATTGCTGTTTCCACCATCCTGTGATAGGTTTTTAAATACCTGCTATTCAGGCATAGGCAAGTAATTAGTATGTAAATCTTACTTTGAGTGCAATTGTGTGTTAGTAGGCCTAGAATTGTAAAACAAAACTGAAAGTTTCCTTTTAAGAAGGCTTACATGCTTAAATGTAATTAGACAGTCAGACTTTGAAGTGTCTTAGAAGTCATTAAGCAGCAAAGGTTTTGAGTTTTCATATAAAATCATTTTGCAAATTTCTGTGTGCTCTTTGAGGCTGCAGCTATCTATCCATACATTGCCAGTCCTAATGAGACTGTAAGGTATGATTAGAACTTCTAGACACAAGTGATGGGTACTGTGTAATACAGTTTTTTAGTATGTATGTTTTTAAAGAATATTAAAGCTTGGTCCAGTTATAGGTGAATTATGTTACTGTTTTATTATGTTACTGTTCAGTACCACAATTTAAAAACAGCATGTGAAAGGACACGGTTAGCATGAGTATTCCACTTTCAGAAGCACTTCATGTAGCGTACCTAACTCATCAAAAGTTTCTTTGCTATTAATGAAGCTGCATTTGAGGTGACTAATTTTATTGGGGATGTGGAAAGAAAAACTTGGAATTAGATCAAACTAGTTTAGTCCTGAATAGTGCTTCAGTAGTTTCAGTACTGGAAAGCTAACAACTGTACTGTAAAGAAATTAAAATATCCTGCAGATGGCGGAGGGAGATGGCACTAATCTAGAGTTTGGAGAATCAGGATGGTCAGATTATCCTCACTGGCTTCAGCATGAATGGATTGTTGTAATGAAGTTATTAATTAGGTTAACAAGTACAAAGCTTGATGACAAAAGATGATTAGTTTTGAGACTTTATGTCATTATACTTTGCAGCAGGATGTGTGTGTGGGTGGAGCACCCCTTGCACATCCAGCCAATTGTCCTGAGAATTGATAGTGGATTTAGTGTTACACCGGCAAGTTGTAATTGTTAGAAGAATCATCATACAGTAGCTTTACATAAAAAACTTTCCATTATATGTATTTCTTTTGATTCTCCAAGCTGTGGTTTCTCCTAAGATTAATTTATTTCTACTTATTTGTTAGGTATTAACTGTACAAGTTATATATATGTGTGTGTGTATATATATATATATATATATATATGTATATATACATGTATAAATGTAGAAGTGCCCAAATTGACTTCTTGTGAGTAAGCTTAGGTCAGAGAGCAAGAGAGTTACTTTTTATGCTCTGCTGTCTGGTCTGAGGTCGTATTAGTGAAGGGATTTGTGTCCATTCATAGTCAACAGTGTAACTTTGATATCAGTTATACTGTTGAGTGTTCTTCTATAACTTATTACCTCTACACATGTTATCTCTGTGGCTTTTTTTTTTTTTTTAAATAGTTATCTGACTCATTTACTGCCTTGGATAATTGAAATGTAACTATGCTTGGAGGGGAGGAGATGAGAGTGGGAATACCTTATGACATGATGACTGTATTGCTCATATCAAGCACAATCCTAGTATATCCTAGCTGGTCCAAAGGTGTAACCTGTCTGTAAGATGTACTGCTGCTCATCACTATCAGTTCAAAGCAGTCATGGTATAAACGTCTAGCCTTTAAGGAATAGGAAAACTGTTGAATCACATAAAAAAGAAATCAAAATAAAAACGAACTTGGCTGTAGTGGATGGGTTTTTTGAGAAACCATAGCTGAGAAGCTGATCACACTTTGACTGAGAACTTATAATATGAGCGGTAGATGCAACCTTCACTTGGGAAATACTGTTCTAATTCTGTCTAGGTAGTATTTTAAAGTACTTGGAGGAACATTGGTGATACAGATAATTTACATTTTTTGAGAAAAATTAGTGAGAAATGTGTGGAGTTTTATTTTTCCATCTGGTGTCATTACTTCAAAATTACATGAAAATGTCTTCTGACTGGCTTTTTCTGTTCTAATGTCTATGTAAAATGGGAGTAATGCCTCTAGGATTAATCTGAAGCTTGAATTGGGTTTTTGATCATTTTCTGTCATTTAATTCAGAACTTTGATAGAACAAATATTTCTAGGTATTGTGTTAAAAACTTTAATCTGGAAATCATTAAGGAAGCAACGTGGATGCAGACAAAGTAGGCTTAATATGTTGACAAATGTTGGAAGATGACCATAATGTTTCATTGAAAAAGACAATGTAATCCCTTGTCTCCAAATAAATTTCCCAATATTGTTGCACCGTCAAACAGCTGTTTGTTTAAAGAGTGGATGGGAAAAGTACTTGACTGCTTTCTGTTGTGTTGAGTAATGCTCATCTGGGCAACCTAATCTCTTGAAAAGGGTCTGATGGTCCTTTACCAGATGGTGATGGTAGCCTGGATTAGATGAGGCTCCACAAACTATTTTCTGCTGATTATGCATGATCTGTTTCTTTTGGTTTGCAATAAGCTCTATACAAAACATTTCCTGGATGTCTTGCCTATATGCAGGCGATTGCTGTGTAAATAGGAACAGTTTCAGCTGCCTTAGGGAGTCTCTGGAAATGTTGGATTCTTGACCTCAGATGCTATTCATGCTTGCAAGCAATTCCTACCAGTTGGTCTATGCACAGCAGGAGCTGCCTGGGGAAACTTCAGGGACTGTCCATTATTTCCAACTGGAGAGGTCCTGTTTACCAGCTGCTTTATTGTAAAGGCAGGTGAGAATTCAGTTAATCATCAAGCTGCAGGGGGACTGCAAGGGACTGTTTTTAGAGATTTCAGTTGAACCGTTCCTGGTCCATGCTGGGAGCTTCAGAATGTGCTGAGTGTGCACACAGATCCGGCCCTGATACCTGGTAACTATAGGGTGCCTTGAATTTAATTTTATTTTTCTCCACAATTATAAATTCTGTAGATCTTGCTACAATATAGAGTATATTTGTCTAGGCCATAATTTGATAGTAAAATCAGAATAAAGGAACTGATATTATTTGAAAAAGTTTCTGGAAAAGTTTTATGGTATTGTGCTGTTTTCCTGGAAGTATACTATGTCTTAAGTGTAGTTTCTATGTTAATGTTTATTGCTAAGTTCAGAGCCATTGCCACTAACAGCATGTGATGTTTCAAACAGTGTACTATGGCTTCTGAAGTTGAATGTCTTTATTCTGATGACAGCAATGTTGTAAAAATGTTAGTACTTTATAAAGGCAATATAGCAGTAGAGTTGAGCACTGGGAAATTTCATCAGGCCTCTGAGCTTTCAGTTGAAGACTGGGAGAATATTGCCACAAACATATCCTTTTCCCTCAGGCATTTGCTTTTTGCTGCTATCAGAGATGAGACCTTTAGGATGCTTGTTATTATGCTAAGTGTATGCCAGACTTGATAGGACATGCAGCACTTGTATTTGCAAATTTAAGGAGAACGTCAGACTTTAAACCAGCTCAGGGCTTGGAACCCTATTGGACTCTCTAGGATACATAGTGTTCTCTCTGTTTTTGTGCATAATAAGAGTGAAAAAATCCTGTCTTCATAATTTAAACTCAACTGTACCAGAATTTGAACTGTTTGGGATAGGGTAACAAGCCAGCCTGCCCAATAGGACTTTGTTTTTGGCATTTTTTTCATGGTGAAAAATAAGAACTCTCTGAAGACCAGTCCAGTGAAGTACTTGTTTTGCTTTCATTAAAGCCATTAAGGAATCATTAGGATATTGTATCTAATTCTGAATTTGTTCTTGTTCTGAACAGAGTGGGAGACAAATGTTTAAACCAGGTGACTTCCAGAAATATCTTCCAACCTTAACTAATCTTCTATATGTCCTCTGTCCATTTCAGAATAAGTCTGACTGTAATTCTTCTGTGGGCAGACATTTCAGAAGTATTGGAAGAAAGAACACTCTTTTTTTTTTTCCTCAGTGACTGGGGCACAGAAGAAGTGGGAGATCCTGGTTCTGTTTTTTGGCTGGGCTTCATGGGATCTCAGTCACTTCTGTGCTCTGGGTTCCAGCTGCCAGGACCCAGAGCACGCTTCGTGAAAGTTTCCATCTGCTCTGAGCCCCCGTGCAACAGGGAGCAAATGGATGGGAGATCTTGTATGCTAGATTATGCTCTCCAATGAGCCTGCATTCTGTAATAAGCCATCAGCAGCCCTGCTCTATCAGCTATTCTCATGTGGAGCTGGAAGTTGGATCTCCCATCCTTAGGTATGTGGAGGGGCTGGTTGAGGAGAAAGTGGGCAGGATTATCACTGTTCCTGATTCTCAGTTGTTGTGATCTCCATAATTTCTCACTTTTGCAATTCTTCAAGAAAATTCTTGTAGGTTAATCACATCTACTTAAAGAGCTGTAGGGTGTTAAACTAAGTGTTTATCTAACCAGAATACGTGCTGTGTGCGCAGCTGGGTGAATGAAGTCAACTCTCTAGGAAATTCTAAGGCTGAACTGGGACTTGTGCAGTGTATTTGGGCATCCACCTACATTCTGGGACTTTATTATGCTACAAACTGAATTGCTATTCAGAATTTAAGTGGGATAAGGTGAGTTAGCATAAGGTTTAATATTAACTTCCTACAATAAAGTTGTAATCTTTGCCACTTATAAATGGCAAAACTTTGTGTTACCATCCCAGCCTATGGATGTGAATAATTCACCAGACTGGAACATTAGACTCTAGTTTAAATATCTAGGATAAATGGTGATAATTCTCTAATTTAATTTATATTTGTACTAAAAGACTAAACTTCAGTTTATACCACTGTGCTGTTTATGTATACCACAAATGCTACAAGGACTACTCATAAAATAAAGAAAAAGCCCAAAACCAGTTCTGCTACATGAGTCCTGGTTTGGATATTGCTTTCGTGATTAGAAGGCATTGATTTGATGTCACAAGTATTTTTAACAGGATTACAAAATGCAAATAGCATTATGTAAGACAGATTACCTATGGCTTTAATACAGGATTGTTTTTAAGCCAGAGGCTACATTTTGCTGGGTTATGTATGTTTGTTTAAAACTGGGCACAGTAGGATTAGGCTTGGCAGAATACCATTTTCCAAATCCTTGATATTTTCAGGTTAGATGACTTCAATTTTTTGAATTAAAATATGAATTGAAAATCTGAATTGTGATTATTTTTTAAATAACTTTCAAGGTGGATAGCTGCTTGAGTCAGGATTGTTACAAACAATCTGATTGGTGTAGGTAAAATCAGAAATTGCTGTAGTCCATCATACCCCTATAACTTTTTGCCTATGGCAGAGAGCTACTTGGTTCCAAAACCAGCAGAAAAGACCAAGTGCGTTTCCTGCACAGCCGAACATATGTGGACAACCTGTCACATTGCCAAGCTAATCAGTGAAATGTTAGCTGTGTACTGAACCACAAGGAAAATCTTACAAGCAGTTGAACTTTTCTCAAAGGCCTCATATGTGCAGTACCACAAGTTCTTGACCTTTAGGTGAATGAAATTTCGGGAAGCTTACACAGCTGGCGCAGAACAACTTCATGTGACTCTGCATTGTTGTCATTGCTTTATGCTCTGAATGCCTGAAATATGCCACTCCCTATTAGACAGGCATAAGAAAGTCTCTTACGATGGTAATGTTTCCTTTTGGAAAGCTAAATTGTTTGATATACTCAGCAGCCAAGATTCCCTATTAACAGACTTAACTGGAAGTATGCTTTTTCATCAACCCTAGACTAGTTTTAATTTTTGTATTTCACACATAACTTATGCCTGGTTTCATTCAAATATGTTGACACCTTCTAGTTTGTGCACCAGACCTCTTCCAAATCTTTATTACCCTAGTATTTTTCCCAAGGAAACATTTGGCAGTGTTTCCTGCATTGCAAGGCATATTTAATATATACAGACCAAGGAAGAAAAAGTAGAAACTTAAGAGGCGGAAAAAAAGATGTAAGCACCTGTGAAGTGTTTGTATTGCACATAAATATGCAAGAAACCCCCCCCAAGCTGTACCTTGCATTCTTTCTATTTTAAAGAATAAAGGTTCTTGTACTCTATGACTTCTGTTCATATCTCTTATTAAACTAAATGATTTTCCCACTGGCTTAGTTTTCATTTATATGAAACTCTGTTCTGTGAGCACCAAAATACAGCTCCCAAATGCTTCAGGCCACAAGGAGTTTGAATGTTACAGAAATAATCAGAGCCTATCCTTTTAGAAGATAAATTCCTGTAGTATTCTCCATCTGCCATTTTTAGGGAGTATTCAGATGGATGCTGATGTGCTCTGCAGAGGGGAATGATGATTATTTCTGAGACCTGAGAAGTTGTATGCTGACTTTAAGGATTGGAGAATACTGATAATTTCTGGTAAAAAATGGCTGAAAGGCACAGCTCCTTTTGAGTGATTACATACACTTTATGTTCAAAGAGATAAAAAGTTTGATGTTCCTTAAATACCAAGGAAGCAACTGAGAAAGCCCATGGCTTCTTACAAAGCACAGCTTCCCCTGTACCCCTCAGTTGCAAGTAGACAGGGAGTAGTCTTGAAGACATTGTACACTCGGCTCTTAAATGACAGTCTGATGGAGGACATACCTGTGATTTGCATGGCTTTTACATCTCTGCTCTTGAATAGATGGAATTAGTGGGGATTCTTGGCTTTTGCAGTACATACCCTGAAATGTGTAAGAGGTGAATGGCTGTGAAACAGCACCATGATGGAACAGAACAGCAGTGGTGATCACTCCTGGAGTGAGAGTGCTGCTGGAGGAGATGGCCCTCTTGTGCCTGTTGAGCTGCAGGTGTTGGCTTTGGTTTTCTTCTCTAGTAACCCTTGTTATGCTTTCTGCTGCCTTTTGCTCCATCTGAGCAATCTGCAGAGCACACATGGCACAGGCAGGCTTGGTATGAAGTGTGATGCAAAGGGGAGGTTTGATTTCCTCGAGTCAGAAATTATGTCCTTTTCTTTCAACTGATACGAGGAGGGAGTAAACATAATATACCTATTATGTGTCACTTCAGAGTGACACCTGTTAGCCTCCACCATGTTTTTACCCCCTAAACTCATTTAAATAACAAAGAGAAAGGGTGCATGTGACAGCTCTTCTCACTGGTACATCATCATCATGGCTAGGCTTCGCAGATGAAGATTTGAGGAGGGCTCTACCCACATTCGTTACAAGCACGCTGGTGGCTAAAAAGGCCAATACGAGACAGGCACGTCCGGTTGCAAAAGGCACAGCAGAAAGACTCCTTAGATGGTATATTCTGCAGGGCACGAATCTTTCTGCGTTGTCTTTTCTCCTCGAGAGTGATCCTGCGTGCTTTCTCAAAAGCATCAGTAGCGATATAGATGGTGTGTCTCCAGATCTCCCGACTAGAGGCCAGAGTAGACCAGTTATGGTGGTCAATATGGCCAAGGCTGAGATGTTGCTTCAGGGAGTCCTTGTATCTCCTCTTCAAGGCTCCTCTTGTGCGGCAGCCGGTGGCAAGTTCACCATAAAGCAAGGTCTTACGGAGGTGGTGGTTCTTCATCCTGGAGACGTGCCCTGCCCAGCACAACTGTGTTCTCAGTAACATGGCCTCAATACTTGTGACTGCTGCTTGCTCTAGAACAGATGTATTGGTCACATAATCTGACCAGTGGATGTTTAGGATTGAACGGAGGCAGCGTTGATGGAAGCGTTCTAGGAGACACAGGTGGTGGCCGTAAATGACCCATGATTCAGATCCACATAAGAGAGTAGACAGCACTATGGCTCTGTAAACACTGATCTTGGTACTTTTCTTCAAGTGTTTATTTTGCCAAACTCTTTTATGAAGCTTTCTGAAAGCACTATATGCCTTTGCTCACCTGTTGTTTATCTCCCCGTCAATCTTACCATCCGAGGAGATGAGGCTACCTAGGTAATTAAACTGCTGAACTGATTTGAGCTCTGATTGGCCAGTGGTGATATGGGGATGATGGAAGACTTCCTGAGGTGCAGGTTGATAGAGAACTTCTGTCTTCTTCAAGCTGACTTCCAGCCCAAAGAACTCAGCAGCGTCTGCAAAGGAGGATGTTAAACATTGCAGAGCTGCTCCTGTGTGAGCAACAAGGGCGGCATCATCAGCATAGAGAAGCTCCCGGACAAGATGGTTTAAGGTCTTGGTGTGGGCCTTCAGTCGTCTTAGGTTGAATAGGCTTCCATCAGTACGGTGTCGGACGTAGATACCGTCCTGATCCTCGAGGTCTGCCATGGCCCTTTGGAGCATCATGCTGAAAAAGATTGTGAATAGGGTTGGTGCGAGAATGCAGCCTTGTTTCACACCATTAGTTATTAGAAAGGGCTCAGGAAGTGCATTGTCATATCTGACTTGACCGTGTTGATCCTCATGGAGTGAGATGATCATTTTAAAGAACTTGGGGGGACAACCTAAACGTTCCAAAATCTGCCACAGACCTTTTCTGCTCACAGTATCGAAAGCCTTGGTGAGATCAACAAAGGTTACATAGAGACTTTTGTTCTGTTCCCTACACTTCTCTTGCAGTTGTCTGAGAACAAGTACCGTGTCTGTGGTACTCCTGTCGGCTCTGAAACCACACTGGCTTTCAGGAAGAATTCCTTCTGCTATAGCGGGTATTAGTCTGTTCAAAAGTATTCTTGCCAGGATTTTGCCAGCAATGGAGAGCAGAGCAGAGTAATACCACGGTAATTTGAACAGTCTGATTTAATTCCTTTCTTCTTATATAAGGTGATGATGACTGCATCTCAAAGGTCTGATGGTAGTTCACCTACAGCGCAGTACAAACTCGTGAAATTTAGCATGGAGTGCAAGGCCCCAGGGCAAGTTTCCAGGCTTCAGGTGGAATTCCATCAACCCCAGCTGCCCCACTGGTACAAATTAGCCAGAAATTGGCACTGAGTTGATTACCAGCAGAGCTGAAGTAAATACAGCAAATGTCTAGAAAGTTCTCTACTGCCACATCTCCTACTAGTACATTGTCTGAACTGTTTTTACCTCCAAAAGCAGAAGAATTCTTGTCCACCTGGGGAGATAGAACCATTGGTCTGGCAACTTTAGGAATTTTAAGCTCTAATGCTGAGTTTGATCCCTCTGGATGCAGTCTTTCCTTGAAGAGGCTGACACGGCACTCTTACCAAAAGGGCATGGGTTTGTTTTACACTGCTAATGTGAGTATGGTGATGATCTAGCCTTCTGTTTTCCAAAGCTGTATTAAACCAGTGTGGCCCAGCCTATGTTACTGCTAGCTCAGCTTGGGCAAAGAATCCAAACAATTAGCTGTAGATAATATCACCTAATTCCATGGTGAAATAAAAGAGAATGGGTGGTCAAAAACCTCCTGACAAGAGCTGTTTTTCTTTGAATAATACAAATGAAGCATCCTAACCCAGTGAGCAGGGAGCTTTTTGCCTGTAGCTAAGGTCTTTGTTGCCTTTTTTGACAGACTGCATATCCATTCATCTCTGTGATTAGTAGACCTACTGCTGTGGTCAGTCAGAAAGGGCAAGTGTGTCTAGCTGGTGTTGGTCTCTCTTGATTTAGGAAGTCTCTGCACAAGCACATTTAGCTGTCCGAACTTGTTAATGGTCAGGGACAAGCTACTATAAATTAATTTGCAAATCACTGCTTATTCCAGTCCCTTTGTGAGAGATATGAGCAAAAACTAGTATCTCTGCTAAATAGAAGTGCTAAATGTATTGTAAGAGAGAGAATATTTAGCAGAAAATATTTTTTTTGTAAATGGCCTGAGCATGGATCCCTGCAGGATTCAGGATAGCTTCCCTTCCCTCTGACATGATTACCTAGTTAGAATTTTAAAGCTATGCCTTTATAATAAGCCGAATCCGTAATGAAGGCTCCAACCTTTTACTTTTTCCTCTCCCTTACTTAATGCCTAGTCTGCATTTAGCAACCAGCGTTCAGTAGCCATAACTGCTGTTAGACACTTTCTCTGTCTCCTGGTTGCTGTGGTTTTAACCTGCTTTGGTGTTCCAAAATAGGGACTGAAGCTGTGAGACACCACTAACTCTAAGCTACTGAAACTTGGAACAAAACATCTTTAATGCTCAATTCACCTATTGAAACAACCTTGTTATAAAATGGAAATGCATATTCAGACTGATTTACAATTATTGTTTTAATTACTTAGGGTATAAATACATGACTCAAAAGCATGTGGTGTATCACTCCCAGAGATGTAATCCTTCAATGATAGTCACAGTTTTGTATAATTTTTATACAGACACTTGTTCACCTTCAATTGCTGATTCAATATATGCTGACAGTTGAAGATGAGGTCATTCTGAGCACATTCTTTTATCAAATGTTACTTACCTTTGCATCATAAAAGCAGAAAAACTAAAATGTATCAAATTTGAGAAATGAAAAGTTGTCTGTGGAGTGATGATGTATTGTTTTGGGTGTGCGAGCAGCTGCCAGGCCACAAAACCAGGCTGTAGAGGGGGAGAAGAGGCAGCTCAGGCTGCAGGGCAGAGCCTCCTGCCATGAGGAGTATGACTCAGTACTCTCAGTGATCATGCTTGACTTTTAAATGCATTCCCACCCTTTTCTTGTATCAAAAAAACTTTAACTTTGGGGCAGCCTGACAACATTGTCCCTCTGCATAGTCATGTTGAGAAAGCTGAGTGACTCAGACTTCTTTTTAAATAGTTGCATGTGTAGAGGCTTTTCTGGTTTTGCAGTGCGTTGGTTGTTACGTGCTGAGTTGGACTGGCAGTAATTCCTTGCTATAATGTAGTCTTTTGAGTGTGTATTTTTTATCTTATGATTCAAGTTTCCAGTAAATTGCAAATAGCCATCTTTGTTCTATATTTCTTCCTTCCTTTTGTTAGTCAGTGTAAGTGTAAGGGTCTCATTGTGCAGGAAAGTAAGAAAGAACAGACAGCTGGAGACAATCAGAAAATGAAACTTCAGAGCTCTCAAGGGATGGTAAGTGACTAGTAGTGGCAAGATACTAAAAGATTTTATTCAAAGAAGCGTGGAAGAAGTGGAGAACTAAAAATGTTATCAGCTATATTGAGAGTACAAACAGTCTTCAGACTAGAAAACCATGGAAAAAAATAACAGGAAAACCACATGGAGAGGATTGTGTTGTCTTAAGGACAAAATTCAAAACAAGAACAAGAAAATACCTTTGCATTGTAACATCATAGAAGACCATAAAATTTGCCCTTAGTGAAGCCATGTTGGCTGTCACCAATTACCTTCTTTTTTTTCATGTGTGTGAACATAGTTTCCAGGAGTATCTGCCCCATGATCCTGCCAGACACAGAAATGAGATTGGGCAGTAGTTCCATGGGTTTTCCTTTTTTCCCTTTTTAAAAATGTGGGTTTTGTTTCCCCCTTTCCAATTGGTGGGAACTTCATTGTGCTGCCATGTCTACTCAAACATGATGGATAGTGGCTTAGCAGGTTAATCCATGAGTTCCCTAAAGACCTGCAGATTCATCTCATCAGGTCCCATGGACTTGTGCACCTTCAGGTGCTTTAGATGGTCTCAGACCTGATCTTCTCCTACAGTGGGTGGTTTTTTATTCTCCCAGCCCCTGCCTTTGCCCTCTGTGACTTGGGTGGTGTGGCTGGAGCAGTTGCTGGTGGAGACTGAGGCAAAAAAGTTGTCGAGTACCTCAGCTTTTTCCATGTCCCATGTAACCAGGTCTCCCATTTCTTTCTGGAGAGGGCCTACATTTTCCCTGGTCTTCTTTTTATTGCAGACTTACTTATAGAAGCTTTTTTGGTTGCCTTTGACATCCCTGGACAGATTTAATTCTATTAGGGCTTTAACTTTCCTAACCTGATCCCTGGTGGCTTGGACAATCTCGCTGTATTCCTCTCAAGCTACCTATCCCTGCTTCTACCCTCTGTAGGCTTCCTTTTTGTCTTTGAGTTTGTCCAGGAGCTCATTATTCCATGCAGACCTCCTGGTGGTTTTGCCCTCTTTGTTGGGATGCATTACTTCTGAGCTTGGAGGATGTGATCTTTGAATATTAACCAGCTTTCTTGGGCCCCTCTTCCCGCCAGGGCTTTATCCCATGCTACTCTACCAAGCAGGCCACTGAAGAGGCCAAAGTTTGCTCTCCTGAAGTCCAGGGCAATGAGCTTACTGTGTGCCCTCCTCCCTGCCCCAAGTATCTTGGTCTCAGGGTAATCTGAAGTGTTTAGTGTTGCTCCTTTCTCATGCCCTGTTACTTTCAGGCTCATGTTTATATACTTCGAAGGGTAATGTAAAGAGTCCACATTGTCTCTAGGGCAGTAGCCTCATGTGTGAGAGGTTTTCCCTCAGTCTCTTTCTTATCAAAGAAATGTGCAATGAAAGCACAATGCAGAGTTCTCCCATGTTCTTTTCCTGGGCTGGATTAATTAAATGTATAACAGGCTGTTGTCGCACCATCTCTGTGATCACAGACATGCTGGTAAAGAATCGAGCTGACAGATGGAGGCAGCACGATGCACTACTGAAGAGGAGTCTGTCCCAGCTCTTTTTTCCCCAGTTTTCCTGAGGCAGTTCATCTCAGCACAGTAACCTACTTTAGTCTTACTGGGCTGTGCTGCAGATTTCATTAAAATACAATTAAAATGAAATACAACAAAACTTAATAAGACAAACTTGATTAAGAGATGAACTATTAAATTCATATTACCCCTAGGTGTTACTTGATCATTATAATTTTTATTTGGATATGAGAGCAATTATCTGTTGTAACTAGATCTTGATTTCTTAAAAAAAAAAGGATTTTAAAAAATCTTGTGTTTTAGAAGACTTAATAATCTTAATTCTGTAGTTGATTTATATCTGTTAGAGCCAGAATTTTTTACATTTTTAAAAAATGTCATACTGTATGTAGTGTTCATCTTCTGAACTGGGATGTCTTGGGTGCAATTAGAAGTAATGTTGAATCTGCAGTTTATCCTGAAGGTCAATCTTACACACTTGCAATGGTAGTAAATTTTTGTGTTGATCAACTGAAAAAGGCTTGTGTGTTCATGAAAAAGGGTTGAATTATCTACCTAATGGCTTCTGAAAAACTCATAAATATGTATGGAGATGGGTGTGAAACTCTCTCTAGGAAGCCTCTGTGAACAGAGGGGAACTGTGGCTTTCCTGCCTGGAGATGCAGAAGTTCAGGCATGGGGAAATGACACCTTTTTTGGTCCTGCCCCGGAAAATAGGCTTGTGACCCTTCCCCTTTTCTGCTTTCCTACGCTCCATGGGTTCTCACCTACATCTTGTGTTACGTCACAAATTTATGTCAGACAAGGTCTATTTTATCAGACAGAGCTCTAATTCACTGTCTGGGAGCAGTCATCAGGCCTACTGTGAAACAAGTAAGGTAGAATAAAAACTCCTGAAGTCCTTGCTTGTTCTATGACTGCACAGGGCCCTGTTCCCTTTGCTTGACTTGCCCAGGTGTGACTTGCCCTGTGGCATTGGGCAGCAAAGCTCGTGTGAGTCTGAGATGGGCAGATACCTGTTTTCGTTGCTTTATGTGGTCTGGTCTATTAGTTTTCAGTTAAAGTGACCATTTTTAGACCAAGAACTTTTATGCTAGTGATTAGTTAGTACTGACTCACTTCAGTATAGGTGTGAGGAATGTGGAATGTGAGGAACAGTAAACTTTTCAGCCACTAGCACAGAAACCTACCCCTGAATTTACTCCTGCTTCCATCTACCAAAAAAAAGGCAGTTTGGCTGGAATAAAGATACCTGACTGTGATCTATACCTGCCTGTGATCTGCTGGATTCGGGAACTCTGAGAGAACTTGCTCTTAGATTTATGGATGTGCATGTGTTAGAGTTTGTACTGTTACTGACAGTGGGAATTGAATCATGATTTACTTCACCAGAGAATTTATTTGTTTGGTACTGAAAACATTTGCTTATCAGTATGATAAGTACTCTTACCAATTTTGTTCTGGCTTGGTGTTTCGTATGGAAACCTCCTGTTCCCCAATTTCAGAGTATGAAAGTGATTGCAGAGTATGAATGTAGTTCAGTGATTCATGAACATGTTGCCATAAGCATTTGTGGCTTATTAAATGAGGCTTAATTTTAGTGATACTCAATTTTGATATTTTTATACCGTGTTTCAAAATAAACCTAAATGGTTATTTTTAAGCTTTTTTTGTTTGTTTAATTAATCATTAATCTAGGAAAAACATGTAGGTTTTTAATCTACAAAAGTGCTTATCACTGGGAAATAATTTTAGTGCTCTTAGTATTTTACTGGGAAAACCTGTTCTCATTCACAGTGTAAAACTAAATTATGTCTGTTCTTGTATGGTAAAAACTTTGTACACCTTGGCATTTTTGTTTGTTTGTAAGATCATAACAAGTTGCTCCTAGAATGGACAAGTGTTAGTCTGGACAGGGAAGAGGCTGAAATGTCCACCTGAGGTGGAAGGCTGGATGAACTGGGTCAGAGAGGCTGCAGCAGCACAAGAGGTTCCCACTCAGGGCTTATCATGGCCCTGCCTGGACTCAAGCCATCTCCTGCTGTCTCCAGGTAGGGTGTTTCTGCTCTTCAATCTTCAGCAAGTGCCAGGAGGAGTTTGGCTTAGGTTCAGTACTAGATCTAAGCCAGCCTTATGCATTCATGCATTAAATGTGAAGCTGACAAGCTCTCTTGGAGTTCAGGGAGCTGGGCACATCTCAACTCTCTCCAGTAAGCAGCCTGAGATCCCAGCATGAGGTTCAGAGAGCTAGTCTGACTGCTCAAAGCCTCCCCAGGCTTGGCAGGATTTACTAGCCCAAGGTCAGCACAGAGAACCTGAGCGTGCCGTTCCTCACGGGGATCTGAAAGGCTGGTTATATGCAAATTTTCATACGGACCTGCTTTACATGGCTATACAGGTACTGAGCCCACCTGTAATGAGTTGAGCTGCCTCTAATACTGTGAGCAGTAGCACAGGCCTCAGAAGAGGCCAACTGTCGTCACTGGGAGTGAATGTCTGGTCACTCACTGCCCTGGAGATGAAGGTTTCTAGCACCTGAGCTGCTTCAGATGTAGTTACACTGTGCCATTATGTCTGTGGAGACACACGGTCAGAGATAACACAGTTCTTTGAGACAGTCTGAGGCTGAACACTGTCTCAGTTCAAACATTAAGAAGAAAAGTAAGTATGGGTAGTTTGTAATAAATGGGGGTGGAGGTTAAGAAATGAGAGATAAGAAAACAGAAAAAAAGTGTGTCAGAAGTGCATCTTCACTTATGAGAGAGGGAAGTTTCTCAAGCTCCTTCAAGAGGGAGGAGAGGATGGGAGTAGTGAAGTTTTCCAGTTCCCCGTATGTTTCCTGTTGATAGCAGTTTCATAGAGATCATTCGGGTGCTGAACTATATGGTCTATCCTTCAAGACAAGTATCTTAGCCCAGCCTGATGTCCTAGGCAGCAATACATGACACCTTCTGGACCTGCTGATTTCCCTGAGGAGGAGTATCTGACCCCTTCTGTACTGGTGACTGTGCATTAGAGCACACAGTGACCCAGCTATGGCAAGAGGAATTGACAGTTCTCTCATATTGGCTTCATGTGGTTGAGATCAGTGCCCTGGGTATGGGAACAGGGTGGGTTATTCTTTGTCAGTGAGGAGTGGGTGTTGAACCAGGATTGCAGTGGTGTTAATATGCATAAGATAGTTGTGGTCTCCACCATGTTTGGAATCCCAAATGACTACCTGCCATCCCGTTTTCCAAACCCAACTCAAAATAAAGTAATAACTTCACTGGGCATGTGAAGTAGGAAGACCCTTCACCTCCTGAGAAGTTACTTGAAATCTAGGACAGAAGTTTTTTTTCTGATCTGCTTTTTGGAATTTAGAGTTTTAAATTTCAGTGAAGTTAGAAGGCTTGGCTAAACACTTGGTTGCCTAGATGAAACAGGGAGAGAGAAAAATCCCAGTTGGTTTTTGCAGTTCCAACCAAAGGCTAAGTTTCTCTAGATTTTCCCATTCTACTTAGCTTTTAAAGCAGGAGTTGTAGTGTAATTTTTGTTTGTTTTGGGCATTTTTGCTTGGTTGTTGTTCATGCTACTAGGTCTAAGAAACCATACACTTCAAGAAGGAAAAGTTTTTTGATGGAGAAAAGTGGTTGAAATGTGTAATGGAAAACTTCAAAATATGCATTTGTAGCTGAAGGTTGAACAATGGAATATTTTTAAGGTATGAGAAAAAGGTGTGGTGTTTCAAGGTGGGCTTTTTTGCCTTACAGAAATGTAAACCTCTCATTTCATGTTTATTGAAGTATGGAAAGACATGGAAAACAGAACTTGGTTGTCAGGCTCAACAGGGATTCTTGTGACTTCCTTTCATGTTTCCCTCCTGCTTAATCTCTCCTAAATCAAGAGAAAAATCTTGTTATGCTTCCATGTAATGTCACCATTTTCAGTCATGATTAATGCTTGATAGGCATTCTAATTTCTTAAGTCATTAGTAATGAGTTACTAAAAAAAAATGTGGGTTTTTTTCTTTTTTCCTCTGCTGCATTTCATATGATACTTGTTAGGGAAAGCTAAACAACTTTGCTGCTTTCAGCCTATTTCAGTAAGTTGTCATTATTTCTGTAGTGAATTATAGGATGTAATGTTGTTATTCATTTAGATTCTTTCTCTTCTCTCTGCAAGACAGCCAAAGATGCATGTGTATCTGAACAACCTTCATTGAAATAATCAGTGAGGTTCAAGATGTTTTATAGAAAACAGTGGGCGATCCTTCTTTGTTGGAGGGTCTTTTGTAATCCTAAAGATGGCACGTCAGTGGGGTATGGCAGTGAGTGGGCTTTAAAGAGCAAGGGTGCATAAGAGGTGATTCATGGAATACTGAAACGGGATGATTTCAAGTGAGGGTTTTCTAAGTTTAAATTCAAAATGCAGAGAAACATTTTCTTCAAGTACAAACACTATAGATATGTGAAATATTTCTTATTGTACACTTCATTTGAACTATTAAACCAGCCTGAGACAGTTCTTGAGTTTGTCTCTGCTTTCTGTCCTCTTGGTGAGTGTATTGCCTTGCTAACTTCCTAGTCCTAACAATAAAGACCTTGGAAAGACTTTTGCGTATTGCCAGACAGAATGATGCAAGGCATAAATACAGCCTTCGGAACATCCTTTAGTGTCTTTCTTAGTGAAACCCGAGCATAAAGATTGGTATTTTTAACTGGCAGGATTTCAATAGACTTGCATCACTGTTGGAGCCTAAGTAAATGTTATTTTTTCTTGCTATATTCTTCAAAGTGATGTAATGGGGGAAAAAAATAAAGTTACAGCATTTCACAAGACAAACAAGAGAAGCCCCCATGGCATCTGAGTGCTGGTTTTGACGCTTTTTAGTGTGAAGGAGAGTGATGACAATGACCTCCAGTTCAGATAATGATTCCCAGTTAATCACTATTTGTGAGAATGACCTCTATTAAGAATTCAGTGCTTTCCTGACATAATTTTCTATTGACTTAATAGCTGTTAAATTCGACTTGATCTTTTTATGCCCTACTAGCATGTGTTGCTTGGGAAGGCCTCTTTTTCCTTGTTAGCTGTCTGTATCCTCAACTATATTCATCTATTCAATTGTCAGATGTTGCTTGACAAACTTAACACTGTTTCCCCTGATGACTTCTCAAGGAACTTTGAAGCTGTGTTGCCTTCTAGCACTGGACCCATAAACTGTTTTTTGAGAAGAGTGGAAAGAAGAATTCAGTTCAGGTGTAAGGAGAAGCATACCCAGTTTCCTTTTTTACACAAAATTTGCTGAATAAAATATTTTGCTTTTTCACCTTTTACTTAGGATGAATTTACAGTGGGTGGTATCAATATTATTCAGACATCATTATAAAATGATAATTCAGAAAAGTGAAAAATGCAAGAAGTGATGGAACAGGCAATAATTTTTTTTATTTGAAGGCCATCTTCATGTTAGACCACGAACACTTGAGAAAGTTTTTTTTCAAATGAACATCATGAAATACAAGATTTAGTTACACTTATAAAGGTGCACATTCTAAAGGAAAGCAAACTACCGTTATCTGTTCTCCACATTTCTATATTATTTTTCAGTTGGGTTTTTTAGGTGTCAATAAAAAAAAAGTTTTGCAGTTTTTAATCATTTAACATTCTTAAAGTTAGTATCTTTATGTCAGCAGATAACTTGTGAAACTGGATAAGATATGGGTAATTCAGTGCATGTATTAGCCTAAGTTTTTAAAAAGGCCATGACAACCTCCAAAACCTTGACTGATTTCAGTATTAATAAATGTTTTAAGAAACTTCCTCAGAGAGCCTGTCTAATGATTGAATTTGAGATCTATATTAATTTATTCTGTTAATTTCCAATAATTTTGATGTGTTTCTTCCTTATTAGTTTTGACCTCTCAACAGTGTGACTTTCGTCACCATAAACCAATCAAAAACAGTTCACTAATTTTTTAAATGAACTAGAAGTTTTCATAATATCTTTTCATGGAGTGGAAAAAGGCAATTATTACCAGCTATTTCAGATATTAATATGATCAAATATATATACTTTAATATATACTTTATATATATATACTTTAATATATTATCTGCGCATTTACAAGTTTAGCATCTCTGTGATCTTGGGAGAGCTAAAAAAAATTACTTAACTTCATTCTGTACTTAGTGAAAATGATGTATATAGAGGCCTTTTAAAAGGGTTAACATTAAGAGTATTTTAATCCTGTGTGTAAACAATTTGTTTTAAGAATGCATTATGTGGAATATATTTCTATATGCAGCAATTCACTCAGTATGAATTACTCAAACTCTGCCATATAGTCTCGGTCTCAGTATAAGATCTGCAGGTCACTGATGAAGGCAACTCTCCATGCAAAATGCCTGGAAGACCTTCTTTCCCTAATTACTTGGTTTGAATCCAAGCCTTTGCACCAGGAGCTGGTGACACTGTGGTCCATGAACAGGTACATAAAGGTGTCTCTGCAGAGAAGGCAAGCTGGCAGAATGAGTAGAAAGCAAAACAAACCAAGAAAATGGGACGGTCTGTGCATGACTGGACTTGTGAATTCTCAAACTTTTATGCAGCTAAAGAGAGAACTTGAATCAGGAGTCAGTGTGTCTTATCCTCACACTCAGAGCTTTTTTTTTTAACTTTAGGTCTTTGGCTTCTTAATATGAAAAGCTCTCTGTATGCTCTATAGGACAGCTGAAGTACGATTTTTAAAGCACCTAGGCTCTTAGTGTTCTCTTTTTGGGGGTTAGTGTTTTAGAATGGAAAACCAGATTGAAATGCTCCTTTTTCTGGAGTGCATTCTTAGTCCTCACATTGGAAATTTCCTATTGAGGCGGTGAGGGGTGGAAATTGGCAACATTTATTTAAAATACAAATCTCCGCCCACCATGCTTAAACCATCAAATATTCAGGTGCCCCTTTTAAAGGCTTATTGAACAATTGAAACAATTGTATACTTTTGTTTCTAATAATTGATCTATTTAATTTACTGTAAAATTATCTCACACAGCATATGAACAACAGTCTAACTTGTATGATTGTGCTGATCAGTGTGTATTGCAGCATTCCTTATCCTTAAAAATACTGGATTGTAGGTATATGGTGGAGGTTTGCTTTTTTTAATGTCAGCCACTTGGGAGTTCTTGATTTGGTGAATCACGTAGGATGGTGCAGTTATTAGATGCCAAGTCACGATCCAGTGCTTTGAGCTAATTTTACTTCCAGTGTGCTGCTTTTGAATTAAAAGCTCTTCTTACTGGCACTGTTATGTTTCAGACAGGAAAGGAGCTCTCTTTTAGCTGCTCCTTAGTGTCTGGGTTTCCCTCAAGGGTCTGTGCCTTGCAGTGCAGGCTGCCGGCATCTAAGTTTGGGCGGTAAGGATTCCAACTGCCTCCACAGTTGTTTTAGTGGATGACATGTATGTACATAGTAAAGGATAATCTGCTGCTTGATGCTTACACTTGCTGCAGTCCTACATCCAGAGTAGGCTCCTAAAAATGTGGGAACACTGAGCCAAAAGTCAAGTATTGCTCTGAGAAGAGCAGACAGTGCCGAGCCATCTGAGTAAGCTTTGTGCTGCACCAGTTCTGGATGCAGGTTATCCTCCAGTGGTTTTTAACAGTGGTTGAAAACAACTTTCATACTGTAATATTTAAACACTTTGAAGGAAATTATACCTGAGGAAACGGTTACACAATACTGAGCTAAAATTAGAGCTCTGTTCAAACCTGGAGATTAGTTTTTGTTATGTGTTCTTTCCTATTTTAAGTCATTTTAATTCATATGGACACAGTGATATCAAACTGCATGAAATAAATATAACTTGTAACAGTTGATCATGTCTCACCCTTTATTATTAAGGAAGGGATTGTTAATGTTACCTCTTTTTAAAGCTATCTGACACTGCTGTTTGCTGCAAGCTAAATTTGTTTGAAAAACTTCAGCCAAAGTAATTCAATCACTTCAGAAGATTATGACAGAGTAGAAGTTATTAAAAACAAAAAGCCACAGCTTTTACTTAGGAACCTTTTCCTTCTTTTCGAAGATTGGCACTTTGCCATAACTATGAACGTTTGCTTATTACTGGCTGAATTAAAGAATCTTCAGCTTTTCTGTTTTCTGTAACAAAGCATAATCTGTAGCAAATAGTGTACCTGCACTGAGTGCATCCCAGATCATACCTACAGGCTTTCTTTGTATTTAGAGTAATAAGCTACCAGGAGCTTAGCAGGGAAAGAAAGTTTTTTCCCTTTGGTTAATAATATTGTTTGTCGGTAATTTAGAGGGATGAATAGCTGGTAATGTGGAGGAGCAAGGAGAATCAGCAAGAGGGTGAATGGATAGGCCCAGAGTCTGTGAGGAGCTGTGGAACTGACAAAGCTGGGACTGGGAACTCCTAGACAAGAAGGGCATCTGTGCCTGGTAGGCAATTGGGATAAGGTGTCTGCCTTGGCACTGCTGAGTGCTGCATCCTCTAGTAGCCTGAGCACTTCCACACCATGTGGCATTTGGTGCTGTCTTCTCCAACTCCTACAAAGTAATCCCGTGCCTTAAATCAATTGATAATTTTGGAAGATTCAATTCAAAGTGTCTGGTATAATGTCAGGATTCTGCTGCAGCTCAGCAGGATGTTATTTTCCATAGGATGGACTTAGTTACATATGTTGTGTGTCTTGGGGAGCATAAGAGCATGTGTGCCAGGAGCTGCCTCGGGCAGTGTTGAAGCACTGTTGCATGAAATTGAGGTAATGCTGTCTGTTGCCAACAGCCCCCAAGCGAGGTGACACTCTAGAAAGCTAGCTGAGGGGACCAAACAGTGTGGATGATCAAGCAGATCAGTGCTTCAGCTCCTGCACGTACCTTTTTTCGTGAGCAGTACTCATGTGTTGATATGATGAATTTGGCAGAGATTAGGCCTCTGAAGTTGGGGAATTGGGAGAAATAGATCGGCCTAAAGACTGGAAGCTTGTTGATGTGCACGCATTTGGAGGACAGAAAGGATGAGTGGAGTAGGTAAGAGTAAGAGCTGGGACAACCAGGAGATACCTTAAGGAACTGGTAAAGCTGAAGCTTGGTTAACAGAGAGCATGAGACAAGGTTAAGGAGTAGAAATGTAAGAAGAGATGGGACACAGATGCACAAAAAATGCCTCTAGGCTGAAACGTGCTTCTGAACAGTATCCATTGCACAGCTTCAGATGTTGACTCCAAAATTCTGGGGTCATCTGCTGTGTATTTCACTGCAAAACCGTAAGTTGTCTCTTCCACTGGTGATATTTTGCGAAGAGAAGTTCCCTTTTTGTTTCTGCTTCTCTTTAGATCACTTATGCAGAGGTAACGCCAGAGTTTAGATCACTTGTAACACATCTAAAGGTCCCAACTGCTTTTAAGCTATGTCATTATTTATAATGATGAATAGATAGAATTTCTATTCCCAGAAATTTCTCTGAAGATCTACTATGAAAGTTTTGCTGAAAGAAATCAGAAAAACTCCAAAATAGAGCACTCGATGGAAACATTAGAATAAATTTGCAAGTGTGATAAGAGCTTGAGTCTCAATCACTCTCAGTGATTATAATGCACTCATAAATGTGCATTATAATCATTACATGATAAGGCATGCTGTAGTTGATGTAATAAATCACCTGCTTATATAAGGGGCAGGGCTGAAATTGCTGCTGGAAAATTTGATTTAATTATTGATATGAGTACAGAGATTAGTGTAAAGATAACAGATCATCCTGCCATGTACTGTTTATGAAATATATGTGAAATTGGATGATGGGGGAAGCACACATAGAAGGAACCAACACATAGAAGGCACTCCCAGAATATTAAATGTCAAAATTTTCAGGAGAACCACTTTGCAGAAGCTCTCCCGTTCACTAGGAATGAATTCTCTATCACTTCTAGCATGGATGACTTGAGTTGTCTGTTTTCAGATATTTGCAGATACGTACTAATAGTCTTCTGGATTCTTTTCTCACTTTCTTCTCCCAGAGTTAGTATTTGCAGGATGGTTGAACCCCCAGCTTCCAGGCTTAGTGACAGAGCTGTCTTTGTGGTGCTGGCGGATGATCTATCAGCTCTTTTCCTGCCAGTCAGTGGGGGTTTGCAGCACACAAAACCCCAGTTCCCGCTGCCCATTGGGAGAGCACAGAGCTTGGCAGCTTTAATCATTTGCCAGCTCACAAAAAACATGTTGGGTTTTCCAACTTTATAGCCAAGATCAAAAATCATCTCTAGCGGAAGTTTAGTTTTGTTAGCATTCCTCACCCCTTTTTTTGGGGCAAAAGCAATCTCTAGGTGTTGTTGGGTTTTATTTTCTTTATTATCCTAAGTTTTGCTTTTTACTAGAGAAGTCAGGTGGTTTTTGTGGTTGCTCATGTTCTCAGCAGGTGGTGAAAATTAATTTGATGCCCTGTAGCTTTGACAGCTGTTACCGATATATGTACTAGGTGCAAAATGAAAATATCTTACTACCCTTCTACACTGACTGTCTACTGCAGACTGCGTTGTTCCCAGTTAGTCAATCTAGCTCTTTTTCCAGTGTTTCAATACCCTAGTGCCTGAACTAGCTTCCTAAATCCAGATGCACTTTTCACTTGCCTCTGATATATAAAAAGGGTAAGGACATATTCCACAGTGATTTCAGGGAATGAAGTAGAGTTTAGTTGAAAGGAAGGCTGATTTAGACTGTCGGACTGTCAGGCATGTTTAGCAGAAAGCTAAACGTAGTCCTAACACAGGTACATTACAGTGTTTGCTGAAAAAGGGGCATGATTATACATGGAGATTCTGGCCACTGCTGACACTTGGAAGTAACATCCTGATTTGAATTGGATTGGGAACTAAGGTCAGAAGAATCAGAGGGTGCAGAGTCCTGGTAGCTGCAGAATGAGGGGAAGACAAAAAGCAGAACCAGATTCATTCTGACAGGTGCATGCAGAACACAGTGAAGTACTAATATCTCTTGCTGTGATTTTGTCATTACCAAAATTTCTTGTCTTTTGAAGCTTGTGTAATTGTCATACTGGAGCGTCATCTGCTGCTGGTCTGTAGCCCTGAGTCATTTCAGCTCTCAATAGGATGTGTAAAATAAGAGCTGCCATTTGACTGTGCCATGTTAGGTGATGGTTCGGAGCTTGTAGAATTCTCTGTAAAATAGTCTTATATTTCAATCTGTATTAAAAAGGTTTTTTTAAGTTTTCATTTTCCAAATAAATTAAGGTGCTTGGACTTCACTTTATTTGTGCACATCTGAATTTTATTAACTTCCGTATTAACACAGAAGGGATGAGGGAATGTACATTTTCGACTGGCAGGTCCTGTTACTCTGTTGTTCAATGTCCCCTAAGTTAATCCAAGTTCAGCATCATTTATCAGGTTACAGTGAGGAGGTCAGGCCTTTGCAAGGCTGGCAGAAAAATGTGAGCTGTTTTAACAGAACCACCCTCAGCATGAGGTTTCATTGTGTTTAGTTCTCATTTCATTTAAACATAAACCAGAATGACATGCTTGAATTATCAAAAGCCGTTGTTATTTTCTCAAGATTCTTTTTTTCTCAAAATACATTTTGATTTTGACTTACACATTTATTATTTTTTTTTGTAATGTGGAATATCTTGGTCGAGCAGATACTGAGTCGGTAGTGTTGTAGTTGGTGTGAAGGCAAATGTCTTCAGGAACTGGAAGCTGAAAGTTTTGCACTGCATGCTTTAAACTTCATTCTCAATCTCAAAAAACTTCTTTAATTAATTTTTTATTTTGATAAAATAGACATGTCAAAATAACATTAAACATTAATAATGCCACGGCTTTAACTTGCTGTGTGTTTTTGAAACTATCTCGTACTTCAAAGTTAGTTGGTAGCACTTGATGTTGACCTCAATCAATATTTGCCTATAAATCCTTCTAAGAAAATTACAGTGCCTCATTTTTTTTTTTACACTGTTTGTTGTTTTTTATTTCCTTTAACCTGTTTGAATGCCAGTTCCCATATTAGATTTGGTTTTATCAATAGTATACACTTAATCTCTTGCTGTTTGTAGTGTTTTGAGAGTGAAAGTATGTTTTAAAGTTGTTTGCTACTTGTGGTCCTTCTTCAAATACTGTAATTTTTCTGATAAGGGAGAACTGTGCATGTTTACCACCACTGGCTTTGCTGATGGATTATCCTAGACAGACTACAACATAGTGGCAAGTGCAGAAAAGAAAAATAATCTGATTTGCACTTGGGGAACAGTTCTATAGCACCACTGGAATTAAATATACTTTTGATTTTATTTACTAGGTTACTTAGTATGTCTTCAAGTCCCCAATCTTTGTTTTTACATGATCATCCTTTAAGTATTTATTGGTTTTACATTCATCCTAATAAATTTTATTGTTCTTTAACGGAAAATGAAGCAGTAGCTAAAATAATTAATATGTTAACTCCTTCATTTCAAGTTTAAGTATATTTTCAAACAAAAATCCCTAAAGCTTAGCAAAGTGAAAACAGATCTTTGTGTTTGTAGAAAAGAATTGCTGAAAGCTTATTTACCAAGTCAAGAGGTGGTCTACTTGAATAATCTCTTATTTAAGATGAAAAAAGATATATTTCCAGTTTTTTGAGGCTAAATCATTACTTTTTAATAGGCTATATTTGCTAAGGTAGTTTTCAAACATGTTTTGCAGAATTTCAGTAAGACTTGGGGTTGTCATAACTTGGCATTTCATCCATCATAGATCCTGAACCAAAATATTCCTGGTTTTATAATGAGGTAACATCTCTAACATCAGGCTTTCATGAAAGATGAAGTGTATATATATATATCTATATCTATCTATGGATATATATATATCCATAGACCATAATAGTACCACTAGAGTAATTAGATAAGATTAAAGTTCCAAGTCTGACTTTTCCAGTAAATAGTGAAGTTAGAAAAATACTTGAAGGTTGCTGGGAAGAACTCATTGTAACTGGGGGCTTTGTTATTTTGGAGAGGTGTCCAGTACCGACAGAGAAGTAAATTGGGAGACCATATGATGAGTGAATGTTCAGGCTTCACTGGGGTATTCCCAGATCCATTCTGTGATTTGCTTTGTGTGTCAAAATAGTGACTAATACCAGTATACTGAATAAAATAGCATTAATTTTCATGTCCTTAGAAGCCCCTCAAAGGCAAACCCCCCACTTTCTAAGTTCATATTTGATTACCATATTTGTTGTGAATACATCCACCTTTGAGTCTCGAGGCTACATTTGTTAGGGACATGTGTTATCTGCACTTTTAGAGGGGAACACATCACATTTCTGTTACGTCAGTCACCTGCTGGAAATGCATTGGTTTCCT
The DNA here is from genome assembly GCF_001604755.1 of Lepidothrix coronata. Taxonomy (NCBI): domain Eukaryota; kingdom Metazoa; phylum Chordata; class Aves; order Passeriformes; family Pipridae; genus Lepidothrix; species Lepidothrix coronata. Next base: position 4,404,766 of record NW_016690243.1, read on the forward strand.
GGCTATAGCCATTTGGAAACCAGAGCTGCAACCTCTTGTAGAAGTAAAACCTGTCCTAGGGATGGAGATCTCCACTGGGTTTGTAAAACAGGTAGCTAATTTGCAATTCTGTAAATGGCATGCAATTTGGTAAACAAAAAGTACTTTAAATGGCTTATATTTAAATAAAGAAATTATATGTAAATTATATTCCTCCTTCTGCAATTGGAAAGTAAAATAATTTGATACCTTTGGACTCTTGTCATACATTTCTAATGAAGGGACAAGACTGTGTTATTACCGCCTCCGGAGGTAATCCAACAAACTGTACCTGTAGGTGTCACAGTTACAGCTGTGCCATTTTTCCATCTGCTGCAGCTGTCTCTGCAGCAGTTCTGGCTGATTCAAACCAGATTTGCTGTACAGAAGACAAATAGTAAATAACTGAACTGGATGGTTGGCGACTCCACCTCCTAGGTGCAGAAATGATTCCAAACACCTTTCTTCTCAAACTGCTAGGAAAAGAGAGGTGCATCTGCTGCTTATCAGCCTGTTTGAAAACAGATGTCTGCAAAGGTCAGGTTCTTGTGGAGACTTCTAGACGCCCTTTTTTTTTTTTTTTCTTTTCCAGTAAGAAGTCATTTGACAAATGTGCAAAGTAAGGAAAAAACTATAAAGGGCATGACTGCTTTGGGGTTTTTAGTGATAAAGCCCATTTTTGTATGAGTGTTTAATTCCTTACTATAAAGCACACAAAATCATGCAGTGCATGCAAATCAAAAACTGAGCCTTCTGTGAATTTGGATGTGTGGGAATTTGGATATAATGAATCTGATATTAATTACGTTAGTAAAAATTCCATATTAAAGCATTTTAACAATGACTTTATTTCTTCATGAATCATACCCTCTTTGGTCTTTTTGTATATCTTAACCAAGCTACTACTTTCTTTCCCTACTGCTAGTATTTGCATATTATATTTTCTTGCTGAAACTATCTTTTGAGTGTATGATTTTATTGTTCAGTTGACCACTATTGCACCTATTGCCTCTGTAGTTTTACTATCTTTAAAGGAAATACAAATAGTTCAACTTTTTGTTGTTGCAGATGTAAAGAAGCCATTATGCCTGTGTGGCTATTGCTTATTGCCCCTTCAGTGGGTATTGTAAAAATGAAATATTTACTCTATTCATGCAACACTGGCTACACTAAATCATTTGACAACTTACAAAGTATTAATGACATGTAGTCTTTGTGCAGATATGAGTGGCACATCTAGAGACAAGACTTTGAAATCGGCAAGTATAATTACAAAGAAAAATATGAAATGTCCTCTTTCCATAAGTAATGTCAAGTTATTCAAATGCATTTAAAATCAAATGTAGTTCAAACTGGACTGCAGGAAGGAATGGTTTCAAGCCTTTGATTTTTATTTTTTTTTTTTTCACATCCAGGTCAACAGTTGAAATTCCTTCCAGATCAGTAGTCATCAAAATTAATTGACCTATCAGAAGACTGACAAAAACATTTTTAAAATCGAGACCTTAAAATCTTAATTGTATAGTATGAAAGGGCTCAGCCACAGTGGAAAACTTGCAATGTTTGAAGAACTTAAACCTAAAAACAGTTTCGTGTGTGTTAATAGCATAGATGTTCAGCCTCAGAAACAGAAGTTTTGAAATTAAAGTTTGTGGAAGATAATGCCCAGAAGTGCATTTATGAACAATGTGCAACTTTTCCCTTTTGAATAGCTGAACAAGGCCCTGTTCCATTCCAAGCAGATCCTCTCTAGGTACTGTGGCCTCAGATGGATATCAGATGTAGATGTTCAAACAACTTGTGCCTTACCAAGCTGAAGTGTCTCACAGAAGATTTCTGCATCCAAAGAAGACTCACTTTTATTAATTTTTTTCCTTCCCTTGAGCATGGATTGAAAAGTGCATATGCCAGAATATTGATTCTCTCTTCTTGGGGTTTTTTGTTTGCTTGTTTGGATGGATGGTTTTTTGGGTTTTGTGTTCCTGTTTGGTTGTTTTGGGATGTTTACTGAATCAAGATTCTAACCTCACTTTGTAGCTGTCATCTTCTTCCTTCTATCCTTTTCCCATTCTCCCTCAGGCTTGATTCTGTTCAATATTTGTATGTGTGTGTATAGTTGATGCAAATTCATTTAGGCTATGCACTAGATGTGTTTAGTTTCAGTAACTTCTTCCTTGGTTGCCTACAGGCACTGCAGCATCAGCAGATCTGTTTTGTTTCTGAAGCTGCAATTGGTTTTCTAGCTGCTACTAAATCTCCTCATCCTGAGGCTGGGAAGTGTACATTTGTCTACATTTACACTGCATCTCTGTGACCTATGTATTTAAACTGCTTTAGGCATCCAGCAGTCAAGGACACTCATTCTGCACAGAGAGGAAGCACAAAGCATTTGTTCCTCTATGAAAAGGGATGGAGAACAGTACTAGAGAAAATCTTAGTATAATTAAAGTTAATGCTGTGAATCTTATTATGGAACATCCTCATCAAAAAGTAACATGAAAAGAGAAAGAAAGCCTATGTACAATACTAAGCTGTATGTGCTGGTAAAATAATAAAGTGAATGAACCTCAAGTTATGAAGAGGATGCTTCTCAGTCAGCTGTTCTGGAGTTACTTCTGGGAAACCTCACTCTCCTTGGCAACTTCTCTGTGTGATTAACAGCTTATGTGCCTTATGTGTGCAAACAAAGTCTCTCCTTGTAAAAGATTTAGAGAAATGGAACCTGTATGAGTCTGCATCACCAAAGTGTTTGAGAAGTGATTTTCTGTAGATGGCAAATAGCCAGCTTTGGCTGGTACAGTGAGCATCAAGAAAATGTAGAAAAGAGACAGAGAAGCCTAAGAATGATAATCAGGATGTATATGCTACAGTCTTTTTGGAACAAAGAATAGTTATTCAAGTCTAGTTAAAAATTACTTAACCTACTTCCCCTACCGTGGTCTACTGGTGACTAGTAAGGAATAACTGGCTGTGTTCTGGTAGAGAGCATCCTGTATGCTTGTAGGAAAAAGAACCCACAAAAGGAATAAATTATTGAGAGAGAACAACAGTAAGTCCATGAAATTTCGGTGGTAACATGTAAAACCAGTAGAAGTGGTTATGATGAAGCTTTAAAGTAAATAAATTCTATAAGCCTTAGAGGATCCTGCTCTTCACAATTTTTGTTTGTAATATCACTTTGCTTATTAAATAATCTTTAAAATTCACGTCCCAACCCAAATACTTGGAGTGAGTTTTTGGGATAAGGATACACAGGTGACAGTGAATAGTCATCTTGCATATCTTGCTATGCCTATGAAGCTATCTTGAAGTCTGCACTTTAAGGTATTTTCAGACTCTGTAGTTGTAAAGGCATTTTTCATAAAGAAACTGGAAACTTTTGCACACAAAATTATGATCACTGAAAACTTTACTGGTGAAGTAAAAGGAAATTGAAGCTGGCAAATGAAAAAGAAAAAAATCAATTTGTATATGCAAAAACAGGAGAAAGAGAAGATGAATTTATCAAAACGTGCACAAGGAACAAAGCTAAATCACGGCTATGCATTCCCTCAAGTCCCATGTAAGAAATGCAAATGTTTTCCCTGCTGCTTTTCAAACAACGAAACAGTAATAGTAGTAGTAGTGGTAGTAGTAGTAGTAGTAGTAGTAGTAGTAGTAAACCATCCGGCATGCCTAATCTCAGTCCTGGTGTGATTATCATATTGAAATACTGTCTTAGTCAAGTGGACATGCCAGGAGACTTAATGGTATACCTTTCAATACTTAGGTCTTTACTCTAAAAATATTTACATGACTTCAGTTGTAATTGTTAGGCATACAGAAGATTTTAAAACATTTAGTGTCCAAAATAACAGGTGAAACAACCAGCCCATTTTATTAGAGTCCTATGACTGTAACCTTTCTGTCTTCTCCACTGCCCTACCCTAACTGCACAAGCATCTTTTGAGTCGGCCTGTGCCCCCTCCCTAGGCAATTGTGAACCCCACTGCCTTTTGAGAGTTACAGATCCCATATGTGTTTGCCCAGTCCAACCTACCGTAGTCTGAGGCCAGCATCTGGGGTTGAACTCCATAATGAAGTTAGCTCTTGAGCTGCTTCAAGATCTCATCTGGGTATTGCACTAGCTAAATTTTGATGGGAATATGGCTTGGCCTCAGAAAGGATAAATGATTTGTTACTTTTCCTGATCATTATCATATGTCTGGAAAGAGTTGAGCATGTTTGAAAAGGAAGGTCAAAAATGCATGAAAAAAGAGATGGATGAATAATTAGCGTCATCAGACAATTACTAGATATTTCTTGGAATCTGTTTTTCATCTTTTCTAACAAGGAGATTTCAAAGTAAGAAATTGTACTGTATGTGCTCGTCAGTTATTTTTAGCTTAAACAGTTCAAGAGGTTAAAAAGTAGTTTTGTTAATACGTGAATTTTGCACTAAGATGTTCTTAATGGTTATATTAGTTTAAAGCTTCCTGAGGCTGAAATGGTACTAAGATGAAATAAAAGATGCCACCGGTAATATTATTATTGCAAAACGTGCTTATCTCAGTGAACCTTTACAGAGGCAGACATGATTATTTCTGTTGAACTAAAAATAGCTGCTGTGACTGAAAATCTTCTCCTAATAAAAATGTATTGGGAAGTAAGGGAAGTTCAAAGGCTTCTTTGTAAGTCTCCACCACAAAGAGTCTGTTTTATTACGCTAGCTGCTGTCTTTACAGTCAAGTAACAGATTTTGCTATGAGTTTTGAGCTGTCCATTAAATATAACACCTCCATTTTTTGAATGTTTTGAGTAGCCCACTGAGTAGCTACTGGCTGAAAAGTGGGAGTCACAGTGGGAAGCTGAAGGGGAGTGGGCCTCTGGAGCATTTAGTGTTTAATCTACAGCTGTAGTGAAGCAGTGTGCAGAAATAATTCTGATTAGGGTTGGTCAATCAGATGATAAAATGAGCCCCTCCATCATTCAGCTCTAAACTTTGGAGAACATATTCTGCTTAAACCCAGTGAAAGACAAAAACTCTGGTCAATCAGTTATATTTTAGCTGATTTCCTGATATAATATGCTGTCAAAGGCAGAGGGAAGCAAATAGTTAAGCTACCACATTAGTGAAATCCTGTTTTCTTCTGGCATTTTATTTTGGAAGGAACAATGTTGGATTGAAACAATGAAAATAGTGGTTTTGAGAATTGAGCTTTAACAAGAATTAAATATTACTAAATACAAATAACAGGTTAATACTGTGCCCCATTTGTGGCACGGTAAGTAACTTCTTATTTACAGTTTCATGTCAGCTGTTGTCATTTGAATATACAGCTGTAAATGTGCAGTTAAGGATCAGTAACCTTGAATGGCGGAGGTTTTGCCTAATCAACACTATATTATTTGAAATGTTGCTAAATTTTCACATAAAAAAATTAATTGTAACTAATGTTTTTCTAAGATTTTTTTTGTCCTTCTCAGCTTAAGTGTTGGCAGCTCTAGAATTGCAGCATATATGTGACTTGGGAGCTCAGTTAGGATACTCTGGTTCTATTTCAACAAGTTTAAGAGTTCAGGTGGATGTAGTCATTATTGAATTTTGCTGGCAGTCTGCTTTGAAGTAGATTTTTAAGTACAGCTCATGCTTTTGTGAGGAAAAGCATTGTTCTAATAAGACTTGAAAACAGAGTAGGTTTCAGAGGACCAGCTGAGGTTATTGTTATGAACTAATGCTGGTGCTAATAAAGTCTGACGGAATTCTTACTGTTACCTATAAAAAGAGGAAAAGCCCTTAAAGGTAGAAATGTTTTAACTGGACTTGAAAATACTAGTAATTAAAAAAAAAAAAAAAAGAAAAGAAAAATATGGACTTATGGCAGAACAGAAACAACAGTTTTTTAAATAGGGTTTCTTTCTTCAGGAGTTGTGAAAAATGGCAGTGTTCTGTACTGTTTAAGGTAGTTCCTTGGAAAGCAAAGGTGGTCCAGAGGTTAACATGGTGTGTGAAATCCATGTCTATAGTACTGTAAGCAAGCACATTTGACTCTTTAAAATATTTTCTTTTGTATCTCAGTACATTTAAATTTTCTTCTTTACACTGGAATTTCACCACTGAGTACATATTGTAGTTTTTGCAGTGGTCTGCCTCTCAGACACTGTTGATGGAGATCAGAGGATTGTCCCACTGGCAAGTCATCAAGTAGAATGAATGTAAAGAAAAAATTAAACTATAGCTCTAAGTAAAGAGGCAAGTTACAGGTAGTTGCTTAGAGGGAAATTGTGGATAAGGTAGGATCTGGATACAAATCTTAATGTTGGTTTTTACCAACTGCATACTTTATGCACTGCATATAATGAAAAGAAACCATATATATTTTTTTGTTTTGTTAATAGAATCCCATTACTTTTAAACACAGAAACAAATGGAAAAATGCCCTAGTAGCGTGTGCATCATTTTATTAAAAGGTTCATGCAGCTAAGCAGATTTAGCTCTGCTTTTATATAAATACAGGGAAATGTTTAACCCCTATTGTATGGCCACAAAGCCTGTGCTGATCACACAGAAGCTTGGGAGGGCCGAGGACAAAGCGACGGGCTGCTGGAAACGGCTCCTTTTGTACGTGCCTCTGCACACAGGCCAGCAACAGCAGGGCTTAACAGCAGAGTTTTGTCAAGTTTGCAACATGAAGGAGAGCATGGTACAAATTCTTACCTCTCACTAACAGAAAGAAAGGAAAAAGTAACCCACCAAAAAAGGAAGAGGACCAAGACAGCTGTATAGCTACATGCACAAGGTAACGGCCAAGTTCCCTTTTCTATTCTGGTACTTCTCAGTCACTTACATAGCTGAGATTTATCTATCATAGTGTTAGTTAGTTTGATTTATTTGGAATGAAGTAGCATGAGGAAATGCAGGCTATAACTCTGAACAGAATAAAGCTACTCCATGTAACATACTGAAACATTTGACTTTAGTTAACAGTCTAGGGATTGAAATCAATGCAGTTATAATTTGTATACGTGAAGGGAGGGCATGACTGCAACATGTTAAAGATCAGATGAAGTCTATATTCTGTTTTGATTAGTATAATATGTGTAAAAATTTGGGCATTGTTCTTATGGATAATAATAATGGAATACTTTCCCTGGGAAATGTCTTCATGAGGATGTGTGTATCAGAAATGAAAACCAAAAAGTTGCTTTTATTGTATTTCCAGGATATTTTTTCCATTGCTACTTTGTCAGAATCATCTGGGGTTGAACACACACAGAAATAAGAAAGATATGACAGCAAGATGGATCACTGCCCTCATCAACCAATTGCAGTAGTTTCTCTTTTTCTGAGAGCTCCTCATTACTCCTTAGTTCTGAAATAATGGACATGAGGGTGAACAATGGAGCTCTGAAGTACTGGATTGCATAAAACTGTGCTTACAAAGACTAAATGAATTTTATATGTCACAAAGCAAATATTTTGTATTAAAGAACTTTCTGCAGTATTGTAAAGTAAACAGAAACTGAATTATATTTTATGTGTATATAGATATATTATTAATTTTAGGAGAAAGCTGCATATTGTCTCACTCTGGCTTCTTAAGGCTACATTAAAAATATCTTGACATTTTAAGGAATATTTTTGAATACATTTTATATAAAACCATTTAGCCAATCAGATTATAAAATAAAAATGGATTTTTTACATTTGAACTTTTTGCATAGTTACTTACTGCAACCTATGTATTTCTTATTCTAAATTTAACTTCCCTGAAGTCTCTCAATGCTGCTACTAGAAAAGCAACGATACTATGTAAATTGTAGTTCTTTTGCAAATTTTTAACTTAATAAATATGCAGTAACATAATGTCAAGTGCAGGAAAGTAAAAAGTATGCTTTACATTTCCACAATATGCTAGTGGCTAAGCAGATTACATGACCTCAAATATATCTAATAAATTTTAAAACATATTTCCTCTAATCTTTAGACTTTTTAAAAAAACATTTTTTTTACCCTCCTCCTTGATTTTTCCTTTCATATTAGGTTTTTCCCCTTCTTTTAATGAGTGTTAGCATTCTGCAAAAGATTTCCTGCACTGTCAGCAGAGGTGTGGTTTTCTGCTTTATGTGAGGTCTTACACAAGTCATCCCTGGGTTTCAGATCATGCCTAACTTTTAAACAACACCCTTGAGGCTACAGATGTTCTTTACTGGTAATAACAAGTCAGGGACAAATTCCTGTAATCAAGGTAGACTGGTTGGCAAGGACTGGTCTGCATCTGCATTTTAATGCTTTAGAAAAAGCAGACTGGCTGTGATCTGAGTGTTGTCTGGGTGCTGTGGTGTTTCTACAGCCCTAATACGTAGCTGGTGTCCTTTAGTTCAGAGTACCCGGAATGGTGAGGTCTGTGTTGCAGCCCATCAACGTTATGATGGTGCAGCCTAATACTGTAAATCCGTGGGGTGCTGCAGGGTGTTCCATGGAGGCAGGGGCGGGCTGCAACTGAGGATGCAGTGCCTGGCATGGGAGAATTGCAGGGTTGTCTGGAGTGGAAAATCAAAACTTAAGGCAGTCTTGTCCATGCTGTTGTTTGGAAGGGTTCTTTTGGTCTGGAACATTCTCTAAAGCATGCTCTGGTTTTGTCTTGCAGACAGTGAGTTGGGGGACTGAACCAGCCAGGAAGCAGCGTTAATGGCAGGGTAGATGCAGCTGTTACCTGGATATAGTAGGATCTGTGTGATCATTGTCAGACTGTGCCGTGACCAATTAGGAGTTGCACGCATGTAGCACTGCTGAATGCAAGTTCTGTGTTGACTTTGGCTCATCAAGGTCTTGCTGGTTTGCAGGGAGCTGTTCCAGCTGAATGTAGAGGCTGGGAGTTGCAAGCAATTTGAGTGCTGGAATAAAGATGAAGGCAATGGAGTGAATCTCAAAAGTGAATTTCACTCCAGTGAAATAAATTATATATGCCAAAACTCTTGAGGTTACAAAGATAATGTATTATTTCCAGTACTTTATTATGTAAGAGCAACAAGTTGTTTTGAAAAGAGCATGATAAAAATCAGTTGATGAGAAGCATTGTCTGTTACTGGAAAAAAAACTACAAGAGAGTTCTAGTTTCTAGTCAACAGTTAAGGTTTTACCTACTGGCAGACCAAATTAACAGTAAAAGGCTTTTAAAAGTATACAGAAAGAAATTGTATGATTGAATTATCAATTTGATGGGAAATTAAACTGATCTTCCTCTATCACTTCTGTAAGCTGAGATATTGCAGTTTCTCCTGGTTTACCTTACAAAACAGTGCCAATCTGCAGTTAAAAGTAAACAAGGAACTTTAGTTACTATCCTACAGGTAAAATGTATAGACTTTTATGTACAGTACACAGAATAACAGGTGCTGCAGTGATGCTTATTTGTTGTTGTTGGCTTCAGTTCAGCACCAGTTCACTGAAATAAGGACTGCATATTATGGCAAGCATTGCTGAGTTTGCAGGTGAGCAAAATGTGCTGTAAAATTAAAAGACTGTAAGGGAAATCCTCAGTTAGAAAATTTTTGAAGTTCACTTGCAAAATTCCTGATCCTACTTGAACCTTGCTCACTTGAAAGTTCAACTCCACATAGGCATTACTGCCATGGAAAGATAAGCAACCTTCTTCTTAGCCAAATGTGTTTAAAATAGGTTAAAGTAACAAAAAGTAAGGGACAAGAGGAATTGGGTGCACAATTCTTGTGAATAAATGAAGGAAAGGAGCAGCTGAATTCAAAACAAAACTCTCCTGCTGTTTCCTCTTTCTTTATCTTGTGCTTTTAAATTAGTTTGTCAGTCCCATCCTTTCACTAGAATATAAAATATTCTCCTAGAAAGTGGGAGATCAGACAGATTACAAGTTGCCTATAAGTCACATCTCTCTCTTTCCGGACAAGTTCTGTGACCAAAGGCTTTTCCTGCAATAGAGGTTTGCTGTCAGCTGCTATGACCTCTTCCAGTAGATGTCTTTAGAAGCTTTGGCATCTGTATCCCAAAGAGCACTGAAGTCTTTAGTCCTGAGGAGAAAGAGGTACCCAGTGTGCCTTAAGTTGGGTTACTGGACATTGAAAAAGATGTGGTTAGGCTTCTCTATTGGCTTGCTCAAGCTTTGTGGAGCACTGACTGTTTATCACGGATGGTACAGTGAACCTGGATAACTGTATGGCTGCTCTGGTTTGATCTAATGTAACTGGCTATTTTGGAGACCCAAATGCAGAACATGATTTTGAAACCTAGGAAGCTGCTTTTGTTTTTAATGCTTCTTATTTTTTCTTTGGCCTAACATATATATTTTACTATTCCACTTGACTTAACTGTATTTAGTATTGCGGCTTTATCAAGACATATATGAAGTATTTGTTGTAATTTAGCAGTGAACATGATTATTGGCCTCTATGAATATTTCAGGTTCTATATCATTTTTTCAGGCAAAGCAGTGACATAAAGACCTGTCATACAGGGGATAAGAAAGAAGGAAAAGAAAAAGGATAGACCATCTTGCTCAGAAGTTATTTGTACAAAGGTAAGGTAATTTTTCCCTCAAAATTTTATTTTCCCATGCTATCTGGGAAAAAAAACCCCAAACTACTGGCATTAAGTTTCAGTCTGTTACATTTCTATCTTTCAATTTAGTTTCTGTTAATTACTATCCAGAGTAATCCTATAACATGTTCTGGATTTACGTGCATTTCCATGTTTGTTTGAGTTAACAGTCTGTGATTCAGATAATTTTTTTAATTTCAACTCAGCTTTTAACTGAAGGGCACATATCAACTATGTTAACTAGAAAAGCAGCTAAAAGTATTTCATAGCTTCACATAATTGAAAGTAGACTTACTCATGTCTGATGTTCCTTACTGGAGAGAACAGGTGTCAGGACAAGTCAACTAGTAAAAAAGTGAGTCTGGAAAAATGGATTTGGAAGGAATGTGAAATATTGTACAAAAAAATAGGAAGTTTTTTCTTCTAGCATAGATTACAGATTTAGTGATGGGGACATTCTGAAGTCTTTGTTGTCATGGTTTAGGTCCTAAGGTTAAAATGCCCATTTTGGAAGTTCTGAAGTAAGCTTTTGTTTCCCTCCCCACCCCAATCCTCCTACAAACCCCTCCCTGCTCTTGTGTTTGAATTGCATAATTCTTTCAGTTTAAGAACAGAGATAGCTTTACTCGAAGTGAGTAGTAGCTGCTGAATAGTCATCTGTATTTTAGTATCTGGTTGTTTTTTTTTTACTACAAATATGATTTGGGGGTCTTGAATACAGTATTGTGTGTAGTTTACTAGAACAGACCTTTTCTGTCTTTTGTAGTGTGTAGGCGTGGGTGGCTGCACAGTGTTTTATCCCTCATTTTTGTGGTCTAGCAGACAGAGCATCTGAAAGCATCAGTAATAAGTTTAAAACAGAGAAGGGAGGAGATGGTCACTGAAATATTTTGACTTCTGAATTAAATGCTGGCAGTGTTACTAAAAGTAGTATTTTAGTGCATCCTCTCCCTGAAATGCAGATATTTTGTTTGGTTGGTTTTTATCTCTTCTGAAACAGTTCTTGTGTTAGTCACTCAAGAGTTAAATATATCTTTGAAGAAAGAGGACTGTTACTGTAAGCTTTTTAAACTAGATTGCTCTGAAAAAAAGATGACCATTGAAGACTCTGAAAGGGTTTTTGGATGGTAATCAAGTTAAGGAAGCTCTGAAGTTCTTTGGCTTTGCTACTGGCTGCTCTCACTCACCAGGATCCTGGCACCCTATCACTGTGCCTTCATTGCCTCCATAGCTCCAGTTCTCCTGTCAGGGAATGCCACCATACAATACATCCCCTGGGGCTGCTTGGATGAGTGACAACCAGCCAGCTCCAAAGTGACAAGTGTTTGAATGCCTAATTGGGTCAGTGCACAGGTGCCTGCTCTTCATGAATGAGATGTTCTAGCTTTTCTCTGTGACGTTCTCTTGGTTCCTCTCATTTTTCCTACAGGGGTGAAACAAAACTGTCAATACTTTGATGTGAGAGAATAGGCTTTATCAAAGGAGAAAGATGATTTCCCATTGCCCTGTTTTGGTTTAACTAGCTTTACTGCTTGAATACTGACTGGATGAGAGGCAAAGAAATCCATTAAAGTGGCGGAAGTTTGCTGATACAAATGGACATTGCAATAGAGAATAAGGTGATTTATTTGACTGGTGAAAGCAAATGTATTGTCTTATTCTCTATGTTAGGTAGTTCTCATACTGGTTAGATCTATAAGCTTGGCCATCAGGAAATGCATGGGAGAGAAAAAGAGCTTGTTTTGTAGTATCTGCACAATGAGACTTTTCCTAAGTCAGATAAACAACTTGACTTCATATAATGCAATCAGACACAAGCAACCGATGTACAAGGGAATTGTTTTATCTTATTGAAGGCTTGGTGTTTGCATAGAAAACAACTGATATTAAGTCCATAGTCCACATTACTCAGATGTAGTTTCCCTCCTTTTGTCTCTTCCACAAAAAAACCATAGGATACCTGGGGTTGGAAAGGATGTCTGGAGATTGTCTAGTCCAACCCCCCCCCGCTGCTCAAAGCAGGATCAACTAAAGCAGCTTGCTGCTTGGACAGCTGTTTCCAGTGCTTGAACAACCATAGAGTAAAAAAGTGCTTTCTTTTGTTCAGATAGAGTTTAATCTGTTTTAGTTTGTGCCCGTTGCATTTTGCCGTGTTGCTGGGCATCACTGAGAAATGTCCCCCTCCGGTATTTCTACACATTGATAAGATCTCCTGGAAGATCTCCTGGAGCCTTTTCCAGGCTAGAGTCCCAGTGCTTTCAGTCTCACCACGTCAGATGCTCCAATCCCTTAATCGTCTTGGCAGTCCTACACTGGACTGCTTTATAGGATGCTTATGTTTTGCTTGTACTGGGGAGGCCATGAGTGGACATAGCCCTCCAGACGTGTCTCAGCAGTGCTGAGTGGAGGGGAAGGATCATCTCCCTTGACCTACTGGCAACATTTTTTCCTAATGCGGCACAAGATGCTGCTGGCCTTCCTTGCTTCAAGGATACACTGCTGGCTCATGATCTATTTGGAGCCCACCAGGACCCCCAGGTGTTTTTTTTGCAAAACCACTTCCCAGCTGATCATCCCTCATTCTGTTCTGGTGCTTGGGGTTATGCCTCCCTAGGTGCAGAACTTTGTATTTCCCTTTGTTGAACTTCATAGTATTCCTTTTGGTTTATGCCTTAGGCTTTTCAAGGTCCATCTGAATGCCAGTGCAACCAGCTGGTGCATCAGCCACTCCTTCCATTTGGTGTCATCAGAAAACTTGCTGAGAGTGCACTGTGAAGTGGTCATTAGTAAAGTGGTTAAAAGGTACTGGCCCTAGTGCTGATCCCTGGGGTCCACCAGCAGCATAGTTCTGTACTCTTTTCTCTAGCTGGACTTCATGCTGATTGCAACCCTTTGAGCCCAACAGTTCATCCAGATTTCAACCCATCTCACTGTCCATTTCTGTTTATCTGTGGGCATCTTATGGGAGACATGTCAAAAGCCTTGCAGAAGTCAAGATAAACAACATCTGCTGCTCTCCTGTCACCCACCGTGCCAGCCATTAGCCGGTCTGTTCTGCCCAGAGTATCTCAGTCCCAGCAGGTGCTGCTGGCAGGGTTGCTCCAAGAAATCAATGTCTCCCCCGTTCAACATTTGTTTAAAACAATATTGTCACTTTTGCTTTGGCTGACTTGAATGTGTATTTCTAAAATAAGGCTTTTTCAGTGGTGTATATTTAAAAGTGTGAAGAGAGTTATTTAAACTTAGTCAATGTTGAAAATATTTTAAGTGCTGGGAAGTCAGCTAGGTAGCTACTGTCAACATTACAGCAACTGTGTTCCTCACTGTCCTTACTAATAAAAAGCCCTGCTGACGGAAGTGAAAAATAAAGAGGAAAAAAAGGTTTGACACGGCATCTCACAGCTGTTTGCTCTAAGATAAACAAACAGAAGAAAGGAAATGAATTGGTAGGAATCAGAGGAATTATTTATAAAAACAGGAGTACAATTTTTCAGATTTACATTATTTGTTCTAAAAATTTATTGTGAAAAATGCCCTCATTCTAACAAGACTGGTATATCATCTAGTTAAATTTAGGAAACTTGATAGTAGAAATCATCTGGAAAAGGGAAGCATATTTCAATGATCTGTAGTTTCTTAACATTAGCAAAGAAAGGATGAAAAGAGTTTCTTATGCAAGACTGAAAATATAAGTATTTTAAGTGATAGAAATTCCCTCTAGAAGTCTGAGACCTTTTTAACAGATTGGAAAATGAAAGGCTCTATAAAGGGAAATCTGCTAGTTTAATTTGTGAAGAAACATGAATTTATTTATATTAAAAAATGCCTCCCCAAGCTTTTATTTAGTGATAATAAACTGGTTTCATAAATTTGTTTACAGCTAAAAAGAGTTTAAACAGCAGTAGCTGTAACTTATTTAGGGGTCACAGCCGCTCTAGTTCTATTGAAACCTGCCCAAATGTAGTAAGTGTATGGTTTCTAGAACAATTTTAATGTTCATATAAAACATTAGGTTTTGTCCAACTTTTTTTCTCACTTTATAATCTCTGATTTCCTCATATGTAAATTAAATGGGCCACTTTCATCACTTGTTCCTTTTTTAGCTGTCTATGTGTTTTTCAAATATGCTAAAAAAGGACAGCATGTAAAGAAAATACATAATCCTCAGTTGCTCAACTACTGATGTATAGAGTCTTTTTACAAGAACTTTTGCCGATGACTTATGCAGGATAAAAGTCATACTCGTACATTATTGCATATTTGAGTCTGTTTCTGTGGTAATTATGCATGCAACCACAGATGGCAAAAATAAACGTTTTATAACTTTTTTTTTAACATAATGCTAAAAGAGGAGGGGTAGTATAGAAATAAAAAGAAACATTAAACCAGGTTTTCTTCAATTTTTTTCTGTGTCTTTGAAAATTTTCTGAGCTTTCAACTTCCTGCAAGAAAAGCAATGGTGAAAGATCTTCAGAATATATTTGAGTGCCATATTTTTCTTCTTTGCTGCTTATGCCTCCACTAATATTCTGACTGATTGTGAAGTGTAGAAGGCAGCAAGCACAAATATTTAAGATATGGAGATATTCCACCTCATTTCAGGTGCTTGGGTACCTCAGTGTAGTTAACAGCATAGTTGTTTAATCAATGGAAATTGATCCAATTAAAAAGAAACATGATTTTTGATTGGTAATTTTAATTGTTTTGAAATTCAACTCGTCTACTTGTAATTTTTTGTGCAAGCAAAAAAAAGAGTTGGTGCATAAGTGCTAATGAGGAGTAGGGAAAGTGGCAATAATTAAAAATGAGGGGGAATAAGAGGTCAGTGAGCTGCTGTAGAAACATTTGTTTGTGGAACTTCAGCCTATGAATTTCACTGCTTTTTTCAACTGTTCTTTTTCCAGTTCTCTCGATCAAGTTAGAATAATTCCTTCTGTCAAAACGTTATTTCCCCCATTCCTAGTGGTTTTGTCCATTTTGAAATATACTGTTGCTAGTATGAAGTGGGCAGCTTTAGGAGAAATACTTCATTAGTGTTGCTTCTTGATATTGAAACTATGGAAAAAAGCTAGAACTAATAAAGATCTTTGACAAACAAATGAACATACTTTGCTGTTACTATCCAGGATTCTTTTATCAGAATTAAGTATTTCTATGCACCATTAAAATGGTTTTTCAGTTAGCAGTATTTATTTCCAAATGTTTGTACATTTGTAACAAAATGCATGGTTAGCAGATCATGTAATGGCTGAACTTGGAGGGGACCTCTGGAGATCATCTGGTCACCCTCACAGTAAAAACACTGTTTCCTTGACGTTCAGAAGGAACCTCCTGTTTGCACCAGAGTGAGCTCAGTATGCCCAAATGATCTTGAAACTTTGCTTGCCAGAGATCTGTAACTCACTTTTTGTGTCTTTCAAAGTTTAGCTTTTAGGAGTGCTTGAAGTTCAAGAGTTTTATTTTAAAATATACTGTTGAGTGTACAAGCTTAGAAAGAAAACAGGACTAGTAGTATGCAAGCCTTCCTTAGTTTGTAAACGCTTCACCACTGAAAACTTACTTGAAACTTTCTGGATCAGTAAGAAGAGCAATTAAAACCATTTTAAATGTTGTGAAGTCAGTTACATACTTCTAAAGTGATAAAATCAAACATCTTCTGAGTATGTCACTAGATAGAAAGAGAACCAAAAGCAAGTTGCAAGCTTCCCAACGGTTGACAGTACTCCCTGTAGTTGATTCTGCTTTAATTACAGAACAACTACTAGATTACATCTATTTTTCTCTTAGTCAATACATTAGTACCAGCTTGGGCGTATCTTTGTTTTATAAAGAAGCATGGAGGGGAAATAGAGGAGAGGTAGTAAAACAGTAACACTTATAAATCTGACACAATTTTTAAGCTCCAAATGGAGATTTTATTTTTTTTTTATGCAAGTACATATAAATTTCAGTTGTGACTTAAGCCCTCCTCAACTTTGGAAGACATGAAGTGCATATAGTTTTGTCAATAACTTCTCCCCTCATAAAATAATGATGCTTCAGTGAAAGCTTAGGTGAAACTTTTACACATGCTTTTACTTACTGCAGTTACTCTGTAAGGCAAATATATAAACTGATTTTTAAAGAGTCTTCAAGCTCTGCAATTAGTAGAATAATAAAGTAATTTAGTTTTTACGGTCTTCTGGTGAACCTGAAAGTCATGCACTCCAACTTCCTCTTTAAAGCAAGGGAAACTATAGAGTCAGAACAGATTATTCAGGGCTTTGTCCCATTCCATTTTAAAAATCTCCAAGGACTGAGATTCTGCAGTCTCCTTGGGCAATGTAGTATATCCTTACCAGCTCTACCTGGGAAATTCCTTATTTAAGTCTGATAGAACATTTCGTTGCTGTAACTTCTCACTGCCACCTCTTGACTTTTTGTAGTGCACCTTGAAGAAGTCTATCGGTGCATTTTCTGCCAGTCTCCCTTCCCCTGTGTTTTTAGGAATTGGCATTAGGAATATACCAAAGCCTGAGCACCACCCTGGCTCAGTACATTATGAAAAACTAAGATGTAAAGCCATGCTCACAGTTTCAGTAGTGTGTAGTAAATGAACAAGCTGAAAAAAAAGGACATAATAATTTCAGAAAAACTGTATGACACAAAAGATGATCTTAAAAAGTCAGTTAGGAGAAGACCTCTAGAACAGATTACAGCACTATGTAAAGGACAAAGGATAACAGTTCAACATGGAGAGGGATAAGTTTGTTTTTAAGTCACTATTTTTTTATGACTGTTTACAATAAAGGAAAAAGAGAAGATGCAAATTCTTGGTTTTATTATAAATTTATAGAAGAGGTAGTAAATATAATGAGCAGACATAATATTATGGGATAATCTGGATAGATTTATGCATCAGAAAAATGTAATGAGTGTAATAAAGGCAGCAAATGTGGTGTGTTTTAATATCTGGAGGGCTTTGTTGAAGGCTGATGTCTTTTTGTAGAGGAGTCTAGATAACCCTTAATCAATCTGAATATTTTTCTAGTGTTTTGCATCAGGAGTGTGTTATGTCTAAATTCATGTGACTATTTAAATCAATGATACAATGTAGCAGTTAATTTTATTTTTGCATTATTTATACCAAGAAAATCATATTCTAAAAACATTGAGTCATTTGTGCATTATTGATTGAGTTACATGTTCATCTCTGCAATAAGACGTTCATGTTATCAGTGTTACAAATTGGTAACACATGAAGAGGTATCTTGAATGTATGGATTTATTTCTAAAAAGCTGGGGATGTTGTAGGCTAGCAAATCTAGATCTGTGCTTTAGATAGAAAGACTAAAGGCAAAGAGTGGGTATTTTGTTGAGATATCTCTAGGAAAAAATACTGGTTCATTCACGGGGGTCTGAGTTGCTTCTGATTTCTGAGACTCTGTTATTCCTGAATAAACTGAAAATTTATTTTAACCTCCTGAAACTTACAGAATTGTTCAGAGTAACAAGGTGGAAGCTGAATTTATTCTTTAAGTCCTGCACTGCTCCACGATGCTGTATGTGTGTCACCCAGAATTAATTCCTCACTGACCCTTGTCTTCAGAGGAGGATCTCAGAACAGTTGTCCATGTGGCTCTTTTCTTCTTCAGTAGAGGAATTTAGCCTATTTGCAATTAAGAGACTCAGCAGGGACAGAGGAGAAGCACCTTTAGTGTCTCTTGCTTCAGAGGGAGCACTGTTGGCGTACCCCAACTACTCCTCCACTGACTGCATTACATGTGCCTCTGCAAGCAGGTCAGATCAATCTTTAACATAACAATTTAGCTTCACTATGGTTTTAAAGCTTATTTTTAATTAAAAATTAAATAATGCTGTTAAAAGTAGCCCGTCATGGTAATGTATTCCAACACCATTAGCAGGCCTGAATATCTAATATTTACAAGTCTTCAGTCTTCTGAATTGACAATATAAAAAATGTTCACTAAAATCTTAATAATAAAGTGTCTCATGAGTGATTAACAGCCTGTAGTCTAGCATAAACTTTTTTTTTGGTAAAACAATTGTTTCCAAACAACAAAAACCAAATAGAATATTCATACCATGCTAGGCATTACTGCATCTCAATATTACCTCAATTGTCAAAGAAAAACATTTTGAAATATCAAACATTTTGAGTTGTAGTGCCTATATCACTAGATCCACTAATTATCTGAATATCCCAGTTCTCCAGAGTATTACTCCAGTGGGACTTCAGATTCCACTGAGAATGATGCGAGCTTCTACTTCTTGTATATGACTGTATTTTGCTCAGTGAACTTTGTCCAGTCAAAAATTGATTTTTATGACTGGAGGACAACTCTGCCCTCCTCACTGACTGTGGAAAGATGAATTAAGTATTACAGGCTGTTCCCTCTGGAGTCTCTCAGGGCTGTTCTACACTTGAAAGTTTTGTTCGCAATTTACTGGGCAATTAAATTCTCAGGAAGTACTTCAAAGGAAAATGGATGTTTGGCTGGCAGGAATGAATGTTTTCTAGCCAGGCAAAAGAGAAAAATGTTGCAAGGAAGATTTAAATCCTGTCGGTATATTTTAAATAACCTACTGCCAACTGTCATGTCTGTTCAGTTCAAGTGTGTTCAGACAAGTTTCTCCAATCCGCCATGTGAAATGGTGGCTCTCAGGCCACAAAGATTTTTCAAGGTATCGAAGCTCCTTTACATCTAGAACAGCAGCCTGCAGAAGAATGACATGCTTCCACCCATTAATGTTTTTCAAGGAATTATAAAGGTTATGAAGTAGAGCCATACATTGAGTGATGATATGGAATGGCATATAGCAGACATTGACCCAAGGCAGTTTGAGTTGCCTCAGAGTGTGTGTAGAGCCCTGGAGAATCAGACAACTTCAGTTCATGCAAATTAATTGGATTAAGTTTATTACCATGTATTTTAACATTTTTTTCACTATACTTCTCCATATATCATCAATTCAGTTAGCATAGTGTTTGCTGTTGAAAGAATAGAGGCAGTAGTATGTTCTTTTGCAGCCTTTGGGATCTTTTCCAGAACAATGAGATGGTTGAGGAATGTGGAAAAGTGACATTTTCATGAATTCTATTAGTTGATATAAAATTCTGGAAACACACAAGGTATTCATGCAGCCTGCAGATATTAAAAGTGGTTATGGGATTTATTGAGAACCATAAAAGAGTTATTTTTCTATGTTACTATTTGATTCTTGTTCCTTTCCTAACAGAGTTCCCCCAAAACAGTATCTAGTGTGAAATACGATTGTGATTCTCAACATTTTCACATGTATGCTGCTATCAGCGTTTATTTTACTTTACAAGTAAAATATTTAAGCTGAAGGTTTTGTAAAACCAATTTTCTCACTACAGAAGTACACTTTGTTTAGTCAGTTAAAAATTAACACAAACCTAGAAAAACTGATGGGGCATTTTTTTTTTACTCATTTTTTGGTATCCATGCGGAAAAGTGGTTAACAACTTTTGCCTAAACTATCAGGGAACTGGATCCGCACCTGTTCTTTTTAAAACCAAAGTAATCCTTTCAAGATGTTTGATGCTTGTTCACTTGTATCAAAAAAGTAAGTTATGAAAAGGATTTTGAGAGCTCGTTCGTGTTGCTGTTCCAAAAATCATGCAGGTAACCTGTACGAAGTTGAGGAGAATTTGTCATTGATGCAAGATATTTTTCATTAATGTAACTGTTTTCCTTAAAGGTCCAAGGAGAATGCATAGGTATTCCAAGTACCTTGTAACAGGATCTACTGTTTGTCAAGCGGGACTGAGCATTCTTAAGGACCAGAAGTAGCTTCCACAAAACATCAACTAATGTATCAGAGTACTGGTTCCTAATAGAGGGCAGCCCTACACTTTGATAGATAGTGTACTCATTATTATTAATGCTTCTTTTATAGAAGCAGGGTTTTTTTAGGTTTTCTTGATGGCAGAATGGCCCATATTATGGAGTAATAGAAACTCCCGAGAGTCTCATAATTAGGGCCTTTTGCTATCTTACACATGAAATGCAGAAAGCCTACCATATAGGTTTCCTCCTATCCATATTTGCATGAGCACTGGAACAAGCTTCCCAGGGAAGTGATCACAGCACCAAGCCTGGTAGAGTTCAAAAAGCTTTTGGATAATACTCTCAGGCACATGGCGTGATTCTTGGGACTGTCCTGTGCAGGAACAGGAGTTGGACTTGATGATCTTTGTGGGTCCCTTCCAACTCAGCATATTCTGTGATTCTACCACACTAACATGCAAAATGTTGCTGCATCCTTCTTCCATACTCAAAGTCATGGTATTATCACTGCACAACAGGTTTGCAGCTCTATTTTCTGGTTTCATGCTGATATAACAGTACTTTGAACTCTAAGGGAGAAAGAATTTTAAACATTTCAGTAGTTTCTGTTGATTGGGGTAGGTATTTTATCACTGGGATTGCTAGCTTTTGTGAATGCTCCGCACAAATGTTTTTCATGTTCAGTGTGATAGGGGACATAGGTGCCGAAAAACAACAATGTGAATTATTTTTCTTATGGTCTTCAGTGGTGGGAAGCCTGTGCCTGTTTTTGGTTTTTTGTCCAAGGTGTTCAAGTGGGATCTTGCATACAGTATTTGATATTCTCATCTTGTTCATTGCTGAGTTATTGGATATCCCTGAGTTGCATAGGTTCTGGCGAGGAGTAAGCTAACCAGTCAAGAACAAGGTTTTCTTGGAAAAGTACAAATAAACAAATATACAAAGACTGCATTTCAGATTGTAACAGCAAATGTTACTGCATCTGTGATTCTTGCACGTCTTCTCACAAAAGTTCAGCTCTTTTCCTCCACGTGTTGTTCAGTGGAGGGCTCTGTTGTAGGTCTTGCCTTCAGGGAACCTTAAAGAAGAGATGTTGTACAGAGAACTGAGCATGTATGAGAAAGGTTAAGGAGAACACCGGCTTAGGGCACAAACAGACTGTAAGGGCAATATGTGGGGTGTGCATTTGTACCTTGACAGGTGTCAGCACTTATCTCTGTTATGCATGCAGTTACCATCCTTGTCTGCTCAGTACAATAACTGCATATGACATGTTGTGTCTGACAGTAGCTTCTCTGTGGAGCCTGTGAGATGTGGTTGGCACAGCACCCTTGCTCTTGGGCACTCTGTTGCACCCTGCTTTCTTCTCACAGACCTTAGGAAAGCAGATTACTCTATCTGTACTTTTCTCCTGAATTTAAATCACATTAGTTCA
The DNA here is from genome assembly GCF_001604755.1 of Lepidothrix coronata. NCBI lineage: Eukaryota > Metazoa > Chordata > Aves > Passeriformes > Pipridae > Lepidothrix > Lepidothrix coronata. The sequence goes on from NW_016690243.1 coordinate 4,426,586, forward strand.
GGATAAGTTTCATTTTGTTTCCAGGAGGAACCCATTTTGTACCCGAGTGTGTAGCTCCTTTGATACTTGTACCTCACCCATGTTTGGTTATTTGGTTTGGATGCATTGATGTCTAACTCAATTTAGCAGCAGAATTCCTATGGACGTTACTAAGTTAGGATATAATTCATTGCCATTGGGTGTCTGTGGTGGGATTGCATTCATAGTGGTATATGAAAACTGACAGAATTAGATTAAGAATATTTGATTTACTTCTCTAGTTGATTTCTGTGAAGCTCTATCTGTACTAGTCTACAGATAGGAGGATCCATACAAAGATGCCTATGCTTTTTTCAGCTTAATTAATTTGAAAGGAGACTGGCCATGGCAGGATATGAAAAGCTTTCTGTGACACCGTATGTGCTAGTTTGGGCTTGGGTAGGGTTAATTTTCTTCACAGTGGCTGGTATGGGGCTGGGTTTTAAATTTGTGCTGAACACAGTGATGATAACAGAGGCGTTTTTATTATTGCTGAGCAAGGCTTACACAGAGCCAAGGCCTTTTCTGCTTTCTGTACTGCCACGCTGGTTAGGAGACAGGAGGTGCATGGAAGGCTGGGAGGAGACATAGCTGGGACAGGTGACCCAAACTGACCAAAGGGATATTTCATGCCGTATGACATCATGCTCAGTATATAAAGTGAGGGGGAAAAGGAGAAAGGGGGAAGACATTTGGAGTGATGGTGTTTGTCTTCCCAAGTAACTGCTATGCATGACGAATCCTCCATCAGAGATGTCTGAACACCTGCCTGCCCATGTGTAAGGTAAAACATACGTAGGTATTCTTCCCAAGAATGCCAAGGCAGTGGAAGGTTAAAAAAAAAAGGTTTATTGCAGATGGAAGGACCACTTTTTAGTGGTGCTGTGCACATTGGGCCCCAAGGGGAAAAAGACGAGTTTCCGCCCTCTCAGGGCCTCTTTATCCTCTCTGTTTCTCCTCCGCCTTCCCAAGGCCTATGTACGTGTGTGTTAGGGCTATCTCTATCCTCTCACATATTAGAGAGAGAGGCTGAGAACTTCTCTTGCTATGCAGGGAATGAAAGCATTGAAACTGCCTTTGAGAAAGAGTTACCATTTAGGAGGGGCCCCTTGGTGGTCTAGTGGTTAGGATGCAGCACTCTCACCACCGCGGCCCGGGTTCGATTCCCGGTCAGGGAACCCCTCCAGGCAGATGGAGCTCGTCAGCCCTGTAAGGCCATCCATCCATCTAAGAGAAGGTCACTCTAAACAAACCTACGTCCTGAGGACCTCGCTGCCACCGTCCGAGCTTCGCTCAGCCCCGGCAGATGAACCTTAGGATTAAAGGGTGGGCTCAGTTCAGCTCACACTGTGTCTCACCTAAAAAATCCACTGCACAGACTCGAAGGGTAATGACCTTTTCCAAATCTTCGTTCGCGAAGACTGGCAATACTAACCATTTAGGAAGAAAGCCTTCCTAGTGAAAACTGAGTTCCTAGCTTTCCCATTACAAATTCTTCTGAAAATGAAACTATCCCTTTACCATGGGAAGCAGTGAATTCATTCCTTGTTTTGCTTTGCGTGGGTTTTGCTTTCTGTACTAAACTGTCTTCATCTCAACATGCGAGTTTTCTGGCTTTTGCACTTCCGATCCTCTCCCCAGTCCTACTGGTGAGGGAGTGAGTAGCTGTGAGGGGCTTGGCTGCTGGCTAGGGTTAAATGACAACACAGTGACTTTTTGTACAGCAAATACACTTGGCCCTTATTTGGTCATTATCACTAGACAGCAGTTACGAAGCCTTTGCTTTCTGTGATGCCATAATTCTTCACCATTCATTCACAACAGAAAATAGTCGAAGGAGCACAACATCCTGTGTCGATAAAAATTGCTTTCTAACACGTGACTTCTCAGATTAGGTGTAGGCAGATGGGTGTTCTTCCAACAGCTGAACCAGCAAAAGATCTCACAGCCTATCAGCTTGCCTGACTTTCTCCCTGCTGATGGGTATTGCCTTCCCATGACAGCCAGCTAAGTCGCTCATTTGATATTTTACTTGTTTAAATCTTGTTAATTCCTTTGTTAATTGAGCCAGCTGGAAGAGGACAGTTGTCTAGAACCTTACAGAACCACAGTATGGTAGTGACGAAGTTAAAATGGGCACAGACCTACAGCGGTGGGCCAGAAGCCAGTATAACTTGATGAAGAGTAAGGTGTGGTTTTGCCAAGTGCATTTGGAACTGCCAAGTGCCAGTGGAACCTAGTCTGACAGGTATGAGTCTAAGGATAGAAAACTAAAAGTTTTGGCCACAAACTTATTAGGCAGAGGCCGGAAGAAGGACCTCAGCTTTGAACAGAGATGAGGTAAAATCTCACTGACCCTATAATGTGGTAAGTAAAGTACTAGATTGAGCTGTGTGGGCACTTGCACCAGAGGGGAAAAATGCTTACAATATCACTTTGCATTCACTTGGGATCAGTATTAGAACAGTATTTAAAGTAGTAAGTGATTTCAAATTTCTAATTAAACACCAGGGATTGCATTTCCTCTGTTGCAAAGGGTGAAATCTAAAATTTGTGATATGAAAATTCTCCAGTTAAGCCTTTTTCTGCAACCTTTGTAAGTAATTTGTGAACTGGAAAAACTACATTTGCAAAAGCATCTGTGGAGCATCTACATTTTCAAACTTCTATTAAGTGGTTAATGTATATAGGATTTGTGAAATCCAAAGCAGAAACATTGTTAAATAATGCATGCTGAAGGGTATGTAATCTTGTATTTATTCCACAGAGGCTTTTGGTTTTGTTTTGGGATTCACGAACCCTCATGGGCCTTCTAAAATTTAGCAGAACTGAGTACTGTAATAGTTCAATAATGTAATCTGTCTGGCATCAGGAGCCCTCTTTTGCAGTAGCTAAGTGTCTTTTGAAATGTGATGTGGTCAGGTAATGTTGTAAAGCTCTCTGGCTTCACCAGAGAGTAAATGACTGAGTATCAGCAGTTTGTAAAGCCTTTTAATACTACTGAAAGAATAGATAATGATAGTGCACAGTACTAGAACAAAACAATAAAGACTGGATATACAAATGTTGATGGCCACTTAGTTTCTAAAATAATTACCGTTCATGTGATTTTAGCTTTTACATCTTTGGAGTATAAATTCTTGTTGTTAGATTTCTATAAAGTGTTATTCAGGAAACACATTTCTTGAAGAAAACTGTCAAATGTTTAGTCACAGAAAGCAAAAACAGTTCTTTGAAACCTGTCATCTAGTCATCTGTCTGTATACTTATTAGTTTTTGAAATGCCATCAAAGCAGCCATGAATTAAAAAAGAAAAGTTGTTTTGAAAGAGGATATATCTTTCTTGCGTTAAAATTCATACTAGAGTTTTGCAAGGAAATCTAGTGGCGAGATGACAGAAGAAATTGAATATTCTGCCTGGCAAAATACAGTAAAAATAGAATCTGTGAGTTATTCACAAAATGCTTTTCCTTCCGTAATTCCTTTAAAGCAAATCATGACTGCCTAGAAGAAGGATGGACAGACTCTCTGGGAACAGTAGAAAGTCCTTTTTGGGTCCACCTGCTGCAGGTTAAATTGAGAAATATGGCTCTAATTTGTTACAGAGCAGACTAAAAATTACTTTCATATGTGTACGTGTGTGTATGTAAATATATTTACACACATATATTACTAATTCTAGAAGTATATAATGTTAGTAAATTTACAAATACAATAATTTTAATAGAATTACAGAATGGTTTGGTTTGGAAGGGACCTTAAAGCTCATCTAGTTCCAACCCCCCTGCCGTGGTCAGGGACACCTTCCACACGATCAGGTTTCTTTAAGTCCCATCCAACCTGGCTTAGAGCACTTCAGGAATGGGACATCCACAGCTTCTCTGGGCAACCCTCCCAGTAAAAATTTCTTCCTGATATCCAATCTAAACCTACTCACTTTGAGTTGAAAGCCATTCCCCCTTGTCCTATCATTACTTGCTCTTGTAAAGAGTCCCTCTCTGACTTTGTTATAGACCTCCTTTAGGGACACTTCTGAGTCTCTCCAGACCCTTCTCTTCTCCAGGCTGAACAACCCGAATTCTCTCAGACTATCTTCATAGGAGAGATGTTCCAGCCCTCTTACTGTCTTTTTAGCTGTCCTCTGGACTTGCTCCAACAGGTCCACATGTTTCTTATGCTGGGGACCCCAGAGCTGGATGCAGTATGCCACGTGGGGTCTCATGAGGGTAGAGTAGAGGAGGAGGATCACTTCCCTCAACCTGCTGGCCATGCTTTTTTGGATGGATGTAGAGCAGGACACATTTGACTTTCTGGACTAGAGTGCACATTGCATGTTGCCAGCTCATGCTGAGTGTCTTATCAGCTAAAACTCCCATTTCCTTCTCCGTAGGTCTGCTCTTAATCCATTCTTTGCCCAATCTGTATTTGTGTTTGGGGATTGCCCTGATCCAGGTGCAAGACCTTGCACTTGCCTTCTTGATCGTAATGAGGTTCACACAGGCCCATCTCTCAAGCCTGTAAAGGTCCCTCTGGATGACATCCCTTCCCTCCAGCATGTTGACTCCAGTACACAGGTTGGTGACACTGGAAAACTTTGTGAAGGGTCTACTCCATCCTGCCGTCCGTGTTGCCAGCAAAGTTGTTAAACAGTATTGGTCCCAGTGCCAACCCCTGAGGAACACCAATCATCACTGTTCACTGTTTGGACATCGAGTCATTGACTGCAACTCTTTGAGTGTGACCATCTAGACAATTCCTTATCCACTGAGTGGTCCATCCATCAGATTAATTTCTCTCCAGTTTAGGGATAAGAATGTCATGTGGGACAGTGTTAAATGCTTTGCAAAAGTCCAGGCAGATGATGTCAGTTGCTCTTCCCTTATCCATCCTGTTATAGAAGGCCACCAAATTTGAATTGAAATCACGTGAATCCATGTTGACTTTCACCAGTTACCTCCTTGTGCCTTAGCATTTTTTCCAGGAGGTTCTGCTCTCCATGATCTTGCAAAGCACTGAAGTGAGACTGACCAGCCTGTAGCTCCCTGGGAGTTATGTTTCCCAATTTCCAGTCAGTGGAAACCTAATGGGATTGCTATGGCTTCTCAGATATGATGGATAGTGGCTTAGTCATAATTTTTCTACTTTTAGAAATAAAAGCCTTCAAATATAAAATTTACACTATTTATAAAATACATCCTGTTAAATATATGTGAAGGATGTTACTATGTTAGAATTATTTTGCAGGAGACTGCATACATTGGTGTATGGTAGTTGCCTATACTTTTTGAATTATATTTTTCTTGATAAACCAAATACACTAATCTATTCAAGTAAGATTTAAAAGGTTGGTGGATATGAAACTCAGTCAGGGAAGTCCAATAAAGGTTTGACATTCCTTTTTACATGACTTACAGAGTTTGCACAATATAGCGCTTCTCTTCAGAATTAAAAATTCACATATGTAACAGCCTACACTCGGAACAATGCTGCAAGTCATTAAGAAGAAATACAAGGACATGTTTTGAATCATGAAGGTAGGAAAATAAAATGTCAATGACGTGTTTTTTAATAAAAATGTGCAGTGAAGCTTATGAATGCATCTATCATCTTGTGAAACGTATCTGAGACATGGTGAGAGAAAAGTCAGTATGACCATACAGACTGCTGTGCTCTTGTGATACAGACATGTGACAAGAAGCGTGTGAGGACAGGAGACCCCGTTCTGTTCTCTTCTTGCCTATGTGTGTTAGAAGAGATTCCACTGAGGTTAGTGCAATTCCCTGCCTGTGGAGTGACATAAGTAAAGTAGAACTCAGTTCGAGTTAGTGTTCTTGTTAGCTGGATTGCAACATCTGGAGTCAGTATTCTGTGAGGTACAAATTTTAGTGCAGGATTTCTAATGGTAGGAGGACTGTAGGATTGTTTGCTTACAGCATCCTATAGCTGAATGTATTTATACCTGAAATGTTACCATCCAGAAGGAAATGGGATATATCCAAAGAGTTTCCTTTCATGAAGCAAAGAGAGGAACAGTACCAAAGCCTTTGAATGTTAAAGCCACATGTCTCTTGCTGATCATGAAAGAAGGCAGGAGGAATTAAAAGACAAGACGAAGTATCAGATTAAGTAGATAAATTCTAAATTATTACTTACATGATCTGAAGCTATCGAAACCTATTCTGCACTGTCTGGTAGGTAGGGAGAATTTATCATCCCTTTCCATTGTTAAGTTAGCCTCTTGATAGCCAGCTGCTTACAGGCTAATCCTATGTCATGCTTTATCCAATGTCTTGTCCTGAACACGTGAAAAAATGTTAAAGACTGTGTATTTTGAAGTTGCTGAACATGAGACAAGGATTCTAGAAAGTTATCTCAAAATAAAATGTATCTCTTGTTTTTCCATAATTATAAGCATTAAATGACTGAATGGTGTAATATTCTGTTAAAGTCAGGAAATGAGATGCTGTAGTGAAAAGTAGCTTAAAAAGAAAGTGCGACTGTTAATCACAGAGACATGAAGAAACTCTGTCCTTTCTGAAGGTCATGGAAAAGAATGTCTGAATAAAATTCATTCATAATAATCAGCTGTTCAAAATACCGGACAGCTGATTACTCTGAATGAAAAAGCCAAGTATAAATGAAATTTGAAGACTAACAGAGTTCGTTGGGAAAAAGCAGTAAGTTTGCAATTCTAAGAAGTTCTTTCAAATTGCAAAGTAGGTGAAAAGAAAGCCTATTTGGGAGGCTGTCTTTGAGGAACATATTTTAACCTTTATGTAGTTGGTAGTGATTTGAAAAATCATAATTAATGCTGTGGACTCACCGTTCAGAGTTAAAAGGAGTAAGTCAGAGATACTAGGATCTTTATTTGATTTTTTTAAATTATTGTTTTTAGAAAAACAACAGTGCATAAATTGCATAAATACCTATTTTCAGATATTTGACTCTACTTCTGAAATAAATTTCCTTGGCTTTGCAGAAGTTTCCTCACCAGTGCTGAAGTAGGGAGGAACAGAGTCAACTTAGAGTGATGTCAGTACTTCAGTATTACATTCACCTCAATCAGATCCATGAAGACTTAGGCTGTGGGTACAGTTTCATGTGATGCTTTGTTTAGTATCTGGCTGTCATCCAAAAGAGAGAGTTCCTTTGGGGAAATCTCTGTCATGTCAGAACCTAATCCTTTTTTGCAGCGGTTTGTTTTCTCTTGGATCAATGAAGTGATGTACCTCACTGGGCTTGCTACAATTCTTACATGTGAGGAAAGAGGGCAGGAACTTGGAGTGAGGAACAGAAGAGCGCAGGACCTCTCCATATCTTCCTGACAACTACTTGTCTTTAGAACAGAGCAAACCTAGTGTGAAAACTCACCATTAAATATAAGTACCAACATTTTCATTTAAGTAAAAGGAAATGCTGGAGAGAACTCTGTGGTCTGCTCTTGCAAGAAAAAAAAGGGAGTATAGCCAGCGAATGCAGAGCCCTAATTCCACCTTTTCATACAGACACCATCGCCCCCAGCAGGTTCTATTTTAATTTGTAGAAACTAGTTTGCTGCATAATTCTGTGGCTCTACCCAGCAAGCCAAAGAAAAAAAGTCATCATTCTAGTCTCTGCAAACGTCCTTTTTTTCATACCTGCAGTTATGTAGGATATATGGAAGATTAAGTACTGAATAGTACCTTCTAATAAAGTACTTCGATGATCAAGAGACTGCAGTGATTGCTGGCAATTAAAGGGAAAACTACTTTTCTAACCTGGCCCTTAATGCTCTTATAGTAGCAAAAACAATTCTATAGCTAAGTCCATTTCTATACAGCAGTCAAGTTAGGTCAGGTTTAATTGTATTTGTTTCCTCAGCTCAGATTTTACTGGAGGCTTTTTTTTGGTGCGGGTGTCTTGACTCAAATACATTAAAGTGGTTGAGTTTTGTTAAAAAAGTATTTTAACTATACTTCTGTCCTTTTTAAACCTTCAAGTCTTTCCTTCCTCTTTCTGTTTCCCCAATGACATTCAATATCTCTGCTAAACCAGTGTAGTGACTTAGGTAAACTTCCTCTGATTAAACATGTGAGAAAGCATATGTTTGAAGTTCAGGGTTCTCTGTCATGCCAACTGTTGGTTTTATGTCTGGAAATTCTGGTTTTTTACATTAATCAAAAGGTATATCGTACTTTTCCCAGCATATGCTCATGTGAATACATCAGGCAATGTTGTAAATAGCCATTAGATTATCAGCCCTTGTGGAAAAAAAAGGAATGTGGTTTAATTAACCAGAAATTTATTATCTTACCTGGCAACTACCCAGCATCAAGCATTATATGTCAAAATGCATTTAATTTGTTGCACCCAGCCTAATGCTGGGAACTCATTATCAAGATTAAAGAAGACTGAGAAAAGATCTTACTTTATCTTTACTTCCTCCATGATTTTGTGAAAGATATTTCCAGGTGATTCATTTTTTACAGCAGTCAGCTCCTGTTACAGAATGAATGATGAAGTGAAAAATGAGACATGAGATTGAATACAGAGATCCTGGTGATGCACTGTGGAAACCTGTAACATTTTTAAAACAATGATAAGGGTACAAACAGGTTTGTTCCCTTTGTGTTCCACTCATGTTTCAAATGTGAGAAAACCAAAACACCTTAAGATGTGGGACACGGACTCTTTCCCTTTTCTGCTGTTCAGGGTTATAAGAAAAGTATTCCTATGCTCTGCTGAAAAACCCTAAATATATTGATGCTTGTTTTCCACTTTTTCCTCTGGGAAAAGGAAGCTTGCAAGGGTTTCTTTTGTCATTCTTGTCTGGTGATTGCTGCACAGGTAACTAATGTGGCATAACTCCTTTCATAAATGTGATCCAACTTTTTTTAAATTACAGTGCAAAAGTTTGCTCCAGGATCTCAAATGACAAAAAAACCCTCAAAACACAAAACCCAACCAAACAAAAATCCCCACTGCAAAACCAAACCAAACCAAAAATCAGCCAACGAAACAAACCAAAAAAAACCTGTCCGCAAACAAACCAAACCTGCAAAAGGTAGAAAACCTTAACACACCCTGCCCCTCCCCTCCCCATCCTTAGGGCTTTTAATATCTATTTAATGAAAAACATTGTGTTCATGCACTTAGAGATCAAAGTTGATTTGCCACTTTAAATTTGATTCTGACAGGGAGTGAAGATATTAATTTCACGGTAAATGTTACCTGGGCAATTTGAACCTAACTGAATTGTGGAATATAGTCATGAATTTAACCTGTTGTTTAGGCTAGAAACTGGTGAACTACTTACCAAATCATTGGAGTGAAACAGCTTAAGTCAAGTTCTTGCTAAGGAAGGAAGGAATGAAGGCTGGGAAAGGAGCTGCCCTAATTTTGCTCCCTGGATTTGCAACCCAGTCTCAGCTATTGTAACTGCTCTCTGTGAGAGGGTATTAATAATTTAGTATTTTAGTGTTCTGACAGTAACAAAAGTTATGTCTCAAACCCTCTCTTTCACTATGAGGTAGACTGTTCTTATTCAAAGTCTGATTCTTCCCTTGATGGGCTTTATTTGCCAGACTGGATGTGGCACTTAGTGCCATGATCTAGTAACCACAGCAGTGTTGGATCAAGGATTGGACTTGATGATCTCTAGGTCTTTCCCAACCCAGTTTATTCTATGATTCTATGATTCTTCCCTTCTTCATAGATAGCTACACTCTCAGCAATGTGGAGAGTAGTCTGGTGGCACCTGGCTATCTTACATACAGCTTTTGTGAAGGAAAAAAAGGCAGCCCCTGTCTGTCTTTGAGAAGGAATGAAGCTTAGGAGAAATCAGGATGAGGGAGGGAGAGATGTAGTATATTCACAACTGCTTGTCCATTTTGAAAGGAGGTACTCCAACTTTGTAGTATACTCACACATTGGCTCCATGAAGCATTTCCAAGGAGCCCTACTTTAGGCTTCAACTTCTTCCCATAGAAAATACCAAAAATTTGGTAAGATATCCCCATTTCCACAAGTCTTGCTTTCCAGAAGTGCTTTGAGATACATTATTCTTTTGAGCAACTCTGAATTGGGAATTGAAGCTATGGAACCCTAGGGAATAATGCCTGAAGGGAAGTTAAAGGTGAGACTGGAAACCAGGCTGGTTTCAGAGATGTAAGAACAGAAGATCAAAAATTAGTTTCTTCCCTGTGGTGCAGCAGTTTCTACATGTCCTTACAGACCCAATTAAAATAACATTTGATTAAAATGAATAGAACAAAGCACAGTTTTAAGTGGTATTAAGTCTCTGGATAAATTGAAAAACCACCAAAATTTAATTATATATTAAAGATTAAAGAGTACTGTCGGGTCTTAGTTATATTACAGTTTCTCTGGTGTATAAGCAGTAAGGCAATTTAATGTAAAATTAAAAATCCTTGGACAACAGCATCTCTCTCAATTCAAATTAGTATGTCTGAGAAAATAATTTTGGCCTTTAATGTTGATTTATAGCAATTTTTGATTCTTTATGTGTGGAAATCCAGAACAGTGTTGTGCTAATACGGCTGTATCACCTACAGGTGTTGCTTGAGAGTCGAGTGAGCAGTTCTTTGTATTTTCTTTGAAGGATCAATATTTCAAGATGTGCGAAGCAGAAGGGTCTGACTGACAAGCTGCCTTGATACACTGTTATTCTAACTATGACTGGATTGACTGAAAGTTGCCTCAAAGAGTAAGATAATTTATAAAAACTGTAAAGCATAGCCAAGTGTTTGAAGTAATCAAAGCTAATTAGGAATTATTTATTTTCACTTTTTAAATGTCTTGCCTTTGCTGTTATAGTTTCTTGAAGCTTTTCCTTCTGAAATGTCCATATTTTATACTGCATTTACATGAAAAAAATAAATTAGGTATTAAAACTATGCAAAAAATTAGAAATGGCAAAATTTAATGAAAAAATTTCTAATAATTGTGCTGTGAGAAATTACTGTTAGTGTACCCATGTTATTGGAGAGAAATTTGGTTTTCAATTTTTGTGTATGTCTAAAAATTTGGTAAATAACCTGGTTAAAAAAAAGGTAATTTGGAAAGAAAATGGATGCATAATTATAAAACAATGACTTTTCTTGAGAATAAAAATTCAATTTAGTGCTGCCTTGTTTCTGTGCCTAGACATATTATCATAAAAATCAAATGTTTCTTTGGATGCTTCATTGTGTGATACAAGTATTATATATGTATATATGTAAATGAGTTATTTTTATTTTTGAATCATTAGATGGGGTCATTCTCTAGTGTGGATGAAGTAGTAGGCTTATCAGTCTGCTAGTACCACTTTACAGTCTGGTTTACAAGGTGTGTGCTGAAGTGCTTTTTCAGTACTATCAGTTAATTTCAGAAAAATTCTTTTTGTAGTTATTTTATGATTTTGTATTGTGTTTTCCTCTTCCAATGCTATTTTTTCCTTTACCTTGAAGAATCTTTCTTTAATTCAATTTTTAATATTAATTTTGTAGGAGGATATGATGTATGCTTAGAATAGTATTCATATAATGAGAAAACAGACTATTTGAGAGTTTACTTTGAATGGAAAAAAGTTTTTCCTCATCCATTGGTGTGACTTTGCAGAACTTCACTGAGCTTAATTTAAACAGAAAAAAAATTACTGTTCTTACTATGTGTGCCATTTGGATTTAAGATTTTGATATAAAGGACAAATCAGTTTTAAAAAGTCAAAGAAAACGATAGTGAACATGGCAGTGTGAAAGAAATTTCTTTTGTCTCCTAGGTGGTAATGTGAATGTGAAATTCAAATGATTCTGTAAACAATGTAAATTTTTACATCAAAGTGTAGTGTTTACTTACATAATAGATATGAAGTCCTGGGTAAGATTTTTTTGTTTCATTAATGAATAGCGTACCCATACAAAAAAAAAAAAAAAAGGCAGGGAAAGCTATTTCCCAGTTAGGGAACAAACTGGATTAACTTCTTCATGAATAAATGAGCTTTTTTTACCCTAAAGGTTTGACTTAGTGATTTGTATAAAAAAGCTCATTGAGGCTCTAGTTATTTGCTCTGTTATTTGCTTGCTTAAATTGCACCTGAAATTGTTATTTCAGTGGTGTAAGTGCCTTCTCTGATTCTTTTAAACAGAAAATTGAAAATATTCTTAACATACAAAAGGTATTTAAAATGAAAGGGCAATAGCATGGAAATGTAGGTTAGCACAGCTCATTTAGGTTTCAGTTTGATAATGATGTTTTAAACTCTGAGTGCAAGATTTATTGTGAGAATTAAGCTGCAGGGTTTTATTTTTGATACATTAAAATAAAAAATACAGTCAATTAAAAAACAATCCTTTAACATCATAATAGCAGAGAAATTTTTCACATTTATGTAAATGTGAAATACATAAAAATAAGCCCTTCTTTTATATTTTTGAATAGATTCTCTTTTTTTGGTCCTTGATAGTCCAGATGCAAGGAAATGGCTGGGGAACAGAGATTTAAGGGAATCAGCTGCAGTAAAGTTTATAGAATAAATTTTAATCAAGCCAAGTTCAGATGAAGCCAGTGGCAGATTTGGTTGAATAACACCAGCAAAATGAAGGATAAATCCTAGAAAGATGAATTTTAATACATTATATTTGTTATTTGAAGTTGTCCCACTAAAATAACATAACAACATTGGGTCTGTCCATTTGTACATAGGCAGTTTAATGCTCAATAGCAGTAAAACTGGCTAAAATCACGTAGTTTGTTTTAAATGAGAAGAAAAATATAGTAATAAAAGGAATGAACATAGTAGTTGTGGATAACAGTAGACTCCAGGTGGAGAAGTAATAACAGGTGCAATGCTGGTTCATCCAGAATGTCATCTATGCTTCCAAAGGTTTCATCCAAGGCACTTTTCCTGCTCTAAACTAAAAATGTTCAATTTTATAAAAATTGTAGAGCTGTAGAATGGATTAGATCAGAAAAGACCTCTAAGATCGTTGCAGTCCAGCTGTTAACCCAGCACTGCCAAGTCCAATACTAAACCATGTCCCAAAATGCCACATCCATATGCCTTTTAAATACCTCCAGGAATGGTGACTCAGCCACTTCCTTGGGCAGTCTGTTCCAGTGCTTCACTACCCCTTCAGTGAATAAATTTTTTCTAATATTCAATGTAAGCCTCCCCTGGCACATCGTGAGGCCATTTCCTCTTGTCCTGTCACTTGTTACTTGGGAAAAGAGAACAACTCCCACCTTGGTACCACCTCCTGTCAGGTAATTGTAGAGAGTGATAAGATCTCCTCTGAGCCTCCTTTTCTCCAGGCTAAACACCCTTAGCTCCCTCAGTTGCTCCTCATAAAACTTGAGCTCCAGGCCCTTTACCAGCTCCATTGCCCTTCTCTGGACTCACTTTAGCATGTCAATGTCCTTCTTGTCCTGAGGGGACCAAAACTGAACGCAGGATTTGAGGTGTGGCCTCGCTAGTACAGGGACTTCCCTAGTCAACCAGCACCTCCAGGTCCTTTTCCACTGGGCAACGTTCCAGCCACTCTGCCCCAAGCCTGTAATTCTGCATGGGGTCAGTGTGACCCAAGTGCAGAACCCAGCACTTTGCCTTGTTGAGCCTCATGCAATTGTCCTAATCAGCCTACTGATCCAGCCTGTCCAGATCCCTCTGCAGACCCTTCCTACCCTCCAACAGATCAACACTCCCACACAGCTTGGTGTTGTTGTCAGTGAACTGACTGAGGGTGCACTTGATCTGCTCATCCAGATCATTGATAATGAACAGGACAAGCCCCAGTACTGAGCCCTGGGAAACACCACTGGTGACCAGCTGCCAACTGAATGTAGCACCATTCACCACCACTCTCAGCAGCTGGCCATCTGGCCAGTTTTTTACCCAGTGAAGAGTATGCCCATCTAAGCCATGGGAAGACAGTTCCTTCAGGATAATGCTGTGGGAAACAGTGCCAAAGGCTTTATCAAGGTCTGGGTAGACAATATCCACACCCTTTCCCTCATCCGCTTAGCAGGTGGAAGGAGCTCAGGAGCTCAAGTTAGTCAAGGAGGACTGGCCTTTCCTAAACCCATACTGGCTGGGCCTGATCTCCTGATTGTCCTGTACATGCCATGTGATGGCACTCAAGAAGTCAAGCTGACAGGCCTGTAGTTCTCCGGATCCTCTTTCTGACCCTTCTTGTAGATGGAAATCAGAAATCCTAACCTGCAGTCAACTGGGACCGGGAGTCCACTAGGATCTGAGTTAGCCAGGACTGCTGATAAATGATGGAAAGTGGCTCGCTGAGCACTTCCACCAGCTCCCTCAGATCCTTGAGTGGATCTCCTCCAGCCCCATAGACCTGTGCGTGTCTAAGTGGTGTAGCAAGTCTCATTTCCTCTTGGGGTATGGGGACTTCATTCTGCTCCTTGCCTCTGTCTCCCAGTTCAGGGGGACTGAGTACCTGGAGAACATCTGGTCTTACTATTAAAGACTGAGGCAAAGAAGGCATTAAGTACCTCAACCTTTTCCTCATCCTTTGTCACTGTGTTTCCCCCCCAGCATCCAATAAAGGACTGGGATTCTCCTTGGCCCTCCTTTTGTTTCTGATGTATTTATAGAAACATTTTTTATTGTTTTTTATGGCAGTAGCCACATTAAGTTGTCATTGGGCTTTAGCCCTTCTAATTTTCTCTCTGCCTAACCTTGTGTTACTTTTGCAATCCCACCAAGGTGCCTGCCCCTTCTTCCAAAGGTCGTACATTCTCATTTTTATCCCGAGTTCAAGCCAAAGGTCTCTCTTCAGCCAGACTGGTCTTCCCTGCCCACTCATATTTTGGCCTGGCTTTAATGTCCACTAGCAATAGAGTTGACTATGGAGAGCTTTATGAGGAGTAGAATACCCATGATTAGTACTTCAGAGTGAGAGGTCAGGATGATAACAGTCCTGGCAATCTATGCTGAGATCTCTCTGTTCTCATGTTAATATCATGTTAAATACTTTCAATTTCTCTACATCTGACCTTATGTATAAGAAATTTTAGTATGTAATTCTAACCTTTATCCCTTTAAGTATGTGCACACTTTCCTTCTTGCTTTTCCCCCTCCCAAGAGGGAGGGTATTTTTCTGGTATCTTCTCAATCTTATCGCAGCATTTTGCTTCAACAGTTGCCTGTCCCACTCCTTCACCCTCTTCTCCCTTCAAGTCCAAGCTCAGAGAAGTGTCTGCCCCGTCCTCTCTCTAGGCCAGTCTGCCACCTCATTGAGGACCAACACTGTTGTTCATATATGTAGGCAGAAGACAGTGCACCCAGACCGCTCTGTGCCTTACTCATGGACCACGGGATAAACCTTGTCAGAACTTGCCTGTGTTGTAGTAGTGAGCTCCCTGTGTGAGGTCTTGAGGGCAGACATCAAATCTCCTTTTCTTTCTCAAGTGCCAGGCAAGTAAGTAATCGCTAATTGATGGCAACAGGCAGTGAGGTTGTGCCATTGTTCACAGTGTGGTTGTACCACTGGTCAACGACGCTGCATACATCCTGTCAAGCCTTGCCTTGCTATATACTACAACTTAAAGTTTCCACAATGTCCACAACAGCTTATACATTCAGGGAGCTGGAAGCTCTACAAGTTATTATTAAAAAAAGAAAAAAAAAGAGTAAATAATCAGAGAATGGATAGGGTTAGAAGCGACCACAGTGGATCATCTAGTCCCACCTCCCTGCTCAAGCAGGGTCATCGTGGAGCACATTGCACAGAATTGCATCCAGATGGTCCTTGAATATCTCCAGTGAGGGAGACTCCACAACCTCTCCAGGCAATCTCTTCCAGGGTACAGTCACACACACCGTATAGAAGTTCTTCCTCATGTTCAGGTGGAACTTCCTGTGCACCAGTTTCTGCCCATTGCCTTGCGTCCTATTTCTTGGCACCGCAAAGACTAGCCTGGCTCCATCCTCTTGACACTCCCTTCAAATACACTGATGATGTCCCCTCTCGGTCATCTCTTCTCAAGGCTGAACAGACCCAACTCTCTCACCCTTTCCACATAAGAGAGATGCTCCAATGCCTTAATCATGTTTGTTGCCCTCCACTGGACCTGCTCCAGGAGCTCCGTGTTTCTCCTATATTGAGGAGCCCAGAGCTAAACACAGCACTCCGGGTGCAGACTCACTAGGGATGAGTGGAGGAGCAATGAAAAAAAAAACCCGAACAAAGGCAGCAGGGAAAAAAAGAGAACTTGAATGCCAACCTTCCCTGCTTTACTGTATCTACAGAATTGAGGTGTCCAGCTGCGGCAGTCAGGTTTTACGAAGGTGATGAAATTAATTAGCACTTTGTGAGTTGTTATGAAGTATTTGAGAGTGAGGGGGAACTAGAGATACTCATATAAAAAAGTGATAAAGTCAGAAAATGTTAAAATATGTGAGTTCTTTCTGACTGTTGTTAAGGCACCAGTCATCCCTGTACATATGATCCTCAGCAGCATTCCCGAGCATGGTGACCTGGCTATGATATGTAGCACAACACTGGTGATATCTGCAAATTTTTAGGAGTTGTTTCGTTTGCTTAGGTCTCACATAATTCTTTTGGGAACAGTGGCAGCATGAATTAGTGTTGTTTAAAGCAGGAACCAACCTGATTTGCACAGCTATAATCATTGTGAGCATTATCAGCTCTCACTTTAAGGGAGGAAGACAAGAATATTTCTATAGTGTTGAAGTGTTTGTATCTGAGCTCTCAATTCATTTCAGTTTTTAATGCAAGCTAACATGTAATTGTAGCTACTTTAACAGAATTAATTAAAATTAAAAAAGCAAACACGCTTTTTACCTGTTAAATAAATGTTGCACATAGGTGGCTAGTCCCCAACCCCCATCTCCAAAAATGTACCCAAGGCAGCTAGCAGAGTTTGTACAGTTTGTTCTTTCGGCACTGTTTACCCTCCTTTGTTCATGTACTTGTTAGGGTTTTATATCTGACAGAATGCCTTAGTCCTCAGTTTCTGGCACTGTCTCTATTCTGGGTGACCTCCTCTTTAGCATAACTATTCTGGCATTTCATGCTAATATTGGTGGTTTCTGCTCTACTTCCCAAAGGGAGGAGTTGCCCTGTCTGTGAATCAGATTCTGCTCTTTTCCACAATATGCTTTTTACAAGAATATCTCCAGGATTTCAGGAATACTTCAGTACTTCTGGATAGTCAGTGCTTTTGGGGTTAGCTGTAGGGATGCAAAGAACGTAATTACTCAGAGTACCCATGAGTAATATATTACTCATGCTCTGAATTCTGGTGAGTGGAAAAA
The DNA here is from genome assembly GCF_001604755.1 of Lepidothrix coronata. Lineage (NCBI taxonomy): Eukaryota > Metazoa > Chordata > Aves > Passeriformes > Pipridae > Lepidothrix > Lepidothrix coronata. The sequence continues at coordinate 4,443,882 of NW_016690243.1, forward strand.
AAAATAGAAAAAAAGGAAAAAAAATCTGTTTATCATACCTCCTGGGTAAAGAAGTTAAGAGTCTTCACACAGGATGATGGTATTTTCCTTCTGTCCACTCCGTGGTTTTCCTTCAGGTTCTGTTTGCACACCATGGTGTGTCTGTCGTAGCAGTCTGATAATACAATATTTTTTCTCCTAAGCACTGTTTTCTCATAAGCACTGAGACCAAATGACCTCACCTGCTCCTCATACAGCTTCCCCTCAAGGCCCTTCACCATCTTCATTGCCCTCCTTTGGATGCTCTATAAGAGCTTAATAACTTTCTTATATTGCGGTGCCCAAAACTGCACACAATATTCAAGGTGAGGCTTCACCAGTGCAGAGCAGAGTGGGACAATCCTCTACCTTGACCAGCTGGTGATGCTTTGCCTGATGCCCCCCAGGACACAGTTGGCCCTCCTGGCTGCCAGGGTGCACTGCTGACTCATATTCAACTTACCATCCACCAGGATCCACAGGTCCCTTTCTGTGGCACTGCTTTCCAGTATCTCATTCCCCAGTCTGTATGAACAGGTAAAGTTGCCCCATGCCAGGTACCAAATCTGTCACTTCCCCTTGTTGAACTTCATATGGTTGGTGATTGCCCAGTCCTCCAATTTGTCCAGGTCTCTCTGCAGGGCCTCCATGCCTTTGAGGGAGTCAACAGCTCCTCTCAGTTTTGTGTCATCTGTAAACTTGCTTAGTATCCCTTCCAGTCCTGCATCCAAGTCATTTATGAAGATGTTGAAGAGCACAGGGCCTAAGATGGAGCCCTGTGGAACCTCACCAGTGACAGGTCACCAGTCTGATGTTACCCCATTCACTGTCACCCTCTGTGCTCAACCTGTGAGCCAATTGCTCACCTACCACCTGATGTGTTTATCCAGCTTCACCTGATCGACTTCTGACATTTGGGAATTACCTGCTCCTGTGCCCTTAGGAGGTGATGTTTAAAATGTGACCAGCACTGACGGACCCCAGCGCCTGCAAAAGCATTTTTCTGGGGACTTTACTTATTAATTTCCTGAGCAGCCTGAAGTCTGCTCTCCTCATGTCCAGAGTTGAGGTTTTACTGGCACTTTTCCTCCTGTCAACAGAAATTTTAAACTCGATCACTTCGTGGCTGCTGTCGTCAAGAAGGCCACCAATCTCCACTTCACTCATGAGATCCGCTCTGTTGACAAGCAGCAGATCAAGGAGGGCTTTTATCTGAGTCAGCTCCTACCTGTTTTTACCATTCACGTGCTGTAAAAATGTGTTTTCTTAGTTTGTTTTCTCTCACTCACTCTGAATGCTTTCTAACTTACTGAGAAATTTAATAATCAAGCAAAATTCCCTCCTTTCCTTGACCCCCCCCTATTTAGTGATTCACTTCAAGCCAAACTAACTCTCTCTAAAGAGATGCAAGTTATGTTTTTACTCCCTCCTGTGTAAACTCATGGTCTTTGGCAGATTTGCAAAGTTACACTCAATTCAAGCATTTCAACCAAGTCTTTGAAAGACAGCAAAGTATGCATATATGCATAGGAGATGAAGCATATTTGTTCAGGCTATGATGACTCTACAGGACTACTGAAATAGATGTCACTAAACCATTATTTTTGTGCTTCATTCAATCATTTAAGTGAGGTGGTAAAAAAGGTGAAAAAATCTGAATCTAATCAAGAGTTTAGGACACCAGAAAGGACCCAAGCAATACTGATACATCTGTTTAAATTTGCAATGCAAAAGTGCTGTGTATATGCTTACTTGACTCTGGAGGCATCTGAACTTGCCAGGCTTACTAGCCTTACCTCCCTGTTTGAGGGCTATCCACAGCTTTGCTCTGCTGTCTATATAGTCATCCCAGCCAAAGCAGTTTATAATTTAAGCTGAGCAGGATCTAGAAAGTAAGTGCTGCCCTGTTTAAATCCTCAGAAGGGCCAAATCCAATATAGGACTTCAGGGAATATGTAAGACAACTGTAAAAGGACAGATTAGCTCTGCTCCAGTGTTTTAAAGATCGGCTCTTAAATGGCTGCTCTCAAGATCTGAGTCTGTGGCATGTGACTGAGGTTACAGGCTTACCTGAAGCCCTTAATAACACATTTGAACTCTGTGCTTAGTTGTTTTGTTGTTTGTTTTTTTTTCCCCTGCATTTTCGTGCACTTCCAGATTGTGGCACTTGTACTTCTAAGAGCAGAGAGTTGAAATAGGAGTGGAATTTTTAAGGATCTGTATTCTTGGTTTTTTAGCTGTATCACAATGCTCATAGTGGTCTACCAATGATGCTGCATTTAGCAGCCCTGAAATTTTATAGTGTTCAGGGAAGGACAACACTAACCCTGCTCAGTCCTGGCAGGGCCAGAGAAGTCAACCTTGTGCAAGGGTGCATCAGCTGGGTGGGTGTCCAGTGACCTGGTACAAGTGCAGTTCAGTGGCGATGCAAAAATGGGTGGGTAATTGAAGCTGTTCTCTATTGCTGGCTCAGCAGTTAATACTGAAGTTAGGCTCGGAGCAATCAGATCTCATTGTGCTGGGGCTGTGCAGATGCACAGTCAGTACCGATACTTGTGTGAAAGACCTTCTGTTCTCATGGCAGATGTGTAGGTCATTACCATGGAGGAGACGAGCAGACAAATATTGGGGTTTTTTATACGACCAAGTCTTAAGAACAGAAACAGGGTTAGCATTATTTTGTGATGTACTTCACAATCATTTTCGTATCTTTCTGTTGTTATATTATTGCAAGTAACATGATGAATTGGAAGAAAAATTATGATGCATCATGTTAGGATGGAGAGCTTTTTTAGTCATAGAAACCATTAGTAGATACTGAATAATATATGTTGAAGATACATGATCCTATGTAATTCAGCAGGTCTAGGTACAAAGAGCCTATCTCTGAGTTTTAGAGGAGCTAGTGGGGGAGATCTCTAGTTCACAGGTTTTCATTTTTAATATGTTGCTTAAAACTGAAAGAAAGCTGGTGTTCTGCCCAGATTCAGAGTAGACGAGCAGATTGAGCAGGGTAAATATAGCCTGATATAAATCACAGTGAACATATGGAAAAAGCTGATTGGGGACTCATCTGCTAGGGAATTAAAGGCCTTGAGTAAAACTGATTCTACTCAACATAGTTTTCTGGAAAGTAGGGCTTGTAAAACAAATGATTGCCAAAAACTTGATTTTAATGTTTTAGTATCTGAAAAAATTGCAAGTTTAATAAGATGATGGTGTCAGTGTTAAAGACTTTGAAAAGCATTTGACTTATTGCCATGTGAAACCGGTTAATAAACACATGAATTGAACTTGTAATGAAACAGACCAGACTTTAATGAATAACAAACCAGCTAGCAAGTCTTAATATAGGATTTTCTATGAAGGAGTTTCAAGGACTAAGTGGCTTTCCCGTGGTGGAAAATAGAGGATGAGAGTAGAGGGACTGGAAATTGTGTCTGATTGGTGGGAAGGAAGGAGACCACTGTGAATGCTGAAGTACAGCCTCTGAGCCAAAAGAATAATGCTGAGTGTAGGGGCAGTCCAAGAGCGTGACTAGGCTGATGATTTTTCACTTTATATAGAACTGCTAAGAATGTTTAGAGTGTGGCACATGGCTTGGCCATCTATCTGCCTTTGTCAAAAAAGCTTGAAAATTACTAAGTACATGTAACCATCTAACATTAGTAAGTATCTGCAGCATCTAAATCAGTGATGAGGAGATCTTCTGGAATTCGGGACTTCTGTCTGCATAGTTTATTTTTCATCCGGTCCTCTTTACATGAATGTTTCTACAGCACAAACAAAGCAATGGGCTTAAGCTTCATAAACAGGAGGTCACAGAAGACGATTTAGTATTCCCTGATGACTTTAAAGGCAAAAACTATCATAGACTGTGACAAACGAATAATTTGGAGGAAAGCAGTAGGGTGTTTTCAAGAAAAGTTCTAGAAGATGAGAAATAGTTCTAATTTGGTATACTTTTGGAAAATTTAAAAATTATTTCTTTTTATGGACACCTGTGTTCAGACACCCCAGAGCTATATGTAAGTAGATTAAGACTGGATAATTTACATCTAATAGGTAAGAGAATGATGGGGAAAGCAAGCCAATGGAAGTTGAATTGACTACACTTTTCAGGAGTGAATAGTACTCAGGTTTCACACACATGTGGGTATTTAGTCTATTATGTCATGCTACCTCCATAAAAAATAGCTATAATAAAGGCAATACTCAAATAGCATTCTTGTTTCTATTAGTACTGTGTCCATGACACTTAGGTACTGTTACACTAAGTATATTGTTATCTGTTTCTATTTGACAGATTTTAAATTAAATAATCATTTCCAATCAGAGTTTTTTATGTTACCTATTACTGCAAATGCCAGATAAGTTAAAAAAAGAAGTGTGAAATTCAAAACCAGTTGTTCAAAAATACTTTAAATCATTTTATTGATACTTGCATAGTTAGCATGGTTGTATAAAACACATAAGCCCTGTAAAGATCTTTCATTAAGTGATAAAGGTATTGCAGTTGTCCTCAAAAGAGTTTTGTTCTTTTTATTTATTAACCATCAACACTCTTTTCTATGTACAAGTCACTAAATACATTTACCTCATTTGAATTTGCTTTTCATGATCTGTGAATATGTTTCTGTGGCTTCTTTGAAACAAATTTCCTTGAAAACTCTATTTTTTCCTATATTCTGATTGTATCTGTCTTTCACTATGATAAAAAATACAGGTATTAGACAAATTAAGCAGAGGGAGTGTTTTGCTGAGTACTAATTTTCCTCTAATTTTCAGTGTCTAACTTGTTCCCCATTAATTCAATCATGTCTATATAGAAGAGAATGCTTTTTTCATAATGTGTATGAAATATTCCAGTTTTTCTGTCTTGCAATTTTATAACCCTTTCACATTTCTTACATTGACCTTGGTTTTCATTCACATTTATAGCGGCCTTTTTGTCTTAAAATAATGTAATAGTAGAAATGCATAATCAGTTGATACATCAAATCTCTGTGAAACAATATTACATTTAGAAAATACTATCTTTAACTTTGCACTAGGTTGAATGTCAGTAAATACACTCCCTTACACATCTTACATCCTAATAAAGAAATATTCCAGCACCACTTTAAGTCAATTAAAGATCCCATGTGATTACGTTGAAGACAGCTAGAGGAAAAACATTTTCCCTCTGTCAACTGGAGCCTTAACTGATTCAACTATGAAATGTCCATTGAGAATGTGTCTGTCTGTATTAATATCCCAATTAGGAATTAGTATTATTCAGTACTAGTGTAGCACAGTAAAATATACTGAGGGGTTGCGGGTGTGTGTGCGTGGGTGTGGATCTACAATCCCAGATACTGTTCAATTGTTAACACTCTCTGTGGCAGATATTGACCTGATCCAATCCTAATTCTTCCAGACAGTGCCTGAACATGATTAAGGGAGTAGCATAGAGACTTCCTTCCGAGGGGAAGGATGTAACCTGTGATGTACCAGTGTCTTCTCTCAAGCAGCAATCAATAGGACAAGAGGAAACAACCTGAAGTTGCTCCAGAGAAGGTTTAGATTGAATATTAGGAAAAATTTCTTCACTGAAACAATTATCAAGCAGTGGAACAATCAGGGAAGTGGTTGAGTCGTCATCCCTGGAGGTATTTAAAAGACAAATGGATGTGGCACTTAGAAATATAGTTGGACTTGGCAGTGCTGGGTTGGACTTGATGATCTTAAACGTCTTTTCCAACCTGAACAATTCTGTGATTCATTTGCTCTTGAGCTGTTAAAATTAAGGAGAAGATCCTTGTCCCATTTTTATAGTATGAAAAGCAATCTTGGATTCTGCCTCCCAAATGATCCCTTCTGGATATATGCTGGGGTTTTTTTGTGTTTGCAAAGTATCTGGTTTTTTTGTTTATGTCCAAATGGTACCAGCGAAGAGACCACTGGAACAAACTGTGTTTTTTGCTTCTCCATATAGTTTACCTCAGGCTCACTGGTGCTTTCATTCTTCCAGTTGTGGCTTTCTGTAGCTCATTTGTGAAAAGTAGTACTTTTTTTTTTTTAAGTGAAAAAAGTTGGATGTCTCTCACTTGATCCTTATCTTTTGTCATACATAAAACTCCTCCATTTGAAATCTGATATTATCCTTTGTGATAAAATATTACTATACTTTGCTTATACATTCTTACTTACTTTGACTCCTGTTTACTACACTATAGCAAATGGGAGTCAAAGTTGCTAGTCACAATCAGCATCTCAGCAAGAAGCACAGGAGACATAACAAGTGACATTTTGTTAAGTACCTAAGAAGTATGTAGGTATAGAAAATCTTATTTTTACAAATTGGTGAGTAGACTCCTGAACCAGCTGTCAAAATACATATGTTTTCCTATGAAAAGGGTAGGACGAAATGTCTGAGTTACAAGAGATCTTAAATAAATCATCTGGAGGAAAAGGCAATCTGCTGTATAAATATTTCAAGTTTTGAAATTGAAGCCTTTACACTGATCGCTTAGAGGCCTGACCTTATTTTGTAGCAGAAAATATTGTGTCAAAGCAATGTTTAATTCTACTTAGCAGCTGTTGTATTCATAAGAAATTATGCCAGATTAAACCTTGAATATATTCAACAAGAGCACCCAGTTGTGCTGACAAACCTAAAACCGTTTTCAGTAATATGTTCTATCACAAACCATTTGGGCACATTGCCTCTCTGAGGAATGGTAAAGTCAGTGTGCAGGCTCAGCTTTATAATTCCCGCTGCCTGCTGAATTCCCATAATATATCCAAATGTCCAAGCAGTAGATTCAATAGGTATCCTACTAGAACACTGCAGTAGCACAGGTATACAATGTGGGACATTTTCTCAAGGGTATTACTTTCCCAATCATTTTAATTGCACGTGCCTGATTCACCACTGCTTGTGCATTCATTTGTACTTGTTCAAAGGAAATGCAATTGAATTTTAAAATACTCTCAAATCACTGCAATACTCATTTTACATGGTAAAAGAACAAGACAATAAATTGGATAATCAAGTTTTCTGGGTTTTGTAAGGAGAACTGAAATATTGCTTGGAGAAGAAACAACAAAAGTCAAGCTTCACTTGCGGAATACTTCAAAGAGTATCCTGTAAAACCTGGGTCAAACACGTTGTACAGAGAGGATACCTTGTTAATTGTAGTGATGCTGTAATGAGGAGATGACATAAAGATCAGGAGAACAGTGTGGAGAAGAGCAGACAGCTGTGGTTGGTGGAACAAAATCAGCTTTTCTGGAGAGCGCTTTGTTGCAGGAAACACTCTGGAGTGCTCTCAAGCACTCTCAATGGAAGCTCTTCTCCTTCCCCTTGCTCACTGCAGCAGGAGTGTAATAAATTATATGTGCCAAAAATGGAATGAAGAACACTTCTCCCCTTCCCCAGCTAAACCCTCAGCAATTTAGGGTGCTCATTTAAAGTGTAATAAAATTCAGTTTGCTTTTCTAGGAAAGTCTGGGTATTTGTCATGCTTTCCTGTTGTATACCTTAAACCGGTATTTTGCCACCTTGTCTGTGAGTGCAGTTCCAGTTTGTATAAATAATTATGCAAAAGCTAGAACTCTGGTATTCTCTCTTAGATGAGTTTTGTAGTTTTTCTATCTGCCATGACAAATAATTAGTTGTTACATTACAGTATGCAGTACTATAGGTAGTTTTGAATGTGAATAAGCAATTTGTCCTCTACAGTAGTGCCCCAGTCAGCAATTCCCAAGAGCTCCAAGGAGCAGCACATCTCTAGGACTCTAACCTGCTGGAAATATTTTGATTTTGAAACAAACATTTGTATTATAGATAGTGGCAGTAAGAATCAGGGAGTTTGATGTGCTAGGTTAGGATGAGAGGTTGAGCTCTACACCTCACTTCTGGTTTCCAGTTCCAGTCTCTGCCCAGAAGACTATACAAAGAGAAACACCGTTTACAGAGGCATAATTTCTTCTGTAATGTTAAGATTGAGGGAAATTCTTAGCATAGATGGGGTAAGTAACTTCAGAAAGCACAAATAACTCTTTCTTTATTTAACATTGGTAAAGCAGCTGCTTCTTTGCAACTTAACTCATTGTGGACTGGATAACATTGTGTTTCACATCTGAAGCCATAGCTGAGGAAGTGTTCTCTTCAAGGTGAATTAATGCTGATGACTGTTAGCTTTCTGATCCATCTGGCATCTGGGAAGTAGTTTCTCAGCTGATGTCCATTTTCTGAGAACACATTGTGTAAGCATCATTTGGATTCTAAGGCTGTGTAGCTCTTTTTAACTCACTGGTGATGCTGATGGGGCTGGCAAGCAGTTAGTTTTCACTCCTTCAATATTCTTGTAAGTTAGAGCTTGGTCCTAAATGCAGTAAAAGTAAGAAGGGAGCCTGAATCATTCTGTGTGGCTAATGTGATCTCTCATGCTTGGTCGAGGAGGAAAATCTAGCACATTTCCAAGAACAGGTTTCCCTTAAGTTTCGTTTCTGACATTCCATCACATAGGAAAGGAGAAGAGTGTTTGCTAATACGCTGACACTTAATTAGATTTTGGTTTCAGGCTAGAAATGACAAATTTTGATGTTATCTATTTTGAGTGGAATCAAAATATCCAGGAATAGGAGCCTAGGTACAGTCCATAAGGTAGCACGTCAGCACCTTCATGAAGTCTTCTTGTGTACACTTCATGAAGTGTTCAGTGTACATCTGGGTATTAGAGTTCCAAAGCAGGGAAAAGCTGAGATACCTAACTCAAAGCTGCAGGAAGATCCTACAGTTTACTTAGCAGATTTGTGGCCAGACATGTTTTCATTGGAGTAGATGCCTAAATAACTTTTTCCAAGACTGGGGCAAGGTGATTGAAAGAGAGGCTAGGTGAGCCTTCAGAGCTTTAATCCACTAAATCTACTTCAGAGGACTATTATCTTTAGTATATACTTTTTTAACTAGCTGGACTGATGCTTTATCTTTCTTAGGAGAGGCATTTCTATTTCCATTCAATAAGATTATAGGAGTTGTTCAGTAGCTTCCTTAGGAAAGTGGTATGATCTAGGTGTCCTAAGAACTTCTGGATTTCGTTAGAACATATGGTGTAACTATTACCCCTGGATATAGTATGTAGATTGCTTGTATTTCATAGTATTATTAAGATGTATGTGATCATTCAACTCTCCATTGCATCTCCATATTGTTATTCTTGTTTGTTTGTTTGCTTACAGGTTTCTTGTCTATATTTATATAACTATTGCAAGCTACCTAGTCTGATGAAGTAGAACTTCATTCTTCAAGTGTGATTTACTCAATACAGCCTAAAATCATGATGAAAAAGAAGAGCATACCTGCAAGTAAACCTTTCTTGATCCTCTTTCTGTGCCAAATTATTTCTGCATTGGACGTACCTCTTGACTGTAAGTATTAACCTGCTAAATAAGTGTAGAATAATGGCAATTTAGTTAAATAATTTCTGTAGAAAGCTGAAGATAACTCCAATGTGGAGCTAAACGTGGAGATAAACATTTCAATCAGGGCATTATGATTATGAATATTTACACTTATTTACTGAAGACTTTCAAAACCTGTGCAATAAAATGAGTTACATTGTTCACTTGAGAAGGTTTAACACAGGATTCTCACAGGATTCTACTTATACTTCAGTGTGCCTTTGTTGAACGCATTATTTGACCAAAATTAAGAAGGGCAGAGAAGCCCAGCTAAATGCTAATTATTTGTGAAGTTAGGATCATACTGAGAATTTGCTGAAAACCCCATGAAAATTCTTAGTTGCTGTCATCAATCACCCTTACCTCCAGAGAAGAAGTTTGCAGGAGCTGCTACGTAAACTGGTAAAAGATTCAAATACCTAAAATTCAGATACTCAAAGCATCTTATTTTTTGATCCCAAAGGGTAAATTAGGCTCTTAGATTTCCTGAGCAGTGCCTGAAAACGGTTAAATACTTAACTTTAAGTTAAAAATATGTGCTGAGCAGGGAACTCCAGCATTGATTTGTGAGGAAACATCTGAAAGAGAGGAAATCCCAAGATCTGAAGTTCTTGTCTAATATAAGACTGTGTTAGTGGGGAACCTTGAAGGTAGGACTCCATGCTGAAAAGGAAGCAATCGTAGATGCTGCATTTTATAGTCCTAATAGCTGGTTTTATTAAATTCTTCATGCTTTAGGTTGCTATTTTCTTTCTAAAATAAGCATGATCACATTTTCAGGATTCAGTGAACCATGTTGCACCTCATAGTGACTATTCATTTATTAAACTAATTACCAGGGAAGAGAACATTAGGGCTGGTGTTAAATTGATGGATTAATACATCAGTAAATTTGCCTATGATTCTAATGTGCATGACTTTCTTTACCCCCATGTTTGTGATACCTTTCTGCCTTCCACAATGCATGTTTTTCTTTAATAATTTCAGTGACATAAATTGCAACTGCTTTGGTGGGTTCCCCCCCATGCATTTTACAAGCCTATCAAACCAGTGACCTGTATTTCTGTAACAAGATCAATATATTTGAATCACACCAAACTTGTGCTCTAAATGTCTTTAGAGTGATAAGCTTTGGTTTAAAGAGGGATTCAAAAGTTTTTTGAATTAAAGTCTTATTTTCTAAACTTAATTTTTCTGCATAAATATTTTTACAGTCTATAAATAGTGTTTTAAACCCCCATCTTGTAGTTTAGGAACTAATATAAATTGTGCACCACTCTAATATCTTTATCTATAGAGCAAGACTTCAGGTTAAATTTACCAGAAATGCATCAAGAGACAAAAATGAGTAGCTCTTTTAGATGTATCATTTTAGTTCTCTACTGAGAATTTAATTCCCTACTCCTTAATGCTTAATAACTTTGTTAGGTCTGATAAAGTCACATGCTTGAATTTTTATCCAAAACTAATATTAACAGAAATTGCATCTGTAATGATGTTATTGCTTTCATAAATAATGATGAGAATGGGCTCTGGGAGAGCACCTCAAGGGAAGGACATATTTTTTCTGTAGGTCTTCCATAAATATCCACCACAGAGACCTGGTGGTGAGAACACAGTTGATTAGTTGAACCTTTAGGTTTCATCCAGATTAGCAGTTCCTATTCTTTGCAGTTCATTAGTTCCTAGTCAGTGTCTCCTCAAAGCAGGTAAGGGATGACTGAAAATGTAGGTAACACAAAGGCATTTGACCTACTGTAATACATTATTGATAAAGAGACATGTATGCAAAACATTTGAAGTAAGCAATAAAGATGTGACAGCTAAGATGATTTCGTTTTGTTTTATTTATTTTTCAAACCAAAAGGGGTTGCAAGTCTGTTGAGTAGAATTAGGTGCTTCTGTATTTACAAGAGTAATTTTAACCTGAAGCATTCTCTTTGTTCTTCTTTGTGATCATATGAGTGGATTGATTTTGACTGCAACATGAGGGCAGTGCACTCCACTAATTTTGAATTGCTGTCTCCTCAATATTAGTGTTTTGTGTCCTTGCAAGACCAAAATCACATATCATGGTTGCCCTTAAAAAGTCAACATTTCAGAAAAGTTTCTCATACCATGAGCTTTGAGATAAATGTAGTAATAACTGACACAATGAAAACTGTAGCTGGGATTTCAGGCCTCCCTGCATGGCTTACAGTGCTAAATGTTTTAAATGTTTACTTTTTAATGGTGACCAATGTACTTGTCAGACATACTTATCTTCCCTCTCAAAATTGCTAATTTTCTTTTCACTAACAAATGTTTCTCTTTAATCTCCATTTGTCCATTCAACTGCTGATTCTGATGTGGAAATAAAAGCAAAACTTCTAGAAGAATGTAAGTTCCTCTTCACTAAAACTAGGCTGTGTGCTGCTGAAAAGTAATACTGATTGGTTTGCTGTATCTAGATGTTTTGTGCATGCAGTGTTCAGAAAACAAACTACTGTACATAAATCAACATTCTAAAATTCTGAAAAAATTAATTGTGTGGTTTTTGATGGTGTGCTATCTGAACATTAAAATATTTACTCAGTATCAGCATGTGCAGAGTTTTATGACTACTTTCAGGAGTAAATGTACTTGATAAAAAATAAATTCATTGGAATATATGTACTTTTGTACTATTATACATATCTGAGTTGGAGATACTTTTATATTCATAGTGGATACAGTTATTTAAGTAGACCTCATATTTTTATGGCTTCTCCTAACTAAGCTCTAGTGTCATGGTTAATTCAATCAGTTTTAAGTGCAGTGCATAGCACAGGAATAGAGATTTCAGGTCTTTGATGTGCATCAGATGGAATATCCTGTGGGTTGGGCAGCGTTCATGTCATGTCCCTTTTCAGAGTGTATTTGCTTTTCCCAAGTAAGCATCTGGCACGTATTGACCCTGAAATATGCCCCTGAGAGGGAAAGGGACTGTCTTCAAAGTGCCTCTAAAGAAATACACACAAAGGCATGGTCATGTAAAAATACTTCCTCCCTCATTGCTCCTGCAATGAGGAGCAAAACCCAGTTCTGCATGGCCTGTTCTGTTCTGCTTAGCTGCTGTATTTTATTAATGATTTCATGATCTGATGTTTTTTCCGTGGCTGTTTCTTGTCAGTAGGGTTTTACAGAAGGCTACCTCTGTCTGTGCAACAGACTACTTTATATATTATGGTAGGGAAGACTTAAAGTAAAAATCCCAGTTTTACAATTTTAACTGGCTAGAAAGAAGCATGAGCATACAGCTAACTCTAGTGATTGAAATATTTTGTTCAAGTTGCTAGAAATTACCCCAAAGCAGTAGCATTGCTGGACAGGCAATTTACAACATTCAGACAGAGATGTTAATGGGCATGTTATTAAACAGATTCCTTTAGATGATGCTAAACTATAAACAGATGAATAATGTTGAGGAAGACACCTTTCTCACTATCTTAATATCGCAGACATGATATTTTTAATGCAAAAATCAGCATAGATATTGATAAAAGATTATAAATTACGTTAAATAAGTAGGCACCAACTATTGTGTCAAGTGAATCAATTCTGTTCTGTGCTACTCATTCTAGAGTACTTGACAAATTACAAATGTGGAATGTTTGTTTCTTCCAGGGCAATTCACAAGATTGACTAAATTCTTATTGGGTTCCTTACTGGGGAATCAGTACTTTACTTTTTCTACATGTTTACTTTATTTGGAAAGGAGGTACTATTTTTGTCATTTTTACGGAGTCTTTTAACACATTTTTTACTCCTGAAAAGTAGTTCCTACAAGCATGCTTTATAGATTATGTTGAGCATAATAAATGTGTGAAAAGGGTTGCACCCATAGAGAATTTAGAAATAAAAAAATATTTAGAAACACAAAGCAGTGTGTGTTTCTTTCCTTCTGTGTAGTAAAAAACATTTTCTGAAGGTTTATGGCTTCCAACTCTTCATTTCAGATTGTTGGACTTAGAATTGGAGTGTCCTTTGGGTTTGTGGAAATCTGTTGAAATCTGAGGTATAGAAGTGACATTCATTAAACTTTTTGGCCAAGATCTTCACCCACAGTAAATCAGGATAGCTCAGTTGGGAGTTAGTATAGCTACACTGATTTACAAGGGTAGAGCACTTCAGCCTCCTGATACAAAGGATACTTTAATCCCATTCTTCTGTCACTGATTTGGTTGCTAATCACAATTCTGCTTTCTCTGTTTACAAAACTGGTTTGGTGATACCTTGAAAGCATTGTTAAATTCGTCTCTCTTTCTTATATTCCATAATGAAGTGTCACAACCTCCTACGATAACTCATCAATCTCCAAAAGATTACATTGTTGACCCTCGAGAGAATATTGTAATACAGTGTGAAGCCAAAGGAAAGCCACCTCCTAGGTTAGTAGCATTTTGTTTTGCTTTTGTTGGCCTAACAGCATGGAAGAACTAGGAGAAAATACTGTAACTTTTGTAAACTAACAAGATTATGTGTATGAATATGCTTGCACATGCAGAAACATGCATGCACCCCTACCTCTGTAATTTAAACAGCTACCAGATAGTGGTAAATTTGACTCTTCTCATATTTGACATTTAAACTTTTTTGTATTCATCAAGCAACTGTAGTATTTTCATTCTCAAAGCTCTACCAATAAAATAATAAACAATTATTTGAACAGCAGATAGGTAAATGCCCATGGAGCACACAAAGAGACATGCCGTACTATGAACTGGATCACATTCCAGATTTAAGCATTGTGTTTAAGAACAATGGACAGTGAGTGAATTCAGAGTAACACTAATAAATTCACATTTAATGTTTTGTAAATCATTCTGGTTTTTGAGGCTCATCTTGGAATACATTTTGTCAGAATATAATGTGTATCAGTTTTAATATTCAGTAGCCTTGATTTACCAAGAGCATTTAATAGGCTTAAGTTTCGGTTTTGACAGAAATGGTAGCCCTCTACATAGATCAGATTCCTGATCTTTGTCCATTTTAAGGTTCTCTTTAAATTTAAAATCCTCTTTCAGGGTCTTTAAATACTTAAATACTATTCATTTTAAGACACTGAGTACCTGTACTGGAAACAGCAATAGCCATGATACATTCTGGCACTGTTAGTATCTGCCTCTGATTTCAGAGACTATGAACATAGAAATGTGCATCTCTCTGTGCTCAGCAATGTTATGCTACAACTTACTAGCGAGGTCAGTCTATAACTGTTCATTCAGACACAGACAGAGCTCATTAAATGTACTTCTTCTGGATAACCAGGCTTTTTGGTACATTATTCCTGCTGGTTGCCTTGGCATCCTGGTCATTATCATGCTGGGCAGCAGAATGGGGAACATGGAGATTGTCTGGGATATTCTCACTCTTTCTAGTGTTCCATTAAATATAGGAGTGCCGCAGATCTGCTGTGTTTACCAGCACTTTAATTTAGTTGGCCCAATGCCATTTTTAAGAGTCTGGGTGTTGACCTGGAGGATCAGATGATTATTGTGCACTTTGGGACAACCGTATTGCTTCTTCAGATGTTTCTCTTGAATGTCTTTTTTGGTTGGAATTACCTGAGAGAAAAAGGATGCTGTCTGTGAGACTAACTAACCTGAGCTGTGTGCTAGTGCTCAGCAGCTGTGTGCTGCTCTACATCCTCATTTTCCCCATCAAACCTGTAACTGGCTTTGTTCCCCTACTACAGAGGAAGAGACAGAATTTCAGTACAGAATTTTTTCATGAGTTTTACAAGCTTGTGCTTAGTCTTCCTTATTTTTCAAGATATGACATGCAATTAATTTATATCAATAGTTAGTCTGGTCCATCAGTCCTGATAACCTGCAAATGCATATTGGAACTTGATCTGCTCAAAAGCTCTGAATTTGAACTTTCTCAGCCCACGGTGTGAATTGGTTGTTAGAAAAAGGCAACTTCTTATTGGTCAGGGCATCTGGCATAAAGGTTTATGGATGTGCTTCTTGAGCAGCAAAGACTCTGACTTTCCTGTTTCTCAAATTCAGGGGTTGTACCACATATGCTACCTCTCAGTTGAAGCTACATTACAATTTCCCGCATCCTTCAGTTATTGGTAGCAGAGGATTACAGAAACCCCACTTTCTGAAGCTTCTTTCACAAGGTTATAAAAGAGGTTTGCTGTTGGTTTGCTGTGCCTGCTAGTCCTCCCAAAAACACTGCAGTGTGATGCAGCGCTGCTGGTCAGGTCTAGTTCTGTCTCCCACCACAGAGTGCAAATAGCATGTCTGCATGCTGCAGAAGGTCAGTGTACAGTGTGAGTCCCTTAGAATTTCAGCTTTTCCAGTACCATTTAAGTTTCTATTTTAGGAAGCATTCTAACCAGTAAGCACATAGACTGTGCTTAAGATTCTGAAGCAAAAGTGTAACAAGTATGAAAGCTAGTCTTTACAGCATTTGAACCTGTGAGCACTCAGCACTTCACAGGCGTTGGTCTAGTTTTCTATGACTATACTTTTGACCATTAACAGAGCATATATAAGAAATTGGTGTTTACGGTAGTCTAAGTTGCAGATTGTGAATCTCTGCTTCTTTACAATTTTTTTGTGGGTTCTATTAGTCTTCATTTTTAGTGACAACTTTTATACTTGCTTTGAGTAGCACCAGTATAAATTTACTAGATTAATTATTAGCTATCAGACTATATAATTTCGTTTAAAGAGTCATGATTGGTTGTGTTATAATAGTGAAAAGAAATCAAACTCACCACATAGTCTTTAATTCATTTGCATAACTTCAAAATTACCAAAGCAATTAAAAGAAATGGTCTTCTGCTGGGGCCTGAGATGGCACATTTCAGCCCAGAGCAAGTTTTTTTTTAAAGACAGGTTTACAGGTGCTTTCAACAATAGGTTTTCTAATGGAAATGCTAATGCAGCTTTAGCAGTATCAGTTCTTGCAGATGTTACTGCATCATTTTTATCAGAAACGAAATCAGTTCTTTTCCATGTATGATTAACCTCAGAATCCTTTAATGTATTTTTTTTTAAAAAAACCATTGACTTTGAAATGGCTCCTGTTAACAAGTTCAGCCGAAACCTTTTATCTTAAAACATTGCCCAATTTCTCATATTAAAAGTGCTGTATTACATTATTAGCTCATTTATTTTGGGAAGAAGTCTTACTTATCTGCTAAAGAAGAAATAACATGCATTTTTTGGTAACTACCTTTTTTCTTCTTTTCATACAATCTACAAAAGGCTTGGAATCTACAATCTACAAAAAGCTCAAGAAGAAACTTTTCTTTTTGTTTTTATTATTTTAGCTTCTCCTGGACACGCAATGGAACTCATTTTGATATAGATAAAGATGCACAGGTAACAATGAAACCAAATTCAGGGACCCTTGTCATAAATATTATGAATGGTGGGAAGGCAGAAGCATATGAAGGAGTATACCAGTGTACAGCAAGGAATGAACGAGGAGCAGCCATTTCCAACAATATTGTTATAAGGCCTTCTAGTAAGTAAAGCTCTTAATTTTCAGAAAATGTGAAACACTTTGGTTTTCTTATTTTCTTATGAACTTTTTGCCTTTTTGTTTTCCTGTCTTAAAAAATTAATCATAAAAGTGATTTTGTTAGAAGTTACTGTCTCTTTTCTGATACTTAGAACTTGCATGTTCTCTCAAATATTTTTTTAGAAAATTTAATAACTTGGGTTTTTTTCTTAGTACATCTAGATGACCTATCATATTTAAAACTGATTTGTATATATGACACTACTATTAAAATAAAATATTTAAATCCTTAGTGCACATCATTGCTGATGACAATTTTTTATTCTTTTTACAAAGCCTGTGTTCCACAGTTTTTGTAATAGCTTTACTACAGAACAGATTGGGACTAAAAAGAAGATAAGGCTAAAAAATTTTTATTAATGGTGGACTGGTTTTGCAGCTTTTTATGTGCTTTTTAATCTCAGATTAGTTTTTCAAGCTTCTCAGCTTAAAATGTGCTGTTCTTACGTTTTAATAAAACTGCATGTATAATATTGTTTCAAGAAGGTCTACTCCTTCTAATTTAGCACATCACTTTTTTTTTTCATTATCATAGTTAAAACTTTTCAAGTTACTGTTATAAAACCTTTTGTGAGAAGGCAAAATTATTTGAATCAGTTGATTATACTTTCAGCAAATCAATGCTGCACTTTTCTTCCAGAAAACATAAAAAAAGAACAAAAATTAAATCTTTAGTAAATGTGACAGGACTTAACATTCCGATGCACGTACTTCTTCTGTTTTTATATTATGTGCATTTTCCCATAAATTTTGGAGGTTTTGTCAATCCATAGTTTGTGTGTGTGTTAAAATTACTTTCTATAGGATCGCCTTTGTGGACCAAAGAAAAACTAGAACCACATCAGGTTCGCGAAGGTGATTCACTAGTACTGCACTGCAGACCTCCTGTTGGCTTACCACCACCTATAATATTTTGGATGGATAATGGTGAGTTTGGTTTTTATGCAGAAGTAGTTTACTTTTTGCAGTTTTTCTGCATAGTAGATAATTTTTACTTACCAAGACCAGATGGTGGAGTTTCCCTGTCAGTTAAAATTCAGAGAATTTCCATTTCTGTAGAAATGAAGAAACAAGCAGACATACAGCCCAAAAGCATGAAGTCAAAAGCAGCTGGAGATCTTCATGTAAGTTGTAGATTAACCCACTGGGGAAGAATGGGAAGACAGGGGAACTTGCTGGGAAACTTAGAAATGTCTGTATGTACAAAGCCACAAACAGTGTAATTGAGCAAATGTGGAGTCTGCAGATCATAATAATGGAGTGTGTATTATAATTGAGATAAATGTGTCCTTGTTTTCCCTTAGCTTTCCAAAGGCTGCCTCAAAGTGAAAGAGTTTCCCAAGGTCTAAATGGAGATCTTTATTTTTCTAATGTACAACCAGAAGACACCCGGGAGGACTATATCTGCTATGCAAGATTTAATCATACACAAACTATACAGCAGAAACAACCCATTTCTGTAAAAGTCTTTTCAAGTAGGTATTGCATTACCTAATTACATATTTACGTAGTATTTATCCAGAGTTCTCAAGTTATATGCTGACTTTAAGTAGTGTTACGCTAGGGAATGTTGTCATTTTAATTCTAAATAAGAAATTGTTCTACTGTATAAACTTGGGCAATGTAATCTCCAATTTTCCTGACATTTTAAAAGCTGCCATTTTTCCCTTTATAAGGCTTTGTCTTCTGAAAAAATGTTTTGTAAGATTTGAAATATAGAAAAAATACCATGTAAAAATAAGTTTTCAGATGATTTTCCAATGCAATAATATAAAGTTATTATGAATATTGTAATTATTGAAACAAATTAATCAATCATTTGATTAACTCACCGTGGCCATATCATCACCTTTTGATTCCCAGAACTTTTATTTATCCCTCTTGTATGCATTCTTCATGATATTCTGTTTATTTCAGTGGATTCATTGAATGACACTATAGCTGCTAATTTGAGTGACACTGATATTTATGGTGGTGAGTTACACTGGTCCCCACTGATACTCCCTGTTTCACAGTAGCATTTAGTTAACTAACCTCACCTCCATGGCTACTTAACCTTTTGCTCCCTTTTCAGTTTCTAATAAAGGTATCAATTAGTGCTGGTGATAATATATATTTTAGGAAGGGACTGCACAGTGTGATCCTTTTAAATATTTAATTTTCCAATGTTATTGTAACATATGGCTCATAAAAAATATAAATGCTTATTATAAATGAGTCCTTTCACACTGGGGCAGATTTTAAAAATGGTCTAGTTGATTGCTTCTATACTGTGTTGCTTTTTCTTATTTTTCCTCCAATTTACCAAGTAGTTTGATAGTTCATTATCACTAAGACTATTCACTATCATATGTTGCATAACAAATAACAACAATTAAGCATTTAACAGATGCACTTCACATTTAATACCTTATTGTATGTACCATTCATTTTTATCTTAATTCATGAGCCTGAAACTGGAATTAATAAAAATCTGAACACTTTAATACTATCTGTATAAATAACTATGTAGGAGTAAGATGACTTTTGTTTGCTTGGTGTTTAAACTGGTCTTCCCATTAATTTATGTTGAATTGTCTTTTGTATATTGTCACTTAAATCCTCCCAAACAGGCCTGTGTATGTTTAGCGAGGCTGACTTTGGAGCACCACTGATTCTGTAACACTTGAGGTTCTAGACTCTCCACTTGATATTGTGTGATGTAGAAAATAATTGATAATTTACTCTATTTTGTCTTTTTCCTTGTCAAATGGGGTTCTGTACATATTAAACCATAACTTATGTAAATCCAAAATAAAACACGGGCACAGAATATTTTACTTCTCTGCATAAAACTTACATGTTATTCAGGAGGAACAAACAAGAAATAAATACCTGAATACAAACCGATATATTAACTACAATTAGTTAGGAAAATACTGTTCAATTGGGTCACAACTCAGAAACACCGGAGTAATTCTTCTGAATTTTCATAGTCTCAAAATATGAGATAGATTAGTTGTTGCTGTGACTATCAGCTGCGTTCTTGACTCTAGACTTCCCCTTTCTCTCAACAGTGTTTTTTGTGTACTAGTTTTTAAGAAATTCACAGCACATACTGTATTTAAAATCATGTTTATGTTAATCTGTCAGTAAATCCCGTACCCTAACAAACTTAGAGTTTATTGTGTTTCTAATCACATTAAAAAAAAATAAAAATTACTGTAATGTTTCAGATTGCTACTGCACTTCAGAGCAATTTAATCCTATATTGTAAATTGCTATAAGAGAAAATTAGAGGATGCTCAGAAAACACTCTATAATTACAGAAAACACTCTTATTTTGACTTCCATAAAGGCACAGGAAATACTATAATACTTCAAAAGCCAACAGAGTATAATGTCAGAAATTGGTCTTATATTTATAGCTGCCTATTTACTGTAGTTATTTCTTACAGGTTAATCAATGGTTCTTTATTACAAGACTGGGGAAATGCTTGAATTAAAGTTAAATATACAGCAAGAGGAAAATACAAGGCTTCTGAAACCACATCTCACATTGTCTAGAAAGTATTAAAACATATTGCAAAGCAGGGCATACCTTTCATCCCCTTGGTTTATATTTTTGAGTAAAATAGCTTTGCTTTATTTTTATTTTTATGGAAGCCCAGAAATTTTTGGTAACTTTGAGTCTTGCACTGTGCCTCACACTAGTGGCTTATTACTCCCCATAATAATTCTGCTGAAGTGAATAGGGGCTGCTTCGGATTAAGGCTGCATAGTTGTCTATGTAAAAGCTTTCTATCAGTTGCTCCTGTCTTTAATAATAACATTTTTCATGTATATGTTCAAAATTGTGGCATTTAACAGATATGTTATGTCTGTCAAAACCTAATGTGTTGAGCTCTGTAGTTGTGTTACACAATGACTTAAATGGCCAATGTAGAGCATAATCTGTCCAAAATGTGAGAATGGATGTATGCATTTGATCAATATTGAGAGAAAAATTAGAAATTAATTATTTGAATTTTTCTTGTTTCAGCGAAGCCAGTTACAGAGAGGCAGCCAGTTCTTCTAACACCAACAGGTAGCACGAGTACCAAAGTGGAACTCAGAGGAAATGTGCTTTTGTTGGAGTGCATTGCAGCAGGATTGTGAGTTACTTTTTAGATAGGTGGTTTTTTTCTAAATAGAAATACAGAAACAGAGGGAAACCTTTCAGAGATGCTTAAAATGTTACCGCTGTATAAGCTTATGTGTTTCAAAGAAGCAGAAGTGTAGAATGGAAAGAACTGTATTGAGGAAATCCTCCATTTACTTGGGGATCAGCAGACTTTAAAACTGATTATGAACATATGTTTGGCCTCTGCCTTCTCAGATTCTCAAACCCTATGCACAGGATACGGGTTATACTGTTGGTTTTAAAGGACACAAGCAAGAAATGCCATAGGGTGAAGTCAGGCAAATATGCGAAGAATTGCTCTCAGGAATACAGCCTCTGTTTTTTTCCTAAGTTTGCAATCATTAGGCTCTCAAATTATATAAAAATAGACACGAATTTACTGTTCTAATCTGAGAAAGCTTCTTATATATGCTAGTAATTACTTAGTAGATCAGCTAGATGGGAGTTGTTAAAAGATATCTTCAGCTCCTTACATCAAATTTCTCATTGTAATTGAGTTTAATTGGTACTTGTTTCTTCAATGCAATGCAAGTTTGCTTCTGCTGGTTATTGGGCAAGAAGAAAATTACTAAAGAGCAATTTAACTTCATTAATTAGGTTGATCTTAAGTTAGTTTCAGGAAGAAATCTGAGAATAGATTGCTTAGAAATAGAAAATCCTCAGTACCTGTTTCAGGAACTGTAAATGTGTTTACAGTGCACAAAGGCATATAATGCAGAGGGCTCTGACTTACCCATGAGGAAAGCCAATAACTGTAAATCATGCACTACAGCATCATGCACATGTGTTCACTTGCATAAGCTCTAGAGGGCTTCTCAAGCACACTTGACACAGTTTGATAGGAGCATCAGTGCATTGTTTCTGTCTCAGCTGTGGTCTGCTCAGGTGATTGCACCAGCAGCACCAGCAAAACCATGACCGTGAGTAGCATCAGCTCAGGTAATCTTTGTCTGCAATATGGTTACATGCTTTTTGACAACCCTTCAATAAAAGTATTTGGTGATCCAAACACAGGTAAAATGGCTGGATAAAACCCATGAAAAATGTAGAGTGTTATACAGGTTAGTGTCTTTAGCTGTCATGTAATTAAAAAAAAAAAATTCACTGAGGGAATACTTGTCCACAAAGGGTCAGATGCATATTTTTTTAAAAACAACTATTCCTAATTACAGACACCATAAATAAGTGTCTGTGTTATAAAATCTGTGATATTAGACTGCTAAGGGACTATTCGCCTAGTCATTACTATTTGGAAGAGGACATTCTACTCAGTAAGAGTAGAACACCTTCTAATTTCTTGTAATTTTAAAAATATATCTCCATGTGTTTGAACAACTTTTCAGCTTCAGTGGACAACTGGGGGCATAGCCAAGGTTTAGACATGGTGCAGTGACAAGTAGCTATACTTGACTCAGCACTTTCATTTTTTTCTTCATTTCTCATAAGAAATATTTCTATCTGCTTACAGCTCTGCTGTAAAATTTATGATGTTCATGAAGCATTAGGATATTGCTCACACTAAGGACAATTATAAACTTGTCGTTATCTAGAAGCTACCTTTAAAAACACCATAAGCATCAATTTAATAGTAGAAGCACAATGAGATTTGAAACTTGTCTTCATTTATCAACTATCAGGTATTTTAAATTAATCAGCAGACAAATGTATTCTGTAATTATTACTCCTATGAACAGATGGCCACTGACAGTGTTAGTGAAGCTTGTCATTTCCTAGAAACAAATGCTGGCATATTTTTCATATATGTTGCATGAGCCCCTGAATCTGGGTAAAGGCTCTCGAAATCACAGAATATGCTGAGTTGGAAGGGGCCGCTAAGAATCATCAAGTCGAACCCCTAGCCCTGCACAGGACCATTCCCAAGAGTCACACCATGTGCCTGAGAGTATCATCCAAACACTTCTTGAACTCTGTCAGGCTTGGTGCTGTAACCACTTCCCTGGAAAGCCTGTTCCATCACCCAACCACCCTCTGGGTGAAGAGAACTTTTTTCTAATCACCAACCTAAACCTCCCTGACGCAACTTCAGGCCATTCCCTTGGGTCCTGTCACTGGTCACCACAGAGAAGAGATCAGTATCTACCCCTCCTTTTCCCCTCATAAGGAAGTTGTAGACTGCCATGAGGTCTCCCCTCAGTCTCCTCTTCTCCAGGCGTTAACATACTAAAACATATGTTAAAAAAAATTAATGTATTGAAGTCTAATCTTCCTTTTCTTCAATCCCTAAATTTGGTCTGTGCTTCTGCTTCTCCAGACCCACACCGGTAATCCGCTGGATTAAAGAGGGTGGGGAACTACCAGCCAACAGAACATTTTTTGAAAATTTTAAGAAAACTCTCAAGATTATAGATGTTTCTGAAGCTGACTCTGGGAACTACAAGTGTATAGCAAGAAATACAATGGGTTCAGTTCATCATGTCATTTCAGTAACCGTGAAAGGTAATACTAAAATTATCATTAATGTAATGTTGTCAAATATACAGAATACAAGACTGAAGTGGGCTTTCTAGGATGAAGTACACCTGAAAGGATAAATGATAATGGTTAAAAAATATCCTGAGGAAACAATCATTAAACCATCTGAATTCTAGTAGTGGAAGGACTATCTCTAATCTCTTTTTCATTTTTTAATGTTCTTTTATAAAGCATCAAACTAAATTGTTATTGTACTGTAACAGTAGTAAGATAATTCATTAGTTTGCACCAGTACTACATTTATGTTAGATCCTTTGATTTTCTGTCATTAGACTGCTTCTTTCTCTTGTTTTTATATTTTTCTCCCCATCCCTCTTCATCTCTTTCTTATTTTCTCCATTTTTTCTGCACACCATTCATATAGCCCAGATTCTTTCTTTTTTATTTTACTATCATCTTACAGTCTTATATTCTTCCTTTTTCTCTCTTAACTGACATATCTGAGTTTCTATCTTCATGTTTTTTTACTCAAAATGATGCCTTACTAGTTCTAAAATCATTTACAATGTTTGTCTAAACAGGAATTGTATGTTGTTAATACCATGAAACAAAAACCTGTAATGGCAGCTAATTAGTCATTGAAATGATCAGTTGTAGTGCTTACTTTGCATGCTAAATAGCCCTTTACTGTGTTGTGGATCAGCATCATTTTATGATCACATCAAACCTCCTTTTTAAGAGAAGTTTCATTATCTGTTTGCATCTGTACATCAATCCAAAGTCTGAAATTTAATTGCAAGATGCAATAACATATGCTCTTTGTGGTTATTTATTGTGAAAAGAATGGAGAAATAGTTGGATATCTTTTATTAGGGGCAGTGTTCCACCCATTCTGACCTCAATGTGTTTTCATCTTTCTCAGGTAAACATCTGACCCCCCTGCAATCATCCATTGAATTTAGTGAGACCAAGGGTTTTTCCATTTCTAAATTTCACCCTTGACACAAAATCTTTTTGTATAGTCAAACCTAAATTCATTTCTAACAGCCTAACTATTGTGAGCATGGATATCTCTGAAATTAATCAAAATACCACTGCAGTCTCTGCAGATGCCATACTCAGATAAATTTTGCTTGCTTCAGGAAAGGCAAGTTAGATTCAAAGCAGGCAACCCTAAGTGAAAGACAACCCTTGTTGTTTGTATCAGAATTTTAATGCAATAGGTAGTGAATAGCTCAGTTTAGCCAATGTATAATCTACCAGTTAATCCTTGGGTATCACATAGAGAGAGATATATGTACATATATATATATAAAGTAACAGTATAGGTGTAAGTCTGTATCTACACATACCTTGTTTGAATTATCTTCTGGTTACCGTACCTGTACCTTATGACTTTCTGTACATAATTTTGGAAAATGATTACTGTCTTTCTCTTCTTAAAACCAGCTGCCCCATACTGGATAACAGCACCCAGAAACTTGGTCTTGTCTCCTGGAGAAGATGGGACATTGATCTGCAGAGCTAATGGCAACCCAAAGCCTAGTATAAGCTGGTTAGCAAATGGCGTTCCCATAGCAAGTAAGATTCTTAATTACCTTACGGGAGCATGAATAAGAAAATATGAGGAATATATGAGGTTTTTCAAATATAAGTGAAGAGCCTGTATATGAGTAGTTTTTGCCTGACAGGTAATACTAAATTATAAAATATGTGGTAAAAATACTGTAGTTCATGAAAGTGGAACAACAAAATGTGCCCCTAACGTGTTTGAGAGCACTAAAATGTGTAAGCATACCCCATTTTGTTCTGTCTAGTGTTCTGCTGGTAAGTATCTTTGTGGAGTTCAGGTGGTAGTAACAAAGCTGTGACATTTGTCCCTTTCACAAAGCCATTGCTGGGGTGTAATTTTTACTTATGTGTTTCTGTGGCAGTCATGTCTGCTAGATCGCTCATTTGGTGCCCACTGCAACTCTAATGTTGTCTAGGAGTCCTGAATGTGACATAAAAGATCAAGTCCTCACATTTGTGGATGTACAGAGCACTTGTAGGATTTGCAGTACACTGCAGGATTTGCAGCTTAGCATATGTTTGAGCCTTCCAGGCTTCATTACTAAGAAGCTGCAGCAGCAAAACTGACTGAATGTGTCAGCAACTACCTGGCAAACAGCTTGTGCCAAGAAGGTGTCAAAGAAAAGGAACCCCTAAGGCAGTGGAACGGCTGTTTCTGTGTACATGGATACAAAAAGGAGGCCTGAATTGATAATTGAGTCACTTAATTGTCCTTACACGGGCAATGCTGTATGACAAACACAAGGTAGCCACTATATATAGCACAACTTTACTTGGGAAGGACTTGCTGGAGGACACTGCAGGGTGTGCACTCAGTATGCCCTGTGCCGCAAAGTCACGCTTGGTTCTTCTAGCTTTACCCTTCCTCATTCACAAAACAATAGTATAAAAACAGACAATCTGCCCTGTTGGCTCATGAGAGACAATGTACTCTAAAATAGTGGTCTCTGTTTACCTGTTTAAAGTATGACGGTGTCACTTTCAGAGGTTTAGGAGTTAAGTCTGTTGATGAAGCAATGTCACCCAGTTTGGGACATGGAGAAGGATTGTCTACAGTCAAATCTAGGAAATAGCAACAGGTAAATGAGAACCCTCAATAGATACATTCGAAGTATTTGGTATACAAGTGAGATTAAATTTAATTGGTTATTTAGCAAATAACCTGTTTCATGAATCCTAATTAAATGTAAGTTGAGACCTCTAGCCTGAGATTTAAAATGACAAGTTTCCATTGATTAAATATGTTATGTAAGCTGACATTAACCACCTCATCAAACAATGGTTTGACAGGAAAACAGGAAAGTAGCAATGTAGTTTTGTATTGTGTATATTTATACATAAATATATCATA
The DNA here is from genome assembly GCF_001604755.1 of Lepidothrix coronata. Lineage (NCBI taxonomy): Eukaryota > Metazoa > Chordata > Aves > Passeriformes > Pipridae > Lepidothrix > Lepidothrix coronata. Next base: position 4,470,431 of record NW_016690243.1, read on the forward strand.
GTGTATGCCTTATCATAGAAGTTCGGTAGCTGTCTTTCACTTTCCTTTCTGGGTTTTTGGTGGTCTCCTCTTCCTTTGCTATTTCCTACATATTTACCATTCACTTTTTGTTTGTTTGGAGGAGATTTTTATCCTGCTTTCCCGGTAGTTTAACTTATTTCAGACCTCCTGACTAATAAAATCCTTTTCACCTGGCTGCGAGAGTCACCTTTGCCTTGCACTACTTCCTTGTCAAAGCTGTAAGACCTGCTGTTCAAATGACAGACAAGGGTATTTTCCAGAAAAGTGATGATGTGTTCTGCATTCTTGCAGGGTAGCAGTAAAATCGGGGTTTTCAGAAGCAGCTGCAGGATGCCACCAAATTTCCCAAATACAAAGGCAGTGTATATTGGCTGGCTGGCCTTGAGGAATCAGTACACAGTCTTGTTGAAGGGAACTCAGTAAAAATTAAAGACTTTAATTAAATTACCCACTCAAATTCAGTAGGGGGAAAAAAAAAAGGAAAGAAGACTGGAAATAAACAAGTGAGTGGCTCAGCCTTATGAGAAAGGTCACTTTCACTGCTGAGAAAAGCTGAAGTTTTATCCACCTTAAATCTTTAAGTGCAAGATGATTGGATGCTCCAGTACAGTGCATCTGTCAGCACATCTAAGAGAAGCATCATAGTCACAGAAAGTGCAGTTCTTAAAATTCTTGTGATTATTTCTTATTCTGAATTATCAAAAGCTGTTCTGGAAACTCCCAAGTACAGTGGGCCTTTTTGTTCACTTGTTACTAAATTATAGAATTGAGCCCCTCGTCTTCCAACTGAATGATTAGTAAATCACTGTAAAAGGAAACTAAAGCAGCTGTTTCAGCTTCAGGGCAGTGCTAAGAGAGCTACACCCATGGCAAGATTTCAAAGAAAAAGAACTACATTTGAATTTCAAAGCCCTGCTGTCATCATATATCCCACAATGTGCCTCCTGTGGCCTAGTAATCTGTTTGCAATACTTTAATTTTCTGTCAGAAAGCACAGCTGGGAGATACTTAATTCTTCTGGTTTTGTTTTTTCATAATAGAGTCAAAAAAGGAAGGGGGAATGTTGAAGAAAGAACCATTCGTCCATATCTCAGTCAAAGACTGAGGCTTAAATATCAGTGGGGAAAAGGGAAAAATAAAGAAAAATGTAGTGTGTATTAAGTACCTATGAAACAAAATTGCAATGGTAAATTTTGTTCAAGATTATAATAATCTCAGTAAACCAATATTTTTAGAGGAAGATTTTATCTAAATTATCTAAAAATATTTATCTAAAACATTTTAATTAATTTTCTTCAACAATAATGCTGAAAAGAAAAACATCAGCATTTCGGAAAAAAAAAAAAAAGCTGCTTCAGACTTACTGGAGTGATAAGGACCTAACCTAACCTCTCAATGTTTACCAACAGGAGTATTTTGAACTCACGTGCACCGTCCTGTTGAGGTCAATTGGAATTACTTTGGCAAATAGCAATTGAAAGTTCAGGCCATGACTGCCATGCCTCATGCTTCAATTAACACTCAAGATCTGCATTATTTATACTGCTGCGTGATCCATTGTGTCTTACTGCTTAGATATTCAGCATGGTTTTACAAAAGGGAAACCATGCATAAAGTATCTCAACTTTTAAGAAAGTAACAACCCAGATTAATTGGGAAGGGGAAGCACTTTCATAATTGGACTTCAGAAAGGCATTGCAAATACTGTACAAAAGACTAATTTATCGGTTCAGTGGTTTATAGTTCATGATGAGCTATTAATTATTAGATACAAACACCTAGATTTATACAAAGTAGTGCACTCAAAGTCACTGTGTATCAGCTTTCAACATGTTCTTCTCTTGTTTATATCACATTTCAAATTGAATTTCTAGATTTGAGTTAGTCTCCATTGGTACTCATATTGAATTTAAGGGAGAAACATTAGCCTTTAGATTTCCTTCATGAAAGGCCTTGATAATTCCTGGCTCAGAGATTTGTCGTCCATTGTGTTTTCTCTGAGTATCCACACACACTGCATATACTGGCTGTTCATGGCAGCCATGGGTGGGTGAAGAGAAATTTGCTGGAGTGGGGTGCCCTAAGAAGTTCAGTCTCAAACAGGAGAGTACTGCCAGGGCAGACATCTATCCACTGCTTCTGCAGTTGTGTTGGAACTGTGCATCTGGCCTAGGAACTGCAGCAGTTATGAAAACCTCTGATAATCAGTTTTTCTTTAATTTTGCACAAGATAGTCAAAGGATGGTCATAATTAGTGCAGGTAATATTAGCAGTCCCTTTGGAGATAATAGAACTACCAGAATCAGAAACTTGGAAATCTGCTGAGAAGCATGTGAGATTGGTAAGAAAAGGAAAAGAGCATTCTTTGCCATTTCAGTCATTCAGTTATAGGTAGTTTTAACCCCAGAAAGACTTTTCTAGTTTTGAAATTGATTACTATATTCATAAATTACTAGTGAATGTGAATTTTTGGAAGAATAAGCTGGTGAACAACAATAGGATACTTCTAGCAAAAGTTACTATAATACAAATGACCCTGATGATCCTCTCAGAAGGTGACAAGCATGAGTATCACTATAAAAGGACCATATGTTACTATACTCATAGTGGGAAAAAAAGCACCTAAGCTTCTCTATTTGCTTTCTTTATATATTTCCACAGTAACAGTGTCTTCAAAGCTATCTCTGAAGTTAGAGTTGTTAAAAATCATGGCTTAAGAGCCATTGCTAATCTCACACTCTGATTTACATTCCCTATTGTTTGTGCATAAACTTAAGGAAAGAATTGTAGTAATACTAGAACTACGATAACAAATGTTCAGTATAAAAATGTACTGCAGGAGAAGATCACTCAGATCTGATACAGTAGTTTATTGAGTTCTAATCAGTAACTTTAGGTATATAAAATATTTAATAAGTACAGATGGGTTGGCGGTCAGTACTATTTACTACACTTACAGTTAGAATGCCATACAAAGATTGTCACGTAAGTTCACTCTAAGTATCTTAAATGTTACATGAATGCACAAACTTGTCGCTTACTAACACATTGATGTTTGGTGTCAGTTAAGCAATTCTTACCTGACTCCATGTTATTGGGAGCAAATGTTAGCTGTTACAGGGCACATACTTAACTGTCCTGTTACAGCAGCAGAACTCCTATAGCAAGTCCTCATCATTCATATACCCATTTTAAGTATTACGTAGTTTGACTATCAGTACCAAATTCAGATTTGGCTATCATGCCTTTTTTGTGCAGCTATCCTGTAATATGACCAGGATACTCTTAGCAAACAAGCTGTAAAAGGAAACTAAAGCAGCAAACAAGCAGTGCTTGAGTGACCCTACGCTCTTTTTTCCCTAGGAAAAAAGAAAAAAAAGGAAAAGGAAAAAAAAAGGCTGGATTATGGAAAGGGCTGAAGTACTACATGGCTATTTTGCCTCGCTCTTTATTTACTAGCAAGACTGGCCTTTGGGAATCCCAGGTTCCACAGACCAGGGAAAAAGACTTGAATAAGCTGTACCTTCGATGGAAAAGGATCAGGTCATGGGATACTTAGGCTAACTGGACTTATGTAAGTCCAGGAGCCCTAATGGGATGCACCCACAAATGCTGACTAAGCTGGCATATGTCATTGAAAGGACACTCTGGATAATCTTAGATTGATCATGGTAACTGGGAGAAGTGCCCGAAGACAGGAAGAAAGCAAGTGTTACTTCTATCTTCAAGAAGAGCAAGTAGGAGAACCCAGAGAACTACAAGCTGGTCACCTTCACTTTGATCCCTGGAAAGGTGAAGGAGCAGCTAAGTTTGGAAACTATTTCCAGGCACATTAGGAACAAGAAAACTGTCAGGAGTAGTTAGCATGGCTTCACCAAGGGGAAGTCATGCTTGACCAACTTGACACATTTCTATGATGAAGTGACTGGCTGGGTAGGTGGGGGTAAGAGTAGTGGATAATGTCTACCTAGACTTTAGTGAGACCTTTGACACTGTCTCCCGTTAGATGCCCATAGACAAGCTGTTGATGTATGGGCTGGATAGAAAAATGGTTGAATGGCCAGGCCCAGAGAAGGTCATCAGTGGCACAAAGTCCAGCTGGAGGCCAGTAACTAGTAGTATACCCCAGAGGTCTGTCTTGTTTAATGTCTTCATTAATGATCTGGATGATGAGGCAGAGTGTACCCTCAGTAAGTTTGCTGATGACACGAAAGTGGGAGGAGTGGCTGATATACCAGAGGCTGATATACTACCATTCAGAGGGACCTCTTCAGGCTGGAAAAATGGGCTGACAAGAAACTCATGAAGGTCAGCAAACTGAAGGGAAAAGTCCTGCAAGTGGGGAGGAACAACCCTAGTGCCAGTACATGCTGGGGAGAATCCAGCTAGATAGTGGCTTAACAGAAAAAGACTGGGGCATCCTGGTGGACACCAAGTTGACCATGAGCCAGCAATGTGCCTTTGCAGCAAAGAGGCTCAAGTTATCCTTGGCTACATTAGACAAAGTATTTCCAGCAGGTCAGGGGAGGTGATCCTGCCCCCATCTGGACACAGTTCTGGGCAACTGGCTCTAGATGGCCCTGATTAAGATGGGGTTTGGGCCAGATGACCAATACAGGTCCCTTCTGACCTCAGTGATTCTGTGTGCTGTGTGTGCAGCAGTGTTTAAGATCATTAAAAATGCTAAATGATACAGGATCTAACTTGTATGGCCTGGCCCTGCGAAACACAGTATAATACACGGGCAAAGGCTTGTAGGTTCTGTTTGTGTTGCGTGGGAGGATGAGGCATGTCAGAAGACAGGCTGTTGACTAGATGCCAGTCTCAACAGGGAGCTTTTGAATCAATGCCCTGGAGCATGCAAGTGGCTAGACCAGTTAAAAGGAAGCACAGACTAACCTGACACTTTCCTGTTTTCTTTCCTCAGGATGGACAGCTTGAAGCTGTTTTCTGAGAACAAGCACCTTCCTCCTTTCCTTCAGATAGCTGAAAAGGGATATCTCTTTTTTTCCTTAAATACAGCAGTGGAAAGATGCTACCCCTCTTTTTATATAATAATTTAATGGTTAGATCATTCTTTTATAACCCAGTTCCTTCTTCAGTCATAGAGAGTTGAATTAATGGCTTCCATCTCTTTGGATTGGCCCTGCCATCAGCCTGAAAGGCTTGATATAGATACATAGATGTATGAGAGTGTGTGTGAGGGGGTCAGTCTGTGCACCCATCAAAGACCTTTCTGTGTGCAAAAAGTGCTGCAGGATTCAAAGGGTATGAGTGGAGGGAAGCACAGAGCCTAGGGCAGGAAGTAACCATGATTGGAATGGCTGTGGGCAGATCTCCATCCTCCTGGGAGGGCAGTTGTGCCTATTTTCTATTTAACTGTGATTTGTATGCAGAAACAGACCATTTCTCACAACTGGCTGGCCTGCCTGCTGGGCAACTCACCTGCTTTGTCTGTTTTCAACCCATGAATTTTTTAATGAAAATGGCATTTACATAGAATAGGAAGCAATGTGAGACATGGAACACAATAGGAAGCAAAGCAAAAGAGATGAAAAATAAGTGCCAGCAATCCAGAAGTCCAGAGAATAAGCATTTAAAATCCCAGTGGTACCTTTTTTTCCTTTCCAAAATATTTGACTTTGTGATGTTGATTCGAACTTGGAGCTATGGAAGACCAGAGGGAAAAGTAGAGTTGAAAACTGTTCTCGGGGCAACTCTTTGGAAATTGATGTAATTACTTTACATGAAAAATGGCCTTAAAGTTCACTCATCATGGAAATACCCTTAAGCAGAAGCACAGAACTGTGGTCCTCTTTGTCTAGTTTCTTCTCTTGTAGAGAATTTAGTAGTAGATACTTAAAGAAAATGCAGGAGAAATTTTTCCAGTTTCTTCACAGATAAGTACTAAGGCATTGTCTGAATCAAAAGGTCCTGTCACTTGTGGAAAATTGATTTAGTTGCTTGATCTTTTCTATGAGTCCAAATAAATGAGAAATTTTTTAATATGAAATTGCCTTCCACAAATATATCTATTTTCTGAAGCTTCAGTATGGGCGTTAATTTGATGATGCATCCAAACTAGGATATATACATTTATTTTTCATCTAAGAACAACATTAATTTTACTATTATTTTTCAATAATAATAATACATCTGCTTTTTAATACATTAATAATATAATCTGCTTTTACTTAATATTTTCATAAAATATTAAACTATAGTTTGTGCATTTTTATTGTTACAAGCTAAATTTTTTCTCCATTGTACCTCTCTAACTCCATCCATTTGGATCATAACTGACAGCTATTATTCTTCAGTATTATCTTAGAATTTTATTTTCAGTTATGTCCTCCATGCTTCTGGGATGCAAGAGCTGTTTGACAGCTCAGACTACTCCAGAACAGTCAAGGAAATGGCAATGTATAATTCTTACATAAGGGAAAGAGTGCCATCTGCTGAATTACTAACTATGCTCTTGTGAAGATGGTTTCTTGATTTTGTGTGAAGCAATTGCTTATGCTTTACTCTGAGATAGTTTTCAACTGAGTATGGCTATTTTTATATTTGGAGAATTATTTATGGTATAACAATTGATTTGAAACTTTAAAGTCACAGAGGACTGTGTCATTCTATCAGCATTTTTTTTTGACATTCAGAAATACTTCCATATTTTTCTAAATATTGTCTGTATTTGCCTGAATCTTGTCATATCTGTATTTTTCCTCTATATTGCATGTAAAATACAATCTCAGCTTCACTTCTTTGTAAAACAAACAAAAAAACTCTCCAAAAATGAGAACTCTACCATCCTGAGTTAATATTGTAGAATTGGAAGAACTTCCTTTACGGTATTAAAATTCACATCTTTACCAGTGAGCAACCACCCAGGAAAAAAAGATAAAGGGCATATTGGTGTTTCAGATTCTTCTCTTCAGAAGTATGAAAATTACAATCCAAGAACAGTTTAGGAAAAGCAATAATTCTTTTTCTTTACACCAACAGTTGCCCCAGAAGATCCTAGCAGAAAGGTAGATGGTGACACCATTATTTTCTCTCACGTGCAAGAAAGATCAAGTGCTGTCTATCAGTGCAATGCTTCTAATGAATATGGATACTTGCTAGCAAATGCATTTGTGAATGTTCTGGGTAAGAAACAGATTTTTTATTTGTCAGTTTTCTTAGTTATTTAGTTGTCTCCTGCTACTACACAGACACTGTGCTCAAGCCTTGCTTGAGGTCTTTAGTAAGAATCAATGTATTTCCTGACCCCTGTAAAAAGCAACTGTATACATACCTGGTTTTTCTAGGGTATTCCTGAGTTTCACTTTCACTGTACCTGAGTAAGAAGGATAGTTGTGAAAGCTGGAGAAAACTTGGAAGAAATTTTCTCTCTCTTTTTTTTTTTTCTTGTTATGTAAATCAAGCAAATGGAAGTGTAACAAATAAGGCTGGAATTAGTATTCCTTAAGTTAGTATGTTTCAATACAGTTTCATTGAGTGTGGATATTTCACATCAGTTGAATAGATGAATCTCTAAATTACTGTTGCAAGGGGACATGATTATGCATTTGTCTTGAAGGCCTCCCAAGAATATGTTTCCGGTTACAAGATGTTGTGGCCTCTCTAATTCACACTGAATTTAACAAAGCTAGTAACAAAATTCTGGGCCTCTAACAACTCTCCTGCAGGAACTGGCAGATCTGTTGACTGAGACACTGTCTTTTCAAAGAAACAAAATGTAGGTATTGCACCAAAAATATATCCTAGTTTCTTTCTGCCTGCAGCTTTGTTTGGATTATATAGTTCACTCTCTTCCTAGGAGATTATCTTCTTGAAGAAGTCTTTACTGATTTAAATTTTCCAATTTTAATCATTGCCTTTGCTACCCACCACTGTGACTTGTAAACAGGCAAGAAACATTTGTTTTTCACAGGATAATTCCCCTTTGTTAGCTTCTCCTCAGGCTAGTGCCAGTAGAATATATTTGGATCTTGACTGAGACCAGAAGTCACTTCAGAGAAGGATGTTCTTTAGGCCAGTCTTGATGTCTTTGGATTTTGTATTCGTATCTTTGTATCTATATCCAGATATCTTTGTCTTTTCAGCTGAGCCACCGAGAATTCTAACTCCTGCTAATAAGCTGTATCAAGTCATCGCAGATAGTCCTGCATTGCTAGACTGTGCTTATTTTGGGTCACCTAAGCCTGAAATTGAATGGTAAGCTGTAGCTATGCTTGAGATGTGGAAAATGAGCTGTTCATATCTATGGAGACAAACACTTGAAGCTTTAAAACTATTTAAACTCTATTTACAATTTTAAAATAGTGTATTTTAAAATACATGCTGATTACAGTTCGCTAATACAATATTACATATACTTAATGTAATAGCAGTTAAGTTATCCCCACAGAGTCAAGTTTAAATTTCTTTATGTGATTCTGTCTGTATTTTCTAACGTGACAGTCCTAAGTTTGCATTTTCTGATAATAAAATACTATAGAATTTAACTTTGATGATGGATAATGATATTACTTTTTACATAAAGGTTTAAGGGAGTGAAAGGTAGCATCTTGCGTGGAAATGAATACGTTTTCCATGATAACGGAACCTTGGAAATTCCGGTGGCTCAGAAAGATAGTACTGGTACATACACATGTGTAGCAAGGAATGAATTAGGAAAGATACAAAATGAGGTGCACTTGGAAATTAAAGGTAAGAAATTAATCATTCGTTCATCACTGATTAGTACAGAATTTCAGACTTTCTGAATATCTAATATTAATTCTAAATTTCAGATCCAACAATGATAATTAAACAGCCAGAATACAAAGTGGTTCAGAGATATGGCCAAGTTTCATTTGAGTGTATAATAAAACATGATTCTACCTTACTACCAACAGTTATATGGTTGAAGGACAATGATGAACTTCCAGATGATGAAAGGTATGGACCAAATAGTTTTCCTTTATTTTTTATTTTCTAGGTCCTTTTGTCTACTTCTTTTCCTGATCTCTGAATGGAACATATTGACCTATTGACATTTTCCAAGGAAGACTGATAAATATCATAACTATTCCATATTTGCTGACTCAAGGACTTACCTAGTGTGATGAAAATATTAAGATAGAATTAAAAATAAAATGAGATGTAATCATTTATAAAAATGTGCACACTTTCCATGTATATTAAGTGTAAGGAAAAGAGAATTGATATAAGAAGTCAAAACAGATAATGGAAGACTATTTTGCTCTAGATCACATATATTTAAAAGTTGTTTGAGTATATTTGGAAAGAAAAGCACATCAGGATAGTTACTGTGGGAAAATGGTCAAGAGCAATGTAGAAAAGGAAAGGTTACATTGTCCCTTAGCTTACCTTGCTGTTTAGGTGTGTGCTGCAGTACACACATACAGGATCAGATAATGTCTTATGCAAGTTTATTATAACACTGCCAGTTATTGAAAAATCAGTGGCTGAATCTATTGTATTTGCAGGTTTCTAGTTGGTAAAGACAACTTGACCATTATGAATGTAACTGATAAAGATGATGGAACATACACTTGCATAGTTAATACTACTCTGGACAGTGTTTCAGCAAGTGCTGTGCTTACTGTTGTTGGTAAGAATACTCTCAAACTTTTTGATAGCAGAACTGTGTTTAATTACTGTTAAGTATTAAAAACAGCATTAGATTTAAAGTGAAAAGTGCATAGTTTTAATTTCTAGGACAGGGCAAAGGAAATGCCACCTATGTGTAAATGTGTTTCAGCTTTTAAAAAATGTATTCTTACCCTAAAGTTTGCCTTTGAATCAGCTATTTGCAAAAGGGTCCAGTAATTGCAGGGCACATTTGCTTTCGCACTGTATAGGTTTTTATTTTGACCACGTTTTAGCTAGCAGAGTATTTGTTCATAAACATATAAGAATAGCAGAATGGTTTGGGTTGGAAGGGACCTTAAAGATCATCTAGTTCCAACACCCCTGCCTTGCGCAGGGACACCTTCCACAGAACCTCTCTGGGCAACCTGTTTCAGTGTCTCACCATACTCACAGGAAAAAATTCTTATTAATACCTAATCTAAACCCACTCTCCTTCAGCTAGGGAGCTGTCCTGTTGCTATAGGCCTGTTGTCCTGTTGCTATAGGCCCTTGTGCAAAGTCCCTCTCCAGCTCTCTTGTAGCCCCCTTTATGTACTGGGAGTCTGCCTTCTTTTCTCCAGGCTGAACAGCCCCAACTCTCTCAACCTGCTTTCATGGGAGAGGTACTCCAGCCCATGATCAGCTTAGTGTTTCCCCTCTGGACTCATTCCAACAGCTCCATGTCTTTCTTGAATTGGGAGCATGTTATCTCAGAAATCTCTTTCACAACTAAATTATAGTTCAGAAGGACTAAGCATACTTGGTTGTATGACTTCCCAAGGATTTCATTTTTACCTTAGTTCTCTGTTAAGTTTTTATGATTTGAGATTATTGCAGAATATATTACTTTGCACCTTCTCCAATTTATAAGAAAGTTTTAAGCAGATGTGCTGAACGATTCTTACCTGAGTTCAAGCTGAGACTCAAAGTCAAGTATGTTTGTGTTTTAAATTTCTTCTGTGATCTTATGCCTATCCAGGAATGATCTAAGCCAAGCAACTAGTACTATTTAAAAGTTTTTATAAAATTGCTTACTTATTTATTTTTTTATCTATCCTTCTTTTAAAAATGAATAAAACATTCAAGAATAGTTTTATAGCTTTTCAGTGAAAAATTATCAATGTATTATTTTAAAATAACCATTTATCTAAATAAGTTAACTTTTCTTTGTCTCTAATAACTATAGTCTTTAACTGCCTACAGTATTCTGTTTCTTTGGCTACTAACTGATTAAATCCTTTATATTAATGTCCTTTTCAGCTGCTCCCCCAACTCCAGCTATCATTTACGGTAAACTAATACAAAGTTCTCTATCTACATCATCTGACAGATACATTTCTGATTTGCCTACTGCAAAGTGCAACATTTTTTTCCCCCCTTTTCCTCCGTGTGTGTCTGTGTCTGTTTGTGTGGTTTCATCCCATTTTACCAACTGCTTCATTACTAGAGTACTGGACTTTGGAATTTTACAGTGCAGGTTGCTTTGTATTTTAGGGAATAAGTGGTTTTCAGAAATAAATTATTTATAATTAAAGTTGGTTATAGTATGACAATGTTTCTCTCATGGGTAAATCCACTAATAAGATGAATATGACCATATTGACCAGTTTGTCTTACAATCGATGAAATTGCTAAGATTTTAAAAATAAAGTTGAAATTAAAAAAAAAAATCTGTCAGTCAGGTACAGTCTTGAATTTGATGGTATAAAGCCTTTAATTTTATAGCATGTTTTCTGAATTTAGGTTTTCAAGTGCAAATGCTAAAACACTTCAAGGTATAAGGGTCATAAGCACTTTTATGTAAATCTTATCACATTCAATGAAAATGCTTATGTATTCTTAAATGAACCTACTCGTTAGTCTTGATTTTTGTGTAAAAAATCATATAATGAATTACCTTCGGGAATTTGGAATGGACAGTTACATCTTTATGTGTTATAAGGATGTATAGTAACAGATTGCATGGTATGTCTGGACTTTTAAAAGAACAGCAAAAAATAAATGAGTCAGTAACTTGCAATTAGTTTCTATTTGAATTATTCTTGATTGAATTCACACAAAAAATGTTTGTAGTGCTTCTAGAAAAGCTTCTTTGATGTGAATACTTCTTTATTTTCCATGTTTTGTTAGATGTTTCTACTACACTAGGTAACCACCCATAATCATTCAAAGATAAACTAAACATGCATTTCACAATTCCTTGCATCTCATCACATTTTTATCAAAGTGCACTCAGACATAGGTAAAAATAAATACAGATTCTTGTTAATGTATAGAAGTTTTCAGGTTACATCAGTTTTCCCTTTTTCATTTGTTTTCTAACAATTGCATGCTAATGGTCATTAAGTCCCACTTACATAAGTGAGTAGATATGCACTGCTGTATTTGTGGAATTCTTTTGATTGGACTGTAAGGATTTTTTTATAATATAAAACTACATATTCTGATGTGATTATTTACTTTGTGTCCATTTGATTTATAGCTCGGCCAAATCCACCCTTTGACTTGGAATTGACAGGTCAGCTAGAAAGAACCATTGACCTTTCATGGATACCAGGAGATGAAAACAACAGTCCCATTACACGTATGTTTGTTTGTATCTACTATACTACATTGACAGCATTATCTTAACTGTTTTCAAATTCCAAAGATTTCTGAGATAAATTTTGTGTGAAGCATGGAAAATGTTAAGTGAATTCTCTGCAGCTGCCATTTAATTACATTACAAAAAGTCACTTAATATCCTCTACTGTACAGCCAAGCAGAAAGACTTATTTACTGCCCAAAAGAGCTGGGCCTTTTTATTCAAAAAACCTGTGCTAGGTAACATAGAAGTTAATGCATATATGAGGTCTGTCTGACAAGGTCCAGTCTCATGAATATGTAGAGAGTAGACTTTTTTTATTGGTTGTGTGCCCTTGAAGGAGAGAGCTACTACCATCTTGCATTAACTCCTTTGTAATTCCTGGGAATTTGAAATAGCATCAGTACCACTATCTTTAGGGATTATCCATCGCTACTGATACAGAAGCTTATTCTACATGAAAATATAAGGCAGATAGTTTTTCTCTTTTTCTTTCTTTTTCTAGTCCAGACAGTTAGAAGAGTAAAGCATGTCCATGCAACAGAAAAATAAATGTCTATAAATTTTTGAGACAGAAATTGATCTTAAATGCTGTTACTCTTCCCAGTAAAACATGATGAAAGACGTTCTTGCTTACACTGAGCAGAGAGGATGGAGGGGGAATTTAGGAGGAAGGAACAAAGATATTACTGTTTGTTTTCCAAAAAAATCATATGATCAGAAAGATTTGTTGGGGTAACTTTTTCCCCATGAGGAACTTAATGCAATTATTTATTTGTGCAGTGTCTTTTTAGATAGTAACTGCCACAAGTTACCAAGCCCAGTATACGTGTTATGTTTGGTATGAGTTAGTTAGGCTGATTTACTGGGCGTTGCTCTGCAACATCTGATGTTGGTCGTTATCAACACAGAACACAACCATTAGGATCAGGTATCTGTAAAGGAAGTTTTATAAAAAACAGAATTTCACAAATTTCAGAGCACATCAAAGATTTTGACTGCATTTTAATGAAACACCAAGTGATTTTGCTGAAATTTTACACTCTCAGACTTCTCTAATGTATATCAACTAGTAATATACTTTAAAAAATATATAGAAGATTAATGTAAATAGTTGAATTTTATTTAAGTTATGGTTTATTCATATGCTCTTTTATTAGTATTTTCATTTTATTTCTAGACCAGAATACACAAGTCTTGTCTTTCTGTAGGAATGAGATCACAGTGTATGAAAAAAGATAATACTAAGAGGTGTTGACTTGTGTAAGTTTTTCTAGAGTGAGATATTGCATGCACTCTGATATCAGAAACTGAGCTCCTCTGACTAAATAATCCTGGTTTTAATTATAATGCAATTTATATTGCTGCATGGTCCCCTTAGAGCCTGAAAAGTAAGGCATTTGCTTCCTGAGTAAGCCTATTTTTCCTGCTGCTGCTATCACTTCAAAGTGCAGATCAGGACTCAAGGATAGCACTTCATTACCAGTGATCCCTTTACACAAGTAATATGATTGACATGGTAGAATCTTTCTGAAAGCTCAGATAGATTTTTTTCCCTTGAAGTTGCCTATAAATTGTTCTACTAGAGTTGCAGACAGAATGCTAATTACTAGGGAAGCAAATAGCAGTAATGAAAACTTTTTTAGCATGTAATATTCTCACCTTTTCGGCAAAGCTTTGGTCCAGAAGACCTCCCATCCCAAAACCTTTATTGCTGAGCACACACCACCAGCAGTAATTCAGACAGTAATTTGGGGTCAGTTCTTTTTCGTTCTTACTACTTAGGCCAGAAGGAAATCTGCTAGCCCTAAGTCCAGAAGGTTATGATTAGTACTAGTTATCTATTTTACGTCTTGGCTCCTCAAACTCTTGCGCATTATTTCTATGTGGTGCTGTAAGTATCCTTCTAAAAGAAATTTCTAGATGCCCCTCAGAATTTCTTAGTAGTGCAAACAGGATGTATTCTGAATCATACTCTGTCTTCTTGTCCCCACCTATACATGAGATAGGGAATGATTCTTGTTACACAACACACAAATATTTGATGCTTATGTAAATTTCATGTATCTAAACTTAAAGTTCCATAGAATGTACTCAGACGGTGCATTCTTGTCCCATTTATTTACTGTGTCCTAACAATTCCTCCTAAGTCTTTCATAATTCATATCTCATACCTTAGAGCAGTAAGGTTTTTTGGGTGTTTCACAGCTGGAAAAATACATCCTTTTGTCTTTGATAATGAATGTGATTTTCTTTTTGGAACTCTACAAGCCTATTTATCCCTGAGGTTATATACTTTGTAGGGTCTTAATAGTAATCATTGTAATGTTCTCACAGAAAACTCAAGAAACTGTTTCAGAACATACATTCCCAGACTTAATTAGAAGATACTGAAAAGTGCTCTCAAAACCCATCTAAAGTATTGATTCTTGGCTTTAAATAGTTCTTCATTAAGCCAACTTCATTGGGGAAAATGGAATCTTCAGAGTTTTAATTTTGTACAGGTACTAGATGCTGTCTGCTTGATACAACTAGGAACAATATATTTGACAGCCAAATTTACATCAAAGTTCCAATCTTGTCCCTCTTTTGTGCTGTGATAGTTCAAGGGTTCCCATTAAATTAAAATTTGGTACTAGAGAGAGAGCTCTTGTAATAACATGTTACCTGAAAGGTACCTGCGTTAGTGAGAATACCAAAAGATAAAAGTGAGGGTGTATTTACTATATTTCTACCTAAGCAGTGCTGTGCCTTTTGCAACCGGACGTGCCTGTCTTGTATTGGCCTTTTTAGCCACCAGCGCGCTTGTAACAAAGGTAGAGCCCTCCTCAAATCTTCGTTCACGAAGCCCAGCCATGATGACCTAAGCAGTACTTCTGGTATTATAGATCTGCGTTATGGTTTATGTATTTATTTCCAGTTCCACAATATTTAAAAGCATTGATTAGAGCACTCCCTTCTGATTAGCTCGTTCAGAAATGCCTACCCTGGTCTAGGAAGGTGTTGCAAGTTTTGACATAAAGTTGGATTCAATTTCTGTTTGTAGACTTTGTAATTGAGTATGAAGATGGGCTGCATGAACCAGGAGTATGGCATTACCAGACAGAAGTTCCTGGAACTCAGACAACAGTACAGTTGAAGTTGTCTCCGTACGTCAACTACTCATTCCGTGTGGTAGCTGTCAATAAGATTGGCAGAAGTCAGCCCAGTGAACCATCTGAGCAGTACCTGACAAAATCTGCAAGTAAATAAGTATTTCTTCTTACCAGTAATTGATTTCTACTATGAATAGCATTGAATTTGCTTGGAATCAAACAGCAGTCATTCTTGTTCACATGTAAATATTTTATTTTTAGGCCCTGATGAAAATCCTGCTAATGTGCAAGGGATAGGCTCAGAACCTGATAATTTGGTAATAACATGGGAGGTAAGTTGGATCTCTTTTTGAGGTTTCATTTGTTTTCAGGTCTGTGAGTAGCATTTTTTGAGAAATAATGATGAGAATACCCTATACATTGCTTAGTTAAAATATTCTTGAAAAAGAATTAAAATCAAATATTTCCCTGTCTTCATTTCCAGGAAAAAGCTGAGTGCTTTTTGAGAAAAAGCGAATTAGTTAAGGGGCCATATTTTCCTGAGTGATTTCTCAAGAAAAGCCAATAATTAGGTAATACAGGATGTTTTGCTGCCAGTTTAGGAAAACTTAAAGATGTAAATTGAAGTTTGTCTCAAGTAGAGTCTTATTTTTAGAATAATTTTTAATGTGAATCCTACTTGTACTGTCATCTTTTGTGATGAACTGAATCATTATGCACTTTCACAGTAAAAAACTTCAATCAAAGTTTTCTCTATCGTGCCTTTACCGTCATGACGGGAACTCAAGCAGAGCCATATAAACCCAGTTTCCCATCCCAGGCAAGAAACATTGTCTAGGGAACACTGTTTATAGGGAGTCAGTGTAAGTCTGCTTTTTCCTCTTCCACTTCTAAAGAAATATTTGAAATCAAAATGTATATACAGAAATCACAATGTCTTGTTGAGTGAGAATTAGCCACCATCACCATTCAGTGTGATTTTTATTAAATAGTGAAAAGCAACTGAAGTGACCTCTGGTAAAAGCTAAATTGCATAACTTGGAAATTTCAGTAGTGCTTCTTTGTCACAGAACACAGTGGTAAATTTTCAGTGAAATTCTAAAGAAAAAATCAGTATATTTCCTTTTTGACTTTGGATTTTTCAGATGCTTCAGAATATTTAAAAAGATGTTTCTTTTCATTTCAGTCTTTAAAAGGTTTTCAGTCTAATGGACCAGGACTTCAGTACAAAGTCAGTTGGCGCCAGAAGGATGTTGATGATGAATGGACATCTGTTATAGTTGCAAATGTATCTAAATATATTGTGTCTGGTACACCAACTTTTGTTCCCTATGAAATAAAAGTACAAGCTTTAAATGACCTGGGATATGCACCAGAGCCATCAGAGGTGATTGGACATTCAGGGGAAGACTGTAAGTTTTGTGGTTTGACTCAGTTATACTAATATAAAGGAACTAAATGTGTAACCTAAATGGGTATTTAACATACTGAAATACTGATAAGGGAATAGTGGTTATTATTTTAATTAAAAGGAAGTAATTTGGAGATAATAAGGCTTCATAATACTCTGTATTATTAATCCTGAAAACATAGGAACATTTTAATCTATTCCTTGAGTACAATACAAAGACTCAGTTTGAAAAAGTATGTTCATGTGGTTTCTCATTCTAACTGGGTGCTTGTTGCATCCTTTCCACACAGTGCCAATGGTTGCTCCAGGCAATGTGCAGGTTCATGTTATTAACAGCACATTAGCAAAGGTGCATTGGGACCCAGTTCCACTAAAAACTGTCCGAGGACACCTCCAAGGGTACAAAGTAAGTACAGTCTAAAGCATTCTCTTTTTCATTTGTTAAAATAGAACACTCTTCCTATATGAGATTGTATTCAGATTGAAGTACCTGATATATAAGAGGACTCTTCAGTGAGCTCCAAGTTTTGCTGATAAGAGCAACAGCTTTGATACAATTCATATATAGTTCAGCAATGTTCCAGCCTTGTAGCACTAGGTGCCTGTGGCATTGTCCTTGAAGGAAAATCATAACACTTAAGCACTCACTGTAGATTTTTTTTTTTTGTCTTTAGGTTTACTACTGGAAAGTGCAGAGTCTATCCAGAAGGAGTAGGCGGCATGTAGAAAAAAAGATCTTGACTTTCAGGGGAAACAAGACTTTTGGAATGTTACCAGGGCTGGAGCCCTATAGTTCTTACAAGCTGAATGTTAGAGTTGTTAATGGTAAAGGAGAAGGACCAGCAAGCCCAGACAAAGTATTTAAGACCCCTGAAGGAGGTATGAAATGAGAAAGCTAGAGAATAAACTGAAACATAAGCTTGGACATCATAAAATAATAATCTGTCTCAATACAGTAATATTATTAAGAGTTAATTATTCGTGACCTGTTTAAAGTTAATCTACTTTGTATTTACTGTATGTTCTTCTTAAAAGTTCCTAGCTCACCCTCCTATTTGAAGATTACTAACCCAACATTGGACTCTCTGACTCTGGAGTGGGGTTCACCTACCCATCCAAATGGTGTTTTGACATCATATATACTGAAGTTTCAGCCAAGTAAGTTAATTATGAATATATTATGGGGGTTGGCCCTGGGTGATCTTTAAGGTCCTTTCCAACCCAAACCATTCTGTGATATAACTCTAACTTAGGCGATACATCTACCAAATAGTAATCTGTTTATGAAGAAAAAATTATGTTAATATATAATGTAAAAAAGATATAATTGCATTGTAGATGTCAGGTTTGAAAAAAATTAATATATTTTGATAATAGAGGTAGTTGTATTTGGAAAACTTTCCTTGCTCAAGTACAAGGTTAGCATTTTTCTTTTATTTCTTCAAATCATACTTCACAGAAAAATGGAGGTGAAGTCCTACATACAAGTGGCATCCAAGTGAGATGCAAGATACTACTACTTACAAATTCTATATTCTAACTGCACAGAAATTATCATCAGAAACAGATCAAAAGACGTCCAAATACATTGTCTTCTGTTGTTTCAATTGTCATGGTATTGTAATTTTAAAATGCAAAACTAATAAATGTGCCATTTACTAATATCAAAGCTATTAAATCACTTCTTTAGGATCCCAGCTGCTTACTTAACCCAGAAATTTGTCAGCAGTGACAGTGGAAATTTAAGAGTTTTGTGTACATGGAACAGATTAAGGAAGTTTACTTTCTTCCACTTAGCAAATTCCACTATTCTTTGGTGTTTGACAAAAGTCACTTCAGTATTTTCTTCTTCTAAGGATACTGAATTTAGAGTTTCAGAATTCTTTAATGATCAGTGTTTCAACTCCGTGTAAGTTCAGATGATCTGATGTGAACTCAGTTGCCTTGGATTTAGATATTTATGAGAATGGAACTTGAACTTTAAAAACTGGCACGTTTTTTAAGTGCCTCTTAATTTCCCTGTTAATTATCTCCCTGTTAATTTTGGCCCCTTGAACTGATCCTTTTTACACAAAGGAGACTCTTTACATATGCAAACCAAAAAAGCCTTTTTTAACACAATGACAGTATACTCAACTTTCCTAACTTTTTTTTTCTTTTTCTGGTAACAACAGTCAACAACACACATGAATTGGGTCCCTTGGTAGAGATAAGAATTCCTGCCAACGAGAGCAGCTTGATATTAAAAAATTTAAATTACAGCACACGGTACAAGTTTTACTTTAACGCACAAACTTCAGTTGGATCAGGAAGTCAGATAACTGAGGAAGCAGTAACAATTATGGATGAAGGTAAGATGGGTATGTATAAGGAAAATCCATTGCGTTTAAAAAAACATTACAGATTGTATTAAAAATACTGCTATTACTTCCTTTCACTAAGGAAATAGGCCCTAGTGATTTTTTTCCTAGAGCTTTCTTAACTGTATTATGAACTAATAAAATATGTTAAATGGTTTTTAAGAAAATACATGCAAAGGTTTTGTACTGAAGTGGAAGCCCCAAAAGAGGTGTAAAGCCCCTTCTTTTGATATAAACTCAAAAGCTCTAAGACATTCACTTTTCTGGGCTTCAACTTCCACATAACTTTACATTTTTTGTGGTCTTTGTCTATTCACCTGTTCTGCTTCATTGACCATCTTTGGTCACAGAGAAAAATACAGAAATGATCCAGCTTTTTAACTAGAGGAAGTTTTTTGGCTTTTGAGATATGCAACAACTTCTGTGGAGTCTAAATTTTTTTCACAGAGCTGGCAAAAAACTGTAAAGCTGTTGCAATAAAATTGTCTTCTATGGCCTCAAGTAACTGGTGGCATTGTATAGCATTTAAAAACTACCAAGTATATTGTTAAATCCCGTCACTATTGATTTTTATATTTACAGGCATTCTAGAGCTTTGATTTTGGCAGGTTTTTTTGTTGAAGTTGTTTAATTAAATATGAAAGCTTAATAAAATAAAAGTAATTTAAAGCCACTGGGAAATTTGCACGGAATTTTTTTATTATTTTGCTCATCTTAATATAAAAAGTCTATTTCAGTAGCATCTTTTTACATATTTTTATACTTAGTTAAAGATATCATTTGTTGTCATAGATGAGTTGGTATGCAATGCAATTTCTCTGATACTGTATATTAAGGTTGCATTAAACTGCATTTATTTTAAATATGGAATCTTAACAAGTATGAACAATAAAATTTTGTAAATGCATGTATATTAATTTTTGTCATGTAGCAGTCTGTCAGTGTTTAGCTTCTAATTTATTTGAATTAATACATTTTATCTAGTCTGCATGGTTTTTATTATGAAGTTATATATGTATGTTCCCTTTGGTGTTGTATCTAATTATATAGTGTTCCTATTCTTGTTTTCCTCCATTAAAGCTGGTATTCTCCATCCTGCTGTAGGTGCAGGCAAAGGTAAAATGAAACTGCATGATATATTAATGTGTGGATTTTGCAGTGTTGCAAATGGGGAAATTGCAGTGGTAAGGACAGAAAATCTCGGACTACAGATTTTTATACAAAGTACAATCAGTGCTGGGAGAAAAGAGTTGTGGGGTTTTCTTGTTTGGGTTTCTTGGGTTTTTTTAAGGAACACAGAATGCTTATTAATACCTTTCATCTGTTTATTTTGCCACAGAGTTCCAGGGGAATTCATTAGCTTCGCTTCAGCAAAATCTAATTATTTCTGACCATTAAACAGATGTATGTCACTGTCATAAATATTCAGGGTCCAGGTGCACTAGCATTGATTAGCCAGAGTAGAAAAAACCAGCACTTTTGCAAAGGAGATCCTTTTGCTGCTTGTGCCATGTGCATTTTTTTGTTTTAAAAAGTAGGTTCATTCTTGTTGTCACTGTGGATTAATGCTATTATTTGATCACATTTATGTCATTTGCAAGCCAACTCTGCATAAGAGACAGATGACTGACAATACTCTCTGTATACTTCTCAGTTCTCAGGTGTCAGATTGGTGGGGGTTGGTCTCTTTTCCCAGGCAACTATCAGCAAGAAAAGAGGGCATGGTCTCAAGTTGTGCCAGGGGAGGTTTAGGTTAGATATTAGAAAGAATTTCTTTAGAGAGAGCGTGATCAGACATTGGAACAGGCTGCCCAGGGAAGTAGTGGATTCTCCGTCCCTGGAGATTTTTAAAAAGAGACTGGATGTGACACTTAGTGCCATGGTCTAGTAACCACAGTGGTAGTGGATCAAGGGTTGGACTTGATGATCTCGGAGGTCTCTTCCAACCCAGCTGATTCTATGATTCTATGATTCTATGATTGAATATACAGACAAATGTCTTCCTGCTGTTTTAGATTAACAGATCTTGTGAGGGAGTACTTGAGGACATTTCAGTGAGTGGAACCTATTATCATCCTTCTTCCCGAATTCAATAATATTTAGTTCTTTATTATGCAGTTTTGCAAACAGTTTTTATGAATTTTGCTACCTTTGTTGTCAGAAGCAACGGTTGTCCTGAGAACTGTAAGGCAGCTCAAAGTCAGAAACATGTCTCTATACATACGTGTCATTTAATCACAGGTGTCGTTAACACTAATGAACACTGTGCTTCAAATTCCCAGACTATAAACATCCCAAATCAAAATCTGTATATGAAATACCCAACATTTTTTTACAAACTTGGAAGAGACAGCATAAATTGTTTTACCTATAGTTTCTTTTCACTTGATTATCAGGTGTTGTGAATGATAACAGCCATAAGAAAGAAATTCATTCTCAGTCTGGTATACATCAGACTATATATATATGTGTATGCCTGTATTTGTGCATATATAATTAATATATATTTTAATATGTATATATAAGTGTATTCTAATATCAGCTGTGTTTCTGGTAAGTGTGTGGAGTTGTGGAATTATTTTAATGACATATCTTCCTTGCTATTTTAGTCTAGTTGTAGCTGAGAAGTCAGCTCAGATTGGAACAATCAAACTGGCTTTAGTCGTGGACATTAACAGCAGAAATGTAAATTAAGTTCTCATTATTTATAGCTGACTCTAAAAACTCATGCAAGGAAAAATGGATTCTCTGTGTGAAACTGAGGTCTAATTATAGCTGTATCACAGTCTGTGGCTAGGAGAAAGCATCTTACTTGTAAGATAAGCTGGAGCAGCTCATATTTCAGAGCTGTCGCCTCAGATCCTCCGAAAACTAAGCAGATGTCTTTGTTTGGTTCCATGTTGTTTATGGTTTCAAAGTTCTCCTATATTCCTGTAGCATCTAGCTCTAACAATTACAAAGAAAACATTGGAACTGCAAACGGAACAGAACTAAAGCCATGACATCTGTTAGGACATCTGAGTTGCTGCAGGTCTGAGATTAATGTTCTCAGTGGTTACTTATGTTAACATGTTAACTGTTTTGCTACTGATCAGGGACCGCGAGTAAGAAAGAGGAGGATCATAGTATCAAGATCAAGTGTCAAATTATTTGGTCTCGTGAGTGGGTGGATTTGGAAGATAGAAATGCTCAGCCCACTCAAGAAGAAGCTGTACCCAGCAGTGAACTTTTCTTCCTCTGTTAAGTGCAGGAGGGCCTATACGTCTATACAGTTCTTACTAATTTGGACGCAAAGCCAAACCAAGGAGAAGGTGAAATTTAGATATTCTGAACCTTTTCGTGATCTATGAAAAATATCTCAAGTTTTTGATTTTTTACTAGGAAAATTTAAGTATGCTTTTTATTTCAATGTGAGCACATTTATCTTGGAAGTTAACAAGACAGTAGGTCCCAGCTTCAGCCAGACCAAATTGCACTGAAATTTCTGCACTTGGTGTTTTCTACTGGATAGCTGCCCCTGAAGACATGCAGCTTGGCCAGTCACAAACATTAGACACAATGTCCTAGAGGAATTAAAATAATTTAAACCTGAGTAAGCTGTGCCACTTGGGACATATTTCACTTCTGAGTAAAACTATATATTAAAGTGCAGGGGAAAATATTGCTAGGGTAAATCTAAGGATCTTAATAGTCTCACTACTTTTATTGTCACAAGTGCACGTGAGTAAATCATGAGACACGTTATTTAGCTAGATGGAAAGCTATCCTGTTTGACTTGCACTGTAGTTTTTCCTTTATGATACTGTAATGTTATTAATTACTTAAATTTGATCAAATTATGGTACTACAAAGAAAAAATATTTTTTTTCCTTAATAATCTGTACTCTAAATGTGTCTTAAAACTTCATATGTAAAACATAATATATTATATCCAGTACTAGATACTCAGTATGCATTGGTATTGCTATTTATGTATTGGCGACTAACCACAGGCATGAGGTATGAAAAATTGGAGAATAACCCAATTACATATAAAATAAGTATAGAAGCAGCTGGAAAGTGACTCAGGTGATCACTGGAGTCAAGTCTTTTCTGCCCTTTTCCATTAGAAGTTTTAAAGGACTGGTCTGTAGAGGAAGGAAGGGAATACCAATTTGACCAGTGATAGAAATGAAAGTTACTGGTTAAAATAGAGAGTCACAGGAGTGGATGTTTATTGTAAGCTGAAGTGTAGGAGTAATGGCATGGCATGTCAGCTTCATTTCACAAGCCTTCTCATTTAACTTATTAGTTTCTTTTTGATTTAGTCAACGTTTTTATTTGAAAGCAAGGTCTTGTAATCTGCATGCACACAGGCATTAGTAACTGGTAGTCTTGAACTGCAATTAAAATAAGTTTGTGAGATCACAGTAACCTTTAATTGTAGCAAGTGCTTCCTGTCACTGTGGTACTCAGTCTGGTCTGCCTTCTTCATGTGAACTTCACGTCTTAAGTATTATTGACAAATAGTACTCCCTTTTGCTGCAAGGGAGAAAAAAATAGTCTATCCTCTGGATTTGAAACCGGTTTTTTGGATCTTTTGGCTGAATCACCAATATGTAGCTTTTCACTAGAGTCTCAACAGAGTTCATATCTCTGATCTCTTTGTAGAAGGCAGGATCATCTCAGTTTTCTTTGTCTATACAAAATGCTGTTCTTTAAATAATTTTCTCTGTCCACCATCTGCTTTCCCTCCCTCTTTGAATCATTTCACATAATGTCTCCATATTTCTTTCTAACAATTTCAAGCTGCTTTTTCAGTCAGGTTAAGTGCAGTATTTTTGCACTCCTCCTTCAGCCACTCTCCCCCTGTGGACTTGTCCATATGTATCTATGTGATTTCAGTACAGCTTGCTATGCAGAACCACTGTTTTGTCCTCTTTTAAGTTTACTGGGAACAATGCTCATGCTTTGCACGCTAGACTAGAGAAAATTATTATTATCACAGTGCAAAAATTACTCAAACACCTTTTGCTTTGTAGATGTCATGCAAAATCCATGCCATGCTAAATGCTTATCAGTGAAATGATTTCTAGTGGTTTTTATTTGGCTTCTGTATTTCTCACACTATGGGAATGCTCTTGCAATTGGCCTAAATAATCTCAGAAGTGACTAATGCCTATCTCTCGCTGCCAGAAATGAAATTCACTCCTACCATAATTCTAAAGCTTGAATGTTATAGGTTAAAAAAGCAAACAATACCAAAACCCCTCTTTGACAGGCTCTGGCAGAATCTATTACCTTTTTTCTTTATCTTTTCTTGTGTGTGGGTGTGAGTTTTTTCCTTTAAATTTATTTTTCGCTTTATATATGCATTTTAACTAATTGTCTATGTCATATTGGTTTGCAGGTTCTTTTCCATTTCACACTAGTCTTCAAATTTTTGCTTGTCACTTACCTAATTTTTTTCTGGATATCAGGTGAATTCCATAAAAATTCCTAAAGTTAGTCACCTTGGGGATTATTTGATTTGTTGTTCTTCTGGACTAAATCTTGAGAAAGAGTACCTATTCCATTGTTAAAATACCTTCGGATCTCATGTCCTGTCTTATTAAATTCTGTTTCTGCAGCCCAAGTCTAACTGTTACTTGTAGGAAATGTGTTGCTGAAAGACTGAAAAATTAAACAAAACTCTACAAAAAACTCCAGTAAAAAAGCACTGGAATTAATTTGAAAAGAAAGGGAAATTTTAGTTGGAGCTTAGGCCTCTTCCTCAACAATTGGCAAATGCTTCTATACTATATCTCACTACAGGAATGAAACCATACTCAGCAGCACTGGCTAAATGTTGCAGTATATTGAGGTGGGAATAAAGCTTAATTTGCCAAAGGTAGCCAAATAAGAGTCATTCTGTATAAAAACTGTAACTTACTGGCAGCCCATTCCCATAGTTTTTAGAGTGATGCCTTTGCCAGCACTGCTGCACAGCGTTGTACATGGTGCGTGGTACATATGAAAGAGCACAATGCTCTGCCACCGAGAGCCATTCCCTGAAACAAAGCTTCCTCCCCTCCTCCCCTTGTCACCAACTGGCACTCACACACGCTGAGAGTTTCTGCCAACTGATAATGACACATTTTGCATTTGTGAACAGTGCTGGGAAACATACTGAAAAACTCAGAGGTTAATTATAATTAGAGGTGTGGTGATTGAGAAGACAAGTCTGGATGGATTAGAGACACGCTTTAAATGTTGTAACCCCTTCAGCTCTGGGCTTTCATCACCTAAGGATCCATCAGCCATCTTTTATCTAATTATGTGCATAGTCATGTAAAACTTTGCAGGCCTGATGGAAAATGAGATCAAGCAATAGTGCAAAAGAAGAGAATTACAAAAATAATAATTTTGAAAAGAAATGTGCTACTGAAAAAATTTCTTGGTGCACTGTATTCAAAGGGAGTAAACAACAGAATTTAGATCTGACCAAATACTACACATATATAAATCTATACAAACAGCTGTTGGTAAAAATCTGATAAGAGTACATCTGATAAATATAACCATAAATCAGTCACTTGAGAGGATTTAGAAACTAAGACACCAAGAAAATGAAGGTAACTTTCGGAATCAACTTGATTGTTACATGCAATCATATGAACAGAAAGAATTTTACCAAATACTTTAATCTAGCAGGAAACTCTTCAGTCAGAGTAGAAACTGGAAACCGGACATGGAAAAAGATGAGATTGAGTGATTATTGAATTTCCTTAGTGTTACAGAAGCTCTCTGTCATCTGGAGTCTTTCACACAAGATGAGACAGTTTCCTTCATCCCAAAGGTGCTCAGGCATGAGAAGAGAGAAGTTAGGGATAATGCTGTGGCATCTGTGTGCCAGTTTTTTCTGTCTTTAACATTAGTGACAGATATCAGTCATATAGTTATGCTAATTAGACATCTTCTGTGGAAGACCAAAATCCAGGATAATATGGCTTTGAGAAAATACAATTTAATGAAACAAAACAAAGTCATATTTAGAATACAAGGCAGTTGTTTTCTTGGCACAGTAAAGATGCTTAGATGCTGATTGTTACAAGCACCTGTTCCTATGTGCAAATCAAGAAGGAAGTTTATATATCCTGTCTGCAATCTCAGACTCTGCACCCTCCTAAATTTAGAGATGGCCATTCTTTCCTCTTGCTGCCTTCAAGTGGCACAGAGAAACAGAATCTAATCCCCTTGCATAGTGTATATGGTTACATGCTAGATTTCCTGCAGACAGCTCTGACTTTGGTATTTCTTCGGGTTGGTGTCTTAGTAACCTAGATGGCTTTTTTTCTTTTTAATCTAGTGATTTCTATTTTATTTTCTTCAGCTGATTTTAACCAAGAAATAAATATATTCATTATTATTTAAATAATAGATTCCTTATTATTTTGGTTGGTAAAAGAAATTATATATAAGCACAACTTACTTACAGAGACATCAGATGGGGGAGTAATCAACAACTGATTGAATTGTTGAATGAGTACTACTATAATAGAGTTAAGAAGAAAAGTTTGATGCAAATCTGGGGATAAAAAATCTCATATTGTAAGAACATGTGATAATCAGAATACATTCTCAGGAGAATTGATGGAATTTGCGTAATTTATTTAAAAAATAAAAGACTCAAAAACTATAATTTTCTAGACATGGCACTCATATTACTTAGTCTGTGCTAGGAGCCAAAGTAAGCCATTTTCTCTGAGTATAACTCGAAACTTTTTCCAGTTGGCCATATGGACAAAGCCATCCTGTTTGAAGGAGAAAATAATTTATAGATAAATTCTGTGCAGCCCTCTTCTTGTGTAGCTAAAACCATTGGAATTCTGCCATTGATCTTTACTGAGACTAAGATTTACCTCTGAAGTTTCATGGTCCTTTGGGAAGCATTTTTAATGTTATTTCTAATAGAAAATATATTTTTAGCAGGATAGAAAAGTCAGTGACAAACCAAGTAAGGCATTTTCATTTAAAACAAATTTCATGCCTTAGTGAAGCATTCTCTTTGTATCTGCACTATTACATCATTGGAACTCTTAAAATCTATTTTTTTTCATTAATATTAGGCAAGCAGAGATACTCTGATATATGTCAATTTGTAACAGGCATAAGTGGAGCTAAGGTATAAGCAAAGAACTAAGATATGGGCAAAGAAGTGGCTAATTACAGAATGCTGAAGAGAGAAACTCTTCTTTTCATAGATGTGGGCATTATGTATATCTGTGAAAAGTGCTGTTGTCTAACCAGAATGTCAGCAGTAAGACACAGTACCTTACAATGAGCAGCTTCTTGCATTCCAGTGGTTTGTGTCCTTCACACCAGAGTATTTTGATATTGGCTTTCCAATATCTGATGTCTAGTGTTCCAGTGTCTAAAGGTGCCATGAATCCATAATGTTAACAAAGCTGATTTCAGAAATGTCCTGTGAAAGTAAAGCTGTCAGTACATGCATACTTCAGTTTGTTTTCAAATACATGGGTATCATTGAGCTGTTCCATATTTAACAAGCAAAACTAATTGAATCTTGCATGATCTTAGTGTGCATGTATTATTTATTTTACAGGTAAGGTTTTACGGTATTATTTAAATGTTACGTTTTGATGTAAAGTGTTTTTACTCTTTATTTTTTCTTTCCTTCTATCTCTGATGGTGAAGGATACTCAGAAATCCTTTTTGCAACCTCCCCAGTCATGCACACTGTCCGTCCAACATTCTATAAGGGTATTGTCTTCCTTTTTTATCGTTATCAATGCAACAGAGACAAAATCCTATAAAGGCTTGCAGTTGGGGCATTTGCAGTCCATTCAATGCCACATGCCATAAAGGGAGAAGTGTACCACCTTCATACCTCCCTTCTGTCCTACCATTTCCCATTGCCCTGACAATGTTCTCACTTTACAGCTGTCTGCATTTTACTTCCAGATGAATAGAAATAATGTTTTGCAGAATTTTGGCAGTTTTTGAAGTATTTAAGCAGGAATTTTTTAAGTATTTGGCAGTTTTTGTGGTACAAGGTGTGTTCAGTAGAGTACATAGATTTTACTTTATAATTTCATAGTGTAGTAGTTGCCTGGGATTCA
The DNA here is from genome assembly GCF_001604755.1 of Lepidothrix coronata. Taxonomy (NCBI): domain Eukaryota; kingdom Metazoa; phylum Chordata; class Aves; order Passeriformes; family Pipridae; genus Lepidothrix; species Lepidothrix coronata. The sequence goes on from NW_016690243.1 coordinate 4,498,645, forward strand.
ATTACAAAATACACTACTGCAGTCACTAATTTCCAGTAATGGAAACAATGACAAATGTATGCTTTATGTAGTCTAAAGTAACATAGGAACTTTGAATATTTTTTTAAATGTATGAAATCACAATTGCATATTCTTTGTTTTTCTATTGTGTATTCAGTTCAACCACTTTATCCAAGGATCAGAAATGTTACAACAGCTGCTGCTGAGACCTATGCCAATATCAGTTGGGAGTATGAGGGACCAGATCATGCGAACTTTTATGTTGAATATGGTGTAGCAGGCAGTAAGAAGTCGTTCCATTAAATTTACTGAAGTGTTCAGATGTATTTTCGAAGATCTTTATAGTAAATGTGGTCTTAAATTGACCCAGTGTTAATGATAGCTCTTAAATGTCTAGAAAAATGATTTTTTAAATTTGATCAAGAAGATCAAATAATTTTCCTTTTAATAAACATCAATGTGTAGCAGGTGTTTGATGCTTAGATAGAATATGAACCTTTGTTCCTTTGTATTATTTTATAAATTCATTGGAATGTGAACTTGTAAAAATGTAGTTTGCATTAGGTTGTTTATCATGCAGTGATTACATGAGTAAATGTATTACATTACAGGTACAGTAGTACCTGCATTAAAATAGGACATAACAGTTTTCCTAAATTATGCCCAATTTAGGAAAAAAAAATTAAATAAGATATTCTTTGTTAAATTAGAACTTAAAAGAAGATATCAACCAACTTATGTACTGTTTTTGGCATAAAACCAAGTTTATATCTTTGGTAATACCAGTAGTAATTAAAACACAATTATCTAATAAAAGCAAGATACTTCTTTTCAAATACCCCTTCTTTCTGAAGTTATCTGTAAAGTTGAATAATCTGAAAACTGGGATATAAATGCATTTTTCTGGATATCAGTCAGAGAAATACATGAGACTGTACTAGAATAAAGATATAAGAGAAACAGATTCAGATTTTGAAATAGAATTTCTTGACCAAAGTAAATATTGACCGAAACTGCAAAAGTGTTATTTAATTAGAGATTAAAATCTATTTTAATGTATTTTATAATTACAAGTTCGATAAACATTTTAAAATAAATTAAGTTAGTATTTCTCTAGTACAATGGAACAAATGTTTAAAATAGTTTCATAATTACTGTACAATGTCTTCTTCAATATATTGCATGTAATCTATTAGTCATAATTTTATATAATTTTATTATTTTTTGAGAGAACAGTTATTTTTTTCAGATGATCCATAGTTTAGTCAAGTAACTGTCAATAGTATTCTGTCTAGAAACTTTCAGTAATACAGAGAAAATTAAAATTCCAATATGTTGTTTTCCTAAAATTTTTGTAGGCAAAGAAGATTGGAAAAAGGAAATTGTAAATGGTTCTCGAAGCTTCTTTGTCTTAAAGGGTTTAACACCAGGAACAGCATATAAAGTCCGGGTTGGTGCTGAGGGCCTGTCTGGTTTTAGGAGTTCAGAGGATGTGTTTGAGACAGGTCCAGGTGAGGCACACCGTACCAATTCTGTATCATAGTCAGAATCGTGATAGACCAGGTGTTGAAATGCTGAACTGCTTCTAGCTAAGAGATGATGTAGATGGCATCTTTGCATGTTCCTTTCATAGAGCAATGTTATTTTATAAACTCCTAAATAATGCCAGGTTATGAATGTGTCCATCCTTTCAATTCACTCTGCTTGACTGATGTTTATACTTAGGGGCAAGATATGCGCTGCTCACAGTCCATCTGTGTGCTGTGCATTGGAGATGGCCTATTTTTATATTTCTAATTAATATAATTAAATGGCTGTATTAAAGTAATGTCTCATTTAATAGAGCTAAAATATTTGCATAATCAGTGCAGATTCATTTTGATGTCTCATGTGATCTATTTATACCAGTGTTAAGGCATTCCTACTTGTAAATGTTTCTTTTCCTGCCATATACTGGTTTTATATAGATTTTGATCCCACATCTATATCCTAGGAATCAGTAAGTCTGTATAAGTTCCTTATGTACATATTGCCGTCCTATTTCTTCGTAAGCAAATCAACAATGGTTGTCCATTTCACTCAGAGAAAGGGCTTTATTGGAAGTTTTTTGATGTTATGCTAAATACATTGTTGCCATCACAGCATGTTCTTGGTTCAGCTGTTACTATTATTTTCTGTCTTTGCTAGCCACTTCTGCTCATTCCAGGCATTTAGGTCTCTGCATAGCTATATAGCAGTAGTCTCACCAACTCCAGAATGTTATAACAAAGTAATTTAAATATGAAAATATGCTTGAACATTATGTAATGATTATCAGGCAACAAAATAGGTAATGGATATGCCAGTTTGAAAGTGAGCACTTTCTAAAATAATTTTGTTGGTTTGTTTTGTTCTATTTCTGTTCACAGTTTATCGTGTTGCAGGAAAGCTTTGAAAACATGGTGCTGAATAACAGTGCCAAGCAAATATGTACAAGCTAAAAGCAAAGCCAGAAACAGCTAGTGGTACAAAAGCATATCTGTAAAATTTTATGCAAATACAGTCCAAAGCCTAAAGCAGCAGTAAACAAGGATCAAGACTATAATATAATCCAAAACAAACTGAATGTAAACCTTCCCAAAAGCATCTTTCTGCATAAAAAATACTGAGCCAGTAGACAAGGAATCCTGTACTTACCTAGTCACGTTGACTCAGGCCCTTGAATAGTTAAGGAAAAAGTGAATTTAAACACACTCTCTTCTGCTTCTTGATAATAGAAAGTTTCAATGTCCAGCATGAAATTATATACATAATCTATGTCTTACAGAAAAATTTTGTGTCACAGTCTTCAGCCTAAATCAAAGCTTTTAAACACTGCAAAAATGGAGTGGACAAAGAGGAAAGTACTGGAATACGGAATATGTTCTTAATAGAAATGAAACTGCAACGTTTCAAATGTGAGGCTTTTGCCACATTTTTTTCTTTGACAAGCATTCCTACAGAGCATTTTCCCAGTGTGCAGATTTATCTTTTTGGGCATTCCCAGTCCAGAGTACTGCATTGACTCCTGCATTAGTGGTTCAACAGTCAAAGTTTTTCTGCCTGAAGCAGATAATTTGCTTAGCGTAAGCAGGAAATGTTGTGCCATTTTAAAAGTTGCACAGAGATCTAGAAACCCTTTCCTACTGGATATGCAATAAGTTAATACAGAAATCTGCATAAATAAATTTTCATCTTTACTCTTTTCCATCTATCTTGCATATTTTTATGCGAGTTGTTTTGCTTGATGCTATTTCTTACTGCATTTGAATGTGAATTGTGCTTTTGCATTTTTGTTGCAGTATGTATTATACAACATTAATGCCTTATTATGAATGCATATGTGCAAAACCCAAAATAATTTTAACACTAATGCGATAACAAAGTTTTATCTTATTTTGATTTATAGTTCAGAGGAAGATAGCCTTTGTGATTTTGTTTTTTAAAATTGCCACATATATTTTATATAAATTTATATGTGGTATATAAAGTCTAAATATACATGTATATAAGGGATATATTTATATAACCTGTAAAGATTTTCATGCAAAAATAGTTTAAATTATTGTGCATTTAAAAAAAGAGTTTCTAAAATATGAAAAAATATATTCTTAAACAAGGGCTGAGAAGCCTCCCGATCATATCTCCACAATTGGTCTTCTGTATGGAATGGATAGGAGATACTATATCCAGACAACAGAAATACTTTGAGTTTTCATAGAGTCCTTGGAAAACCCTTAGGAATGTGGGCCCATTGAAAGCTGCTTTTCCAAGCTAGCTATCTCAGCCTCTCTCTTAACTAGAAAATAACACTGAGACATGGGCTTGAAGTCTGTCTATTGGGCAACTCTTCATAGAGTTTCATACTTGGGGTTTAGGACTGGAGAAGAAAGTGAAGAATGAACACAGTAGGTTTGAATGGATGTCCATCTTCCTCCACTTCATATCTTCTTCTCTCTGTAGCATCCCAAACACCTCTCACCCTTCTCACTTCCTCCAGACAGTAAATCCTAAGTCCAGTTGCCTGTGGCATGTCTCTGAATGGCAGAGTAGAAAATAAGCTTCACCAGAAAAATCCTCCTACAGTATTTGAGACCAGTAGGAGAGATCCAACCCTGAGACCACATAGATATTATTAGTGACTATAGTGTTTCCTGTGCAGTTTGCTTATCATTTACATTATCTTCCATCTAGACTCAGCATTTGGGGAGAAATAATGCCAAGGAAAGGCTTCCCAACTGCATCTTGTTGAGCCCTCACTAAGCCTAAATCATGGCAATCATGATAAATTGTAGGAAGAGTAGGATGAGGTTTGAGGAAAGGCAGAAAACCTGATGTTTAATAAGGTTTTAAAGGGTGCTTCATTTTTAATTTTTATTTGAAATTGAATGTTATGGTCTTGAATGACCCATCTGTTTCCCCATTTCACACTGATGGAAATGCCTTAGCTAATGAGTATTGGCTTTTTATTCATTTTGAGAATGCAATTGACATGTTTATGTGAATTATAATTTGCTATTTCATTTCAGTAGTTTAATTCATGTAAAATGGCTCAGAATAGTTTTGAGGTTTGTGGAAAGCAATGTAGTGTGTGTGCAGATTTCACAAAGTAGTTACTCAGCTTAAATGTTGGCAGAATTCTTATATACTCAAAAGTAAGTTCTATGTACTTGGAAACATTTTGAGTAATAAAAATACAAAATACTCACTGTCTTTCTTAATACTGTTTTTTTTCACAGTGAATGCTATTCCCTAATGAACATTGTATACTGGCTTTTATTTATCTGAATTAGCATAGCATTTAAATGCAGCAAAACATCTAATTTTTCTTCTTTTATCCTCTAGCAATGGCGAGCCGGCAGGTAGACATCGCTACTCAAGGATGGTTCATTGGTCTTATGTGTGCTGTTGCTCTTCTGATCTTGATTTTACTGATTGTTTGCTTCATAAGGAGGAATAAGGGTGGCAAATATCCAGGTATGCTGTTTAACAGTGACAGTAAAATTCATCTCTTTGTAATCCATTAAGACAGATTTCAGGTTTACTGAAAAATTACGTTTGCTGCGGAGTTACATTTGCACTGTGTATATGGCAAATCAGTCATCATGTGATGGGCTTGGCAAGAGCAATCTGCATAATGGTAGAAAACCTCAATCTATTTAAGCGTAAGAGAAGTACCTCCTTCATTCCTGGAGAGTGGTATTACTGCATGACCTCTCTAGAGAGGTTTGAAATACCTGCATATTCCACTTTCAGAAGTGTAGTGCAGATGGGTTCAATCCACTAAAATGAGCTGAGTTGCAATTTATTTATTTGGTCAGAAAGTGTGGAAACATACACCTGATCATGGCCACTGCATTACTTTAAAGTACGGGGAATGTATTTCATAGGACAAATCTCTTCATATGTTATTTTGTCTCAAATACAAAGTACCTTCAGTTCCTTCCGAGAATCTGTATTGTCTTCAGCCTCTGCATTTCTGCAGCTAAGTCTGAAGTTACCATCCTTCAGTAAGACTGTTTTTAATTCTATAATTTTTTTCTTTATAAGAAGGGAAGGGTTTTTACTTAGTATTAGGTCTATGAATGGCCAAGTATATTTTATAATGTTTAATTAAAAATTGGAAGTATACAATGTATGTCTCCTATCAAAACTCTCATTCCTCCTGGTGTACATATTATAGAAGCCGTATATGTGTATGTATGTATTCGTGCATATATGTATCATACATATCTGTCTCCAGTCTTACATTTCTGTTTATATAGTAGGTCCATAGACTAAAGCTCTCTTGAAAAGGATAGTGGGAACCAGTTTGTGTAGTGTTATCAGAGAGGATCTCAGAGCAGCTGTTGAGGGATGAGTGTCTATGAACGAACTTCAGGTGAGCATCTAGGGACAGAAAGTTAAACGCGGAAGATTTATTCGAGAAGGAAAAAGAGTTTTGCTCAAGGAGGTTTTAACTGCTGGGAAAACTAGGCCTGGGAAAAACCCGGAGTGGGAAAAAACTCCTTCCCATGAAACTCTTTCCCTATTTTTCTGGCTGTCTGTTTTGAGAAGTTAACTCTCTGGTTGCAAGAAGAGGCAAAAGTTCTCACAGACATGATTGAAGCCCCTGCTGGGAGAGAGGGAGATCATAAAGCACAAGGGGGAACACAGCCTTGAAGTTACAAGCATGCAAAAGCTGTTTATATAAAAGCACTGGAATAGTTTTTTCTGGGCTGCTCTTTTGCCCATTGCTTGATTTAGCAGTGTATTTAGGATTTAGACCTTCGAAATAAGCTTTTCCTTAATACCCTAGCCGTGATTTGGTCATCTGGGTTTACCTGTGTTTGTATTAATTCTTAAAGCATCAAATGAGAATTTGATTTTTCATTTTCCTCTCCTAGCTCCATTAGAAAGTACAATTGCTAAGTTTCATGTAAAATCTTGACTTTCTGAAAAAATTCTGTTCTATATTACAGACTCCAAAGGTTTGGAAATTATATAAATATTCAGACTCTAGAATGCTTTTCTGATGTCACCTCAAACTTCTTGAAGCTGATACTTTTAATTTGGGCATGAAAAAGCAGGATGAACTTACAAAAGTACAAAAAAAAAATCTATGCTTTGTTTTAATTTCTCCTGCTTGTTTTGACCAATGTACTTCTGAAAACTAGTGTTAGTGAACACTAAGAACTTTACCTCTTCATAGGGGAATCTTTTATAGCTTAACATAGCATAGCAGATTATTTTTATAAGAAAATCATCTCATTAAATACAAGAATCCTACTCTGCCCAGTCTAACTGTTAAATTGTTTTATAGAAAGAGCAAAGATTTGTAGTAACAGCAAAAATTAAGCAAGGGAAGCTTCTGTTCCAACTGCCTATGCCCGTGAAGAAAAGACAGATTATTAAGGAACAGTGTTATGTAAAATTATATGACAGGTTGAAGACATCATCTTAGGTTTTTTTCCTTATATTTGAATTATTTTTAAAAAAATGAGATTATTGAGGATATAGGAAAAGTGACTCTCAGTGGAGAGAACTGAGAAAAGAAAATGAAAATTCAAAGATTGAAACAAGGGAAGTGATGGAACTAAAAAGAGTAGGGAGGACTTGAACCACCATCAAGAACAGGGCAAAACAGAGTTTTTGAGTAAAAATGTAGAAGGCAGTTGGATGCTAAGGCTGACATTACTTTGTGGATCCCTGATATGCCATTTTCTCAGCTTCTGCAGAATTATTAGCTGTAAGGTATTCATTTTTTTATGCACAGCTACATATGCATATACACACACATATATAAAGGTATACCTTGGATGTTTATAAGATTTCCAGATTCGGTATGTACTGGTGTTTATAGCAGTGACGTTATAGCTAATTTTATTTCTTGTCTCATTGCAAATGTACTGTTCCACAGGTAGTGACAAATGTGAAGCACAGAGTTAAGAAAATCTATGAAAATCAAAGTTATGAACTCTTTTTCATCATAATTTTAGCATGTCATCTTGATATTTCCTATGGTTTGTAGAAAGCAATCAATTACTTCAGTATGAAATTACAGCAGCCAGATACATCCCCAGGTGTTATGCCTCACTGCAATTATATACTTAGTAAACACTATCAGGAGTGATTCATATCCTCTTAAATAACAGCATATAAATTAATGATATAAAAACTAAGTGTGGAAATTACCAGATTAAAAGATAATATATTGTATATTGGGTTTTATAACTGTATCTGCTAAACAAGGGAAAGATTTGAGTAGTTGCCAGAGAAACAGAAATGAAAAGGCAAAGGGAAGAACCATAAAGATAATGCTTCAAGTCAGTATATTATTTTACTCCATGAACAATCATTATTTAGATGAATATGTGTCATCTGTAAACATCTGACCTCTCAGGTGCTAGTGGGTTTCTGTGTCAAAGTTTCTGTGCTACGTGTATTTTTGTACAGGGACAAGTTATATGCCTGGATTTATTCTCACCAGGGAACAATGACTAAACATATACCAAAGATTTGCAAGAGATACAATAGTGTTAAATTTAGGTTCCAGTGTGGGTGATTTTGCTTTGCTTTTGATCATGTTATAGAACAGAAGAAATTAACAGACCATGCCTGTTTTTTTCCATTATTAATAACTCTGAAAATACTGTTTAAAATTCCCTGGAGTCTTATTGTGTGAAATGAAAGCAGAAAATGTACAAACTGACAGTGAACTCAAGTGAATCTGATTCAGTTTTATCAATCAGTATGAGACGAATATCAAGAGGAAACACAGATCGTGGTTAAGTAAAACTAAATTATTCAGATATCAATAAACAATAGCTCTAATAATAATATAAGTAAATAAATTATTATAGTGGCATTTTTAACAAAACTTTAGTTCTAGAAATGAAAGGAAGAAAATGTTCTACTAATGCAAAATGACACACGGTATTTTATACTTGAATGAAAATAAAATTCTATAACTAATTAACAAATCTTTTTCTTCAAGAGAAAAAATGTAACACCCTAAGGTCCTATTTAAAAAAATTATTCAAACCATGTTCCTGTCAAATGTGATCAGTTTGAGAAATTAAGGACTTAGGGTTTTTCATCTTGCAGTTCCATGATAAATATTACCATTTCAAATATTTTAGTGAAGGAAAAGGAGGATGCACATGCTGATCCAGAAATACAACCTATGAAAGAAGATGATGGAACATTTGGTGAATACAGGTGAGCAACTGATGTGATTGGTCATGTTCACTGTTATGTCACACATGTCCTGTATATAGTATCACACTTATTAATTCAAAACTAACTTTTATTTTCTGTGTCCAAGATTCTATAACCAGTGTTATATAGAACTATAGATAGCATTTCAACCGCAGAATTAGAAAAGAAATTATCCAAGCTTAGTATAAGCCATCTACTAGTACAGGGTGAAATCCAGTTTCAAACACAATTGTCTTAAAGTGTGGAATCTTTATTTACAAAGCTAGCTTTCAGATAGTTCAAATAGATACAGTGTCCTTTCTGTTAGGGCACATTTAGCATTATGGTTTTTTGAAAATAAATTTCCAGTTGAAGCCTAGTAAAGACAATCTGCTGTTAAGTTGACTTGAAAACAAACGCATTTAAAACAGGTGCCAGTACTAACATCTAATCCAATAACAATGAAGTGATGTTATACACAGAGGTGAAGGCATGTCCTACAAGAAAAAACAAATCTCCCTTTCAGTTTTTCAGTATAAGATACATAGCAAGCAGCTTCAAAGCATGCAACACAGCTCCTATTCCTGATTCTCTTCCTTTATTGTAAATGCAATCTAGCCAAATCTCCTGGCATTACCAAAAGCATGCCTTGGCAAGTCTGTTCATGTAATGATTATGAGTATAGCTTATTTAATAATCAGCATTTTATTTGTTGTTTTTTGGTTAGTGCAGAAAATAATGTTATTATTTTCTAAATAGGTCAATATCATTATCTTCTACATGGGTGATATAATAGATTTTGTAGTGCATTTCTGTGTCATAAGCATTATAGAAGCCCTTTATTATTTTTAAGATTTGACATTTACAAATGTACATTGGAAAAAAAAAAGGTTTTTTTCAAGAAGGATCTATACTGTTGCCATAGCTTCTTCATAGAAGGGAAATGTACATCTTGATCTAACAGGAATAGATGTACAGTTCTGAATGCCAAAGAGCAGTTTCTGTTTATTTTCCCTTGATTGAAAAAATACAATACTCTGTTCTTACATTAATGATTTCAGAATAGTATTTTATTACAGTACATTAGTACATAAGAATTAATTAAATTCAGCTGATAAAAAGAGAAGTGTGAAGCAATGTTTGAAAGCAGAGATAAATAAGTACTGTCTAAGTTTTCCTGGGCATTCCAGTTTTCATTCTCCTTTATTGCACCACTGGTTTTTGATACTTGGAACTTCTAGCAGCAGAAATTGACCTTTGTACAGAATTGTACAAATGATATGACCTCACTACATCTTTTCTCAGGCCTGGAATAAGTATGGAAGTCTTTGTGAGACCTGTAGCAAGATTTGAATTTATGCCTCCATATTTAAGTGGCTTGAGTTAATCTATAGAATCATCTAGAGCTTTATAAATTATTTTATAATGCATTTATCCACCTCATGTCTGGTGAATATGGGTAGATGCATGCCAAGCTTTCAGACTTGTTAACATAAAAGAGCTCGTCCTATGTACCATGCTAAAACTCCTTCTAAAATGTATTTATGTGTAATTAGTCTATATTGGGCTTTCCTCTTTTTTCCTTAGAGACAGGGCAGCAGCAGCAACCAGTCAGATTACAGAAGATATCTTGCCACCCTCTCTGCAGCCCAGCATCACTGCAGTCACTCAGTTCCCAGTTTGTCTGCCTCACATGATGCAGTGCTTCTTTAAGGACAAAGGGTATAGGGTTTCCCTTGAAAAAAAAATGTAATTTTTGAAAGATCTAGGAATTCGAGTATTTTGAACTTTTTTCATCACTTCAGGTCCATGTCTGCTTGGACAGGAAAGAAACTGGACAAGGAAAAGAAAAGAAAAGGTAGCTGTGCCAATTCTCCTGAAGCAGACCCTGTCTGTACCAAAGCAAAGTCTGTGAGATCTGACAGATCCAACTTCTTCAGAAGGTCAGGGGATCAATACTCCAGCACCAGATCAGAGACCTCCTACACCAGGAGGAGGGCTAGGCAGTCTTCAGAGCTGACAAGGGTTAGTTGTGTCTCTGCTTCCCTCTGCCAAGAGGAAAAGAGGTCAGACGAATGGAAGTACAGGCATGGCTCTAGACATCATGCTTCTGAGCAAGTGATAATGGGGTCGGAGAAGGGCTCAGATTCTCAGGCAGGACAACCATCCCCTTTCCAGCAACCCCTCAGCTGCAACTCAGTTGGTGGCTCACTGGCAAGGCAGCATTCTTCTCTCCAGCACTGGTGCAGCCAGACCCCAGACTGCAGCTCAGATTCAGAAGACACTGAGAGCTCCTGCCCCAAGAAGGTAAGACCTTCTACTGCTCCTCACTTCTCTGAATCTGAAAAGAATTCACTATTGAAATCTGTAATTGTGCCTGAGCTAGCTACTGTCTTAAAGGATGCTTTGACAGCAGCCAGACAAAGTATAACATCTGTGGCACAGGTTAGGTCCCATTCAGTAAAGCATCCCAGGGTACCAGTTACAGAAGTTCCAGTGGCTCCTTTAGAAGCATCTGGGAGCAGTTCCCAGACTTTTGAGTCTGACCATATGGACAGCTTAAAAGGTCAAACAGCTTTTGGGAAGGAGAAACCTGAGCTTGACGAGGCCTCCTTGGAGGTTGAGTCAGCCCATGAAGATGGGGAAGTGGCATCTGAGTCCCCTACAGAAGATAAAGAAGGACCAGATCCTCTGCGTAAATTTGACATGGAGAATCAGAATTATCTGTTCAAACACATAAAGAGGGTGTTAATGCTAAAATCGTCCAAATCTGAGTGTGCTTCAGAAGAACTGCTTATCCCCTCTGAAGAAGGCAAGATAGATAATGCACTTCCTATTCATTCAGCTGTGGAAGATCTTGTCTGCAGGATTTGGGGTAATCCTGAGGCCAAGCATGAAGCCCCAGCAGTACTACATAAACTCTATCCTTTTCCAGGGGATAAAGCTGCTTTGTGGGGGACCTTGCCTGAGGTAGACAGAGCATTGGTTACTGGTGATTCTGTACTGTCAGTGCCTGATAATAGAGATCCGCTCCCTAAAGATCCTACTGACAAAAAGATCGAGGAAGCAATTAAAAGATCTTTCAAGCTAGTTGCAGCTCAGCTTGGAGTATCTATCTACTGCACTTATGCTTCTAAGGCTTTACTTATATGGCTGGAGGAAGAACAAGCCAAATTCAAAAAGAAACGGTTCCCATCTGCTACCATGCAGAGGAAACGCAGGCTATGTAAAATTGCAGCTAATTTTATCCATGATGCAGCTGAGGATTCTCTTAGACTCACTGTTAAAAATATGGCATGCCTCACTGTAGCCTGGAGAGCTATATGGTTGCGTCCTTGGACCTCATTGCTAGATCTAAAATGTAAACTGCTGTCTTTGCCATACACAGGGGGCAAGCTATTTGGTGAATCCTTAGTCCAGATCATGAAGGATTTCTCAGAACACAAATACTCCTTACATCAGATGAAAAAAAAGAGCTCTGTTGGAAGCTGTTCCTTTTCTTATCCTCACAAGTGTCTGAGCTCCTTGCGTTCTCCTCCAAAGTTCAAAGGAGGGAAGGGAAAGTATAAGGTCTCACAGTCATTCCATGCCAAGTACAAAAAGACATCTTACTCTCAGAGAGACACCAGACCATCAAGAGGAACTTTCTAAGAGCATAGACTTGCTTCCTACTTTCTCGGGAACTGAGAAGAGTGAAAGATGGAAATGTTTCAATATTTCTGGACAAGTAAGCCCAGTCCTCAGAAAATTAGTTGTTTCAAAATAAAATTAAAACTATTAAGTTGCTTAGATCTTGATGAGTAATTAATACATTCTAGAGAAATGACAGCTCTTAATTTTAGGGGAGGTTTTTTCACATTCCATGTCTAGGCTTCTCAGTGGTCTTTGGATGGCTTGGATTTGTTTGAAGTTTTGCACTCCTCAGCTTCATCTAAGAGCATCCCTTCTGCAGGACCAGCCAACATCAGATTTTTCTGCCATATCAAACTAAATAAGGAAATAATGGTTTAGGAAATGCAGATGTTTCAAGAACCATGGAATGACTGTGTACACTATGTTCCTGTGACTGGATTCCTTCACTTTCACATAATAAGGGAAAACAGTGCCTCTGTAGCAAACTGCAATGAGATAGTAAATTGTGGACAGTCAATGCTTACACCAAGCAACTGCAAGAAACAGAATAAGTAAGATAGATGTATATTTATTTAAATTAAAATAAAAGATTATACAGAGCTCCTGTTCAGGTCTATACATCAGCCTAATTTCCCTCCTGGTCCCTAAATTGAGAGAAATTAAGCAGTTATAACAGCTACAGACCTATGGGTTTATAGGTAGGGAGAGACTGGAAGCTTGCATTTTTTAGTTAACTACAAGGCCAGGACAAAGTTGCAGCAGTCTGCAGAATGTTCTTAGGAAGACAAAACAGGACAAGGCAACTCCAATAGTAGGACTGCTAGTGTGGTAACAAAGGATGTTTGCACGTTTTTTTGAATTATTTTGCCTCTTTTCTTTAACATTTTGACACACACAGTATCTTTCCTAGAAATTCTTGGAAATGCTACAAGAGACTTTCTGGCAGAGAGTTTTGAGATTGCTAGATAATGTATCACTCTTCCTTCTTGTTCTGGGTTGATTAACAATGAGAATATGGTTTGTAACTACAACTATTTTTTTCTCATGTACTTAAGTTTTAGTGCAGGTTGGGTGTGTTTCCAAAGAGACCTAGCCATGATTTGTGCCTCAGCACTGTAATTCTAAGCTTGGTCCCTTCTAGCACAAGGGATTATCTCAGTGGACTGCCTGAAAAACTTAATAGTCCAATTGGATTTGGCACTAGTCTTGCTGTGTTCTAAATTACACACATGTGCTTTTTTTGACAGTTCTTATTTTAATTATTGAGTATCTGTATGATTGCTTTTTAAATCAGTACTTGATTTCCCTTCGTATAATTTTCTACCAGAAATAGAAAGGGTGGAAAGTTGGTTAAATTTCTCTCAAGCAGATTTTTCTTTAAAATTTTCACAAGGAGCAAGTCAGGTTCTTTGACTAACAACATTTTTTTCAACACATCGCCATTTAAACTAGAGCTTAACCTCCCAGTTTTTCCAGCTTCTACCAGGATTGAAGATTGAGTATTACAGAGATGTTAAAGAAAAACTACTCAGAAGACTACTATAGATGTGCTTAAGTCTTAGCTAAATAAGAAATAGTAAAATGGCTTGATATCTGGATTGATACATGTGCATAAGTCTATAGGGCAAGCATTTGTCACCTGCACAGTGCTAACAAGTTAGAAGTGTGAACAGAAACCTGTTAAGTGTTAGGGCAGAGATTGCCCTGGAGTGTGCAGGGAAGCACTAGTGAAAGGTACTTCTGTGGCTTTCCGTGACTGCTTATACTGCAACATTTCTGGGCTATTGACCTGAGGGCACAGAAAAAGGAATTTACTGCCAACAGTTTTCATCTGCATCCTCTTTCTGCGTTCCATAGCTCAGGATGTTTTATCCATTTTGTTTGGTTTATGTTGCCTTTGATATGACAGTTATGTTATAAGGAAAAGTAGTATATTGCTAACTGTATATTGAGTCTTTTTGCATGTCCATGAATGTGGCAAAGTTTAGTGGGAACTAGTTGCCTGCTGGAGTGCAGAGGCATCGTAAAACTGTCTTCCCCATTCTGACTGGTTGCTGCATGTACCCATATCTAAGGAAGAAAAATTGAAAAGTTGAAAGAAGAAAGGAGATTTCAAGGTACATATTTCTCTCAATAACTGATGAGCTTGTGAAATGGAAGTACTTTTTTAAAAAAATAAATTTGTACTTTGCACTTATATTATTGTTACCTTTGTACTTCTTGTCTCTCTTAACAATTAGATGCAAGTTTGATATTGTTCATTACACTAAAAAGAAAAAGAAACATGTATTCATATATTAGCAGCGATTCATGAATAATATTTAAGTCATGCTTTTAGAGTATGCTTTAATATTAAATACTGTTCTTATTAAAAGGCCAAGAAGTGTATGTGGTACATGTCAGTACTTATCAAAATGATTGGTACATATGAGTCTTCACTGAGAAACTTTCATCCTTAAAAAGCTACTAGTATGGAATTTATTTATACAATAAAAAATAGTAAAAGTATCACTACACTTAACTTCCATGGCTGTCTGATCTAAATATGGAATTCATACCCATTCTCACATCTTGTTTGTTTGGTTCCCTTCCAGTCTTGTTTTCTCACTACTAATTGTATGCACTGCATACATGACACTTTTCAAAAACTTCTTCAGTTTCCCACTGTAATTTTAGTCAACCCAATTTGCACTTTATTTTTTATATCACAATATTACATTAGGTAAGTATAAAAATCAGCAAGAAAAACCACAAACAGAAACTAAAAGAAATTATTTTTTATCCTGATTGCATTTTGGAATAGTTTTACGAACAACTGTAAGCAAGATTGGCAAATCTTGAAGGTACCATATCAAAATGTATTGCTTTAACATGTTTTTGCAATATAATGTTATATATTCTACAGCCTAAAGTGTTCTATAGCTATGTGGGCACCCATATTCATAATGCAATTCAGCAACTTTTGCAGTTTGTTTCTTGGCAGCAAACAGGTAATATATTCATTTCCCCAGAGCACCAGAGCACCTTCTCTGTTTTGCACCCCCAGGGTAACAAAAGTACTGTCCAAAACATTGATGTCTTCACTTATTTCTCCCTCTCCTGTTTGTTAGGATTTTTTCCTCTTTCTTCCTCAATTTCTTTTTTTTCCACCCAAAACATTGTATTCATCTAATACAAGAGTCATAATCCAGTTTGATAAAGAATAAATAGTACCATGGCATATGTTTCCTTTTCCTGAATGCAGAGTGGAAAGAACCCTGGGTAATTCCACTTGTTTTTCTGCCAGAGTCTTGGCAAAACCTCTCTCTGGACTTGTGTAGTGCAACAAGGGAAAGAAACCCCCAGGTTCACATTTGATTTTTGCATCTGCTGTGACTGTGCTCTCTGAGCAGTGCCCACCTCTATGCAGATACACTCCTGGGTAAATCTGCAGGCTTGTTTGTTTTTAATTATAGAGACAGTAGATTCCACATCCTTATTAAAATATAGAAAAATCACAGACACAGTGCAAACAACTGTGTAAGTATTTCTTCATTATTTGCCTTATTATTAAACTTTGTTTGCAAAAATATAAACAAGAAAACCAAAAGAGCAACACAAAGCAGAAGTTCCCATACTCAAATTTATCTAAATTATAAAGGAAAATCAAGCTTTTTATTGGATTAAACACAAAAATGTGGGTACTTTTAATACAGTGTATATAATAATGGTGTATTATTTATTTAATGTCTGTTTCAGCCTAGTGAATTACACTGGCTGGGGTCACACTGGATAGGGTCATACTTTAGAATATTTGCACAGAAATTCATAAGGAAGTGGAATATGATAGAAATGCAGTTTTAATTTATTTTCATTCCTGCATATTATGATGTAATAATTATGAAGTTATTGACCGAAAATTAAACAAAAAATCATACATCAATGTCTTTTCTTTAATAGTCTTACCCAGAAAGCAGATTTGCTTTGAGAGAAGGACTGGTTACTATTTCAAAGTGAGGGTCTGGTCTTCATTTGACTTGTATAGCCTGTTTTAATAACTCCTAATACCCTCTGATGAGGGCAATGGGGAAACGATTTTTTGTGTGAGTATTAAATATTCAATTCCATTTTCAGCCTTTTAAATATAGCGTCCGTCCTAAATGAACTCTCTTCAGTAATGTCTCTGTAATCTGTTTGTGTTTACAGTGTTATAAACAGTTTCACTTTGCTGCTGGATTCTTGATATTTTGGAGTATAGTTGTTTAGATGTTGCTGGCCTGTATGTTTGCAGCACCAGTGAGCACAGAAGATCAATCACACAATATTTTTCCTTGTGGCTTGTACCCACCAATAACTAAAAAGTCAAGCCTGATACTGTCAAGTTCAGACATCTTGCCTTTGTGTGTGCTTTGAGCATGAAGGTTTCATTACGTGTATAGAAAAGAGATATTTCTACCACTTCTTTTCTGATGTATACACAGAATGATAAAATCTCTGGTATGCTTTTTCTGTAAGTATATACATATTAGAGACATCCTTCTTTTAGAATGTGATCTTCCAAAGCCAAAAAAAGGTGATGAGATAAGGAGAAGCAGCTTGATGGAAAATAGGTGTAATGGTTTTCTAGCAGTAGTTTCTCAACAAGGCTTTTGTTAGGCAACAGTATGATCTGTGTGACTTTGTACATGCTATGTAACATATATATTACATCCATATAAATATATATGGTTTCTGCAGATGTATATATATATATATATATGTATATATATGTATATATATATGGTTTCTCTGGGTGTTCAAAGATATTAATTAGGAAAAAAAGAAAATGGCTTATTTGAAGAACTAAGGTATTGATTTTTAGGAATTAGAGGGTTAAAAGAATTTGTGGAATATATAGGCATCTAATATTCTGGAAATCATAAAATTTATTTTCATTTCTTTGATATTTTATACATTTTTCTTTATATTTCCAGAAGTTGTGAGTCTAAATAAAAATCCCAAACTACTTACTTTTATTGCACACTATATGCAAATAAAGTCACATATTCTGTTTAAGACAAGGTAAATAATGGGACCCAAAAGTGCAACTGGCAGTAGTGGTTTTTAATTCAAAATGCTTTGGAGCCGCTGCTGAAATCTTCATCTTGAAACTGAAGTGCAATGTAAAGGATTCTGAAAACAGCCCAACTACATCTATTTCATGAAATACAAACCTACCACAGCTGCAAATTTATTTGAGGATGCTGATGGTGCTGCAGCTTTTCCACTGACAAGGAAAGACCACATTACTTCGCTACAGAAATCTCTTCTCCCTACCTTTCTTTCCTTTTTCTGTTGTCCTCCAAATCAGTGTCAGAATGTTATCAGTTATGGAGTAGGGTAGAGAGGTAGATCTGATAAGAAATGAAAAAGAATAAGGATGCACTCAACTCCTCAATTCTAGCGACTGTAAGCTAAATTGTTGCTTTACCTGTAATACAGTAAATATTTTAACAATTTTAAGAGCAACTTACTATTGATAAAATACTGATCACTATCAGGATATGGACTTTGCTTTTCTTCTTAGGCTATTTTCATTTGTTTCTTCTGCACCCTTTTAATGGAATATGTAGGTCTCTTGAAAGGTAAGGTTGAAAGTTGCAAGTCTGGCCTGCATTATGTAACAAATTATTTCAAAATGCAGCACTTTTATTTTCTTTATACTAGTAAAGAAAATCGGTATACTTCATTTAACCAAATTCATTCTCCATTGATGTTCAAGGAGTCAAAGAAATTAAGAAGTTTAACAGACTAACTTCATGGCACATCATAAGCTTGCTACTTGGGAGAACAAACAAATTATTTTTTTTATAACTTTACAACCCACGTTTTAATGCTTGCAGTTCCATCTGAGTGGCTTCCAAGCCAAGGATCCAGGTCTTGTCATTGAAAAGTCATGCACGATGGGGAGACAAAAAAAAAACCCACAACCCCCCCTCCCTCCACTGAAGACATTCTCTGTTTAAACCATTCCTATGCCATGTTTTCATGTGAACTGCATCATATTGATTTTTCTCTACAATGTGATGTGAGTTTACTAAAGGATTATTGGGCTGCACACATGCTTTTCATAAACTCAGCATGCATGGCTGATTTTGTCTTAATAAATAATACATCCGTTAATTCCATGTTTGTTTGTTTGTGTCTCCAGTGATGCAGAGGACCATAAACCTCTAAAAAAGGGAAGCCGGACACCTTCAGACAGAACTGTGAAAAAAGAAGACAGTGATGATAGTTTAGTTGACTATGGAGAAGGTGTAAATGGTCAGTTTAATGAGGATGGCTCCTTTATTGGACAATATAGTGGAAAAAAAGAGAAAGAACCTGCAGAAGGAAATGAAAGCTCTGAGGCTCCTTCTCCTGTAAATGCCATGAATTCATTTGTGTAACCACAGAACTCAATCCCCTTGTATCTTCAGTTTGTTTAAAGCACTTGCACATCTTCCTTCTCATACTATGAACACGCAGGTAATGGAGCTCCTCACCACCAGGTGTTAATGCTATGAGAATATGCAGGTCAATACACAGCGTAATGGCACAGGAAATGGTATGTTAGTATGAATCAAAATACAAAATTCAAATTTTGTTCAAAACTTGGGTATTTTTACTTTTTTTCAAAGGAACTGACACAAACAATAATATCAACTTGTAATTTTGTTTCTTGTTGAAAATACAGTATAATGCATGGGAAAAGAAAAGCTACACAATTCACAGGTAATCTTGTCTACACTATAAAAACATGGTTTGACAATTTGTTACACAGTCCTCCGCTGAATCCCTGGATATGAATTTCATTCCCATTGTCAAAGTGTTATAGTAGTATTATATAGAACTTCAATGTCTTTGTGGACATTGTTGTGAAATTGGTGACTTAATGTCTAGCTATCATGTCTTTTTGCAAGACAGTTAGGAACAATATGTACAGTATATAATTGCTAAATGATTTAAGTATGACACTTGCATTTGCTGATGCTTAATGAGACCCTATTATCTGCTCTTTGCTCCTATTACTTTATAGCCTTTTTAATCTATCAAGTATTACAGCAGTACAGTGTTCTATTTTTACATCAAAACACGTTGAATTGATTTTAGGGCATAAAAGATACGCATTGCAATGCATTTTGGAATTTGTACAGTCACTGAAAGTAAAACTTCGAAAATGAGAGAAAATATTCCAGAAGACACAGGGCAGAGTACATTCAGTGCCTTTTTACAACATGCATTCCGTAATGCGCTGCACTACTCAATCACTTGGTGCAGTAAACTGTGATTAGCGGACTACTGTCATTGCCAAATAAAGGAAAAATGTAAAAAAAAAATAACGTGTTATGAAATTGTTGTGCTAAAAATGGAAAGTTTAAAATATTTTAAATTACACAAAGAAGAGCATGTGTTTTTTTCCCCTTTAAAATAAAATAAATGCTTTCTACACAGTTACAGCACAACGTTTTCATGGCCTTAGAATATTTACAACAAAAGTAAAAACAACCAAAAAAAACACCTCAGAACACAAACAGAGTTAAATTATTTACTAACACAGCAAGGTATAAGCTCTTGTAAAATAAATTGTTAAAAACCCGAGCCAGCTGACTGCACCGGCGAGAGCACATTTCCCTCTGTGTCCCAGCCTTATCAGTGTGGCAGCTTTGCAGTTATCTATACCCTGAAGCAGTGTGGGGGTTACCGCTCGGAACCACGGGATTCAATCTGACAAGTGTGAATATGGTTTATTTGTAAAGGATTACCCTTATTGGTTAAAAAATTATTTTATCGCATACTATATCAATCAAATGTTTACCTCCAAATATAAATTTTTATAACAACCTATGGTTGAAGGAATGCTCAGTTTCATTTGCCAATAAATTGGTTTTTCATAACTTGCATCAAGTTTAATTTTAAGTAAGCTTTTTATATGTAGATATTTTGTTGAATTTGTAAATACACTTAAAGCGTAGATGCTATATGCTTCTAGGTGTTACAGACAAATAAACCAAGAAAGCTTATGTTGTACTGGGTAAGAAGTACTATAGCCAATGGTGTGCATGGTATTTTAAAGCATCTACTTTTTTTTTTTTTTGCTGTGAAAACAGAATAGTGAACTGTTCTTCTCATTTACTGCAGATTCCTAATTGAACCACTCAGAGCTTTTGCCAGTGCATTACATTAGCCCATAAAACACCTCGCAGCTTTTATGTATATATTGTAGGTAAAGCACAACTGAAGTAATCCCAAATGTAAGCCAGCTGTAATAAGCTTCTTTCACACCTTTGAGTTTTCCATTGATCAGTTTTCTTAATGGGAACCTAAATATGAAATTAGTTATATGAACATTAATTACAAAGCACAAAGAGAACATTTCTTAACAGGATTTGCCAACGTTTTTGGTAAAAGAGAAATATAATTTTGCTCTTATTTAATTGTAGATGCTGAATTATCTGTGCATGTGGGGGTAAACATACAGGCTCACTTCTGTAATAGTGCAACAGATTTTGTATTAAAAATAAATGTGATTTTAAAATTTCACTGTTTGTTCTGTTTACACTAGCAGTAAAAATCACAGCGGATTCATCCTGTAGTTAAAAATTCAAAGTGGAAAACCAGCATGAAACAAGTCTGTCAGAGGTTGTTCCCTTGACGTTACAGAACTTCCTTTAATGCAACCAAATTATTTACAGAAAGTTGCATACCTTTATACGGTACCATTTGAAAAAATATAAATTTGTCTGACCATTTCCTGTTGAAATTTCCTGCTGTTTACATTTTACTTCCATAGATGCTTTTGTTATTTATTTAGTCATATTTCTGCAAAGAAAAAAAATTAAACAGTCATGTTCCATACCTGCAAGAGTGAATAAGAGAAAGTAAGAATGCTGATTTGAAATTAAGAGCCCTCAGATAGAATCCCAAAAAAGGATTTTGTGTCCTAAAGGAATTGTCAGACGTACAAATTTCTGGGCATCTGTTTTTAAACAGTATATGAAGTGAGGAATTTTTAAAATATTTTATTTTACAGTGCACAAAATCCATTGCAATGCTCTTTTCATATCTTGTCTATTCTGTGTGTGAATGGAAACAGACTGGGCAGGAGGGCAGCTGTTCTGCATAGAAGACTGCAGGAGAGCCATGGATTCCAAGAGATACAGGTGCTTCAGGAGATGAATCCAAAAGTTGATGATGCTTGAAGGAGGAATCTTATCACTGAATCAGAAGCCATTCTGTCAGCCCTTCTATATGTAATTGGAAACTCCTGGATATTCCAGCTCCTGTCATCTGCACAGTCTCAGATCTGACACTTCTATCTTCAGATACTGGGCTGCCTGGTTTTTTGTACAGGTATCTGTTGATTTTTCCAGCAATGTGCCTTGACTGGGAAATATGAAATGCAGCTGTTTATGTTTCAGTTAAAGAATAATTCCTGAAAAGAAGGGTCTGAGTTCCCTAGGCTTAGCTGGGAAAAAACAGATTTCATATGGTAACAATTTTTGGAGACACAAGTTATTTGTGCATGTTCCCCAAAGTGTACTACTACATATAGTTCCTACATTTTCCTTTTAGTGATACACATTTGCTTTTGGTTTTATTCTCACTGAAGTGATTGTATGAATCCAGAGGGAATTAAAGAGGATACCCCAATGGTAATTTTTCTTGTAATCTATTCTTGCATTGTTCCTAGGAAAATACAATTTCCTCATGTAGCTGAGGCAAGTGGCAAAATATTTGGGAACCAAATTGTCTTTGTATGTTGTCTGGCCCATTTTAAAACAGAACCTATAGAAATAGGTTAGTATTATATATTATTATATAGAAATATTGTCTACAGTATGGAAGAGTTTTCTTCTCTGAAAGAAGAAATGGGGAGAAAAGCAGAAAGAGGATGAGATTCAAATAATTTCTGAAAAGCAATTGTCCTTTGCTGTGTTTCTGTCCCACTCCCTCTCTCAGTCTTCCCCCTTCTACCTTAGGAAAGAATTTTTCACAGAGTTGGCAGAAGCAGCAACTGGTTCCATGGGAAGATGGAAATAACTACTGGAATGTGCTACTTGTAGGAATCTACCACCAAATTATGCCCTTGAGCTGGAAATAAATCCAACTGGCCATCATGTTTTAGTCTCTGAAGGGATCTCTGGCTCTTTGTACACAAGAAGTGGAAACTTTAGACCAAACTGTCAAGATAAATACACATCAGCAGAACTTTGACAGACAGTAGATGTGATCCATTGTGACTCTAAGCAAGGAGGAAAATGGTGGTCCTTGTGATCTTATGAATTTTGGCAGCAAAAATATACACAAAGTTCCTGTGGTAACATGAAGATAAGCTGATGATAAATTCAGATCACATTTAATATCTGAAGGATGGATCCTTTATTTGGAGTTGGAGAAGTTTGCCCAACTGTGAGTGTGGCAGCACTGGCTTTGTCTCCCCAGGGAAGCCCTGTGGGATAAAATTGAAGTTATCTGACAAGTAATGGGTTTGCATATGTTTAGGTTGGAGAGGGTCAGGGCAAGAGACAGCTCCTGTCACTGGGACCTGGCCAGCCTTTTGACCTGTTTTCCCTTGCCCTGTGGTGCTCAAGTAAAATACAGAAGTTTTAGAATGTTGTATGGTTTCCCTGTCAGCTGAAAAACCTCATGGTATTTTGTCAAAAATCTAAGCCACTGTTGTAAATTTGATTTAATTCTGCCTGGCTTTCTATCACATTTTGGATATAAATGATAAGGAGGAAAAATACCTGGTCCCCAGCCTACCAGGCTGTACAAATATGCATGCCCAGAGTTTCAGTCATGAGCCTTCAGACAGGGAAAATTCAGTCAGTCTAATTCTGATGCTGAACTTCTTAAACATTTCCAGGTCTCATGCTGCATTAAGAAATGAACTACATTTACCTTCAGTTATAAACTGTACTTGATACTTATCTTCCAGAGGTGCTACATTTCACGGTCAAAAGTCCTTCAAACAGGTATGGTTTGACCTTAAAACCCAGCGTCTTTCCTGACAGAGGATAGCAGCCCACTCCATACCTTGTGTTTGCAAGGATCTAAGGGACTTCAGGACTTCATAGAATTAAGGGGACAAATTAAGTTTTCTAAATGGCAGTGTTCAGGACATATTCCAAGTAGATGGTCTGCAATATATGTGCTGTAGTGAGAGAGAGCTTACAGATGTGCTGGCGTGAAAAGTTTGCCTGTCTGGCATGGTAAGAAGAGAAAGTGAAAAACTGTTGAGACAGAGAAAATAAAAGAACAAAGGTATAACATTTGAGGTTTCTTGGAAAGAGTGATACACAACCAGTAGGTTAGCTGGCCTGAAGGAAGAAAAGAGAAAAGCAGCCATTTTACCCACATAGCAGAGGCAGCAGGAGCCCTTGCTAGTCTGGAGCAGCACAGCTCACTGGGTGCAGACCACACTATTGTTCACAAACAGTTTATAATAGATAAACAGCACATCATTCTCCTTCCAGAGAATTTTTTCTATTTATCCAGTTATTGGTTCAAGAGACTTAGAAAGACTTATCAATCTTAGAAACATCTGTCAAACCTCATTGGAAATTGCCAGGAAGTTCTCAGGTTTGGGGTAGGGGAAGTACTTGGGCAGCTGGACAAACTAACACGTGAAGCAGTTGCTTTAATTTCCTTACTTTTTGAAACAAGCTAAAACCAACTCCTCAAAAGCACCTGCTTTCTGCAAGTATAGGGCAAGGCCAGATGAAGAGACCCTTTTCCCTTTGACTAATGGTGTTCCAGCAATATTATGAAAAGTGGGCTTTTTCCAAGCTGTTGAGATAAAGAAGATACAAGGGAGCCATACAAACTGTTCAGCAGGTGAAGAACCTACACAATGAGGACTCCAAACGTGGAATACCAAAATCAATGTTTCTGAAGAGCTTAAGGAATAAAACTGAGGAGAGGAAAAATTAAAAGGCAGATAATTGCAGCAGTTTCTGGACAAGTCAGAAGACAGATGAATGTAAAAAAAAGGTGACATGGACAAGAATAGTTTGATTTCTAGAAAGGAGAGAGCAAATGTCTTTGCTAGGCCATGTGATGGCCTGCAGACACAAACAACACATAAGGAAGCACAATAAAATTGGTTACACTGCCTACAAGGGAGTAGTATAGCTATTTTCTAATAAGCTAACCACAATTTTTAGGTATTACATAACTTGAATAATTAGCCAGCAAGAACTTTTATTTAGCTGAGATTATTTTTCCTTCCTGTCCTTTTCCCAACAGGTGCTATAATAAGAATACAGCCTCTGCTGTTCTATTATAATTAGTCAATGACCATAAACTTTATCAAAAGGGAAACTCATATGTATTTTTATAAAACAAGCTGATTTATCTTTCTAAAGTGAGAGGCAGACAAGACTTTAATCACTAGTGTTTAAAAATAACAATTGGCCACTAGAGGGAAGCCACAGTTGTTTGTTACCAGGAGCCCGGGGAAAACTGCTGCCCAAAAGCAGGGCATCTAAATTCACATCCCATGTGAATGCATATAAATGTATGTGTGTGTGTATACATGTATGTGTATATATACACATAACCACTATACTATAGTGGTTAGTAAGAAAATGTTCATAATGATTTCCTTGTTTTGCATAAAATAATAATGATGTTTGTGCATGAAATAATGACCTTATTCTAATTCACCCATCATGATCGTAAATTGCAGGGATGTTTTGGGCAGAATTGCTGTTTGAAAAGTAAATTGGTAAGAACTGTGGGACAGAGATGCTTGGTCTGAAATTCAGCAGCTAGCCCTATCCCAAATGTGCATGGAAACAGCACTTTTTGAAGGCAGAATCAGAAGCCAGATGAATGCCTTGCTAGGCTGTCAGTTCCCAGATATGTGTCTGTAGGTACATGTGCTTGGAAGCTGTACAATAATAATGGTTTAAAAAATGGTGTTGACCTGGCTGGTGTGTAGCCAATTAGCTCAGCTTTTGCAATTCATGTGAAGCCTCCACTGTCAGAATGGGTTCAGAAAAGGGAGATGTGCTGCCAGTTGCTGCTGAACCTGCAAAACTGAGGGGACAGATTCCCACGAGCAGCCCAGGAGTCCAGCCTGGCTGGGTAATTTGTAGGGCAGTGGTTCATCTCACTGAAGTACTGCACTTGATCTGTTTTTGAATTTATCAGGATTGCCCTTAATCTCTGTGTCAAAGAAGAAAGGCTTAAGGTCTTGACGCATGAGGAGAGGAACATCCGTCAGGCAGCAGATTGCACTCCAGCGGGCGGGTGCTGGTTTTGGAGCAGGGCTCAGAGCCAGCTCCGCACCCCCAGCTTGCACACTCGTTAGTTTGCTCCTGTTAAAATGTGTCCAGGACAGTGACCACCGTTAAGTGTTTTGATCTGGATGGGTAACACACGGCACGCTTCCAGTGTCACAGCCCCAGGAGCCCTGCTGCTCTGAAATGAGATCAAGAAAAGCTGAATTGATCTGTGTTGTCAGACAGCATCATCTTCAGAGGGACCCTGCCTGGGGCAACCATCTCAGCACGTCAGGGTCCATTCATGTGAGGAGGGCATAGGCTCTGCCCTTCGGGATTGGCAGCGCATCATCCCTGTGGTGGCAGTGAGGTTGGAAGGGGGAGGCACCTGCAGGGTGTGCATGGTTTTGTAGCAGGAGACTTGTTGCACAGATACAATTGGTAGAGTAAAATAAGAGAGCCTGAGGTGTTAATAAAATGACATAAGCTTTCAAAACACTACTATAGAAAAATCATCATGTATCAGCATCATACAAAATGCATAGGTACATGCTATTTTAGAGATGGGAATAGAGCCACAGGTTAATGATTAACAACAAAGAAAATGTGGCCATTTTTAAATTTTTGCTGATGGTGAGAGCAGAGATACTGAAAAGTGGAATCTGGGACAGATGTTTCAGGTGGAGCAGGCAGTCTCCACCCCGCTAGAGCCACTGAAGCTGCATTCATTTACAACAGCTGAGACTTCTGCTTGTGGCGTTTTAGGCAGGTCTTCGAGCAGAGGTTTGCATAATGAATATTTTTTAGTGGATAACTGTGTGATAGAGTGTCAGGTTTTCTCCACTAATAACAGCAGCCTCAGCCTCCAGCGAGGACATCACAGCCACAGCCAGTTCACATGCTGGAGACAGTCACATGTCAGAACCTTGATCTTTCTTTTCTAAATCATGTATGACTGCCACTGGAAAACATTCTACTACAAATATTAAAAAAGCAAAACACGTTACTTATGTATCTAATCCTGGTGAGATTATTGCTCATCAGTTGTCCACTTAGAATTTGGAATAATAAAAATAATGTAACAGGCCCATTGCAGAGGCATAGTCTGTATTTTTAAGAGGCTCACTCTCAGAGTGTACATTTTAATTCTACACACAAAAGCTTGGATAGAATCACTACAACATCCTTAGTTGTCTGTCAGGCTTTTTTTTTTTTAATACATCTAGTAGGATAGGTTTCAAGAGTGATTTACATCCATTTGTCACTGGATGATGAGGTTTTCAGTAAAATGTTCAGAGAAAAATTGCTACATACTGTAAGCCTATGCCTGTCAAAAATCAGATGTGACTACCAGTACAGCCGAGTCCTGCATTTAGCAAGTCTTTCCTGTAACTTAGATTTTTAATGTCAAATAAGCTTTCCATGTGAGACTTGAATTGATATAAAAATACGCAGATATTGAATCTGAAATGTTCAGCTACTTCAGGTGACAAAATAAAAGCTAACATATGCAACACATGGATTGCTCTAGTTTAAGAGTAATAAAAAACCAGTAAACTATAGGGGGTTGATTTCTATTGAAGATAATGTAAAATGAATCCTATAGGAACAGAAATGATAGCCTTACTAAAAGTCTTGCCATTAGTTTATTTCTCAGCCTCACATAAAGAGCTACATCTCTCTGCCCCATGCACTGCTTTGAGGAGCCAGCTCCACTTTGAGGCAGGGCTCTCACCCAGGGCCAAATCCTACCACCACTTCAAAGAGAAAGAGTTATGGAGGGGAAAGATCACTAAAGAAGGGTTAGTCCTTGAAGGACATCTGGTTTTCCACCCCTTCAAAGCGCTAGGTGAATCTTTTGCACCCTAACTGGGCACGCACTGGAAACAGTTCCTGCAAAGAGGGTTGCTGTGGCCACTTCATTTAACTTTGTCTTAACAAGTATTTCATTATGCATTTTGAATAACTGCTGTACGCAGGGCAGAGATTGGCATTGACACCAAGATGAACCTTTACCAAGGTTAGGAGAGACCAGCCTGCCCACTGCCATGAGGCTCCTCAGCACCTGAACCGCCCCCCACAGCCACCTTTGCGCACTCAAAGAAAATGTGCAAAAAGCATTTATTTCAAATGCATTAGTTTATGTGTTTCCTTTGCCAGCATGGGAAACCCCTGCCTGATCAGAAAAAAGAGAGACCCAGCAGCACCCAGTGTCCAGGTCCTTCTGAGTCAGTGTGATGCTGGCGCTAGGAGTCAAATTGTCACCACAGCAAGTGTCCACTAACCCTGGTGCAGGACAAAAAAGGAGACAGCCAAACCAGGACTTACCTAGAGCTAGCTATGTGTCTGAACCCCTCTTGAGTTACTCTTTGTCTGGAATGACTGATCACAAGTGAAGTGTGCTCATGCCAAAACAGAGCCCCATGGCTGCCTAGGCAGTACGTGCTTTGGTGTAGAGAGCCATGTGTCATTCTCATGTTCTTTTTTGTCTTGCCGTAGTGGTTGACCCGCAAATAAGCTGTAACTTATGTAAAAGTCAAGTGACTAGATACTGTGCTTTTCTGTAAATTCACATTGTTTTGTGTAATAAGTGCTGATACAATAGCTGTGGGTAGGACAGTCAAACTAAGTACTTAAAATGAACTGAATATATTGTGCCACCAGCCATTAATGCTCTTTACTGACCTCATGATAAACAGATGATTTTATAGCAAGTTACACCATTGTGCTCTCACTTCACATGCTGGTCAACAGCACACTTAGATCTCTTCTGTTCACTTTTGGCTTTTTAGTTCTCATAAAGACACTTGAGACATACATGAAGGAGCAGGAATTTAAACATCAGCACGGATTTCCTAAACACGTTAACTTTACAATAGATCTTCACCTCCAAAACACCCTTCAGAAATGAGTACACACACACAGCTTTGTTATATGAAATAAAAAAGCATGTGGGATTATTTTGTCCTCACTGCATATAACACTCGTAGAGCTAAATCCTGTTAAAGCTTATGTTATACAAAATTAGTATATTCCTGAGATACTGCAGGTTGACCACAGCCATGTGCTGTGAATCACATGGAGCAGCTCACTGATCTGTAAATCTCTTAGTGTTTCATTGCTCCTAGAAACAACAGGTAACAAGCTGAAAATGGATTGGTGCAATTTTTTTAAAACTGAGTGTCTTTGGTTTAACCACAGCTGGTAACTAAGTACCAAGCAGTGGCTCACTCAAGATGGTTTTTACATAGTTCGGCTGGATAAATATGTTCATTGAAAGGTTATTGTCCAGATAAACTCACAGATAAAATTGAAATATGGACTGCATAAAATAAATGGCACATAACCGAGCTGCATATGGCCAAGTGCTACTAATGTGATATTGTAATTGCCAACTGCAAGCACCTACCTTTTCAACAGTGTACTCAAACCACATCTAGAATGTATACATATTTCCGCTGAAATATATATATGCCCTGGTATTTTCAGTCATAATTTCTTAGAAAGCTCAAACAAGTGCTGAAGCCTCTCCATCATTCCTGTCTAAGGCCCTCTTTGAGGATGTGCATATTGCTGCACTGCCCTAGTCCTGTGATGACTGTGCCACTCTGAAAAGGGAATGGGGGAAGAGAGAGAGGGAACCTTTCAAACAATAATTACGCTAAAGAAAATAGGCATAATCATATTATCTGAGAAAATAGTTAGTTTAGAAATTCAACTCTGCACGTGTCTTTTTGCAAGCAGAGCAGGGGCCATGCCCACCAGAAAGCGAGATCATACAGAGTTCACCCCAATGTGTAATAAAATCACAAGTGACCAAGTGACCAGGGCGAATACTCCACTTTTCTATGACGTGTTGAAGACTCTCCCCAACTACCTACAAGATACGAGGAGGTCCTAATGGCATTAATTGATCTCATGTAGCTGGCATGTCCTATTGCAGTGCTCAGCTTTTGCTATGTGATCACAGATGAGCTTTGCCAGAGGTTAGTTGTCAGAGGATGCTTTCTTCTCTCTCATATGATATGATGTATCTGTTAAGATAATATACAATTAAATTCCATTCTTTGCTCGAGGCACAAGAAATCATCACTATGCTGAGGTTTTAAAGAGTTCGTGAACACCTGTGCAATGATGCTGAGAATGGATATTCCAGGTAAACAAAATATTTTACTTTTTCGGGACATGAACTAACAGCAAAAATGAACAGGAAAAAGTGCACGGGTCAGAGAACATGTACATATCATATACATTGGGTAGCCAGTATATATGATGTAAGTGTACCAAGTGTATGGTATGTTTCACATACACACTACTTCCAGCATTAAAACCCCAAGAGAATTCAGGGGTAAGTGCCAAAGAAGAGGGCGCAGGAGGAGTGAGGATGGTGAGGAAATAGGTTAGCAATGGATTGGAGATAAAAGGGACAAGGAAAGTGTATGAGTTTTCTGCCACAGATGTATTTACTTTGGAAGCTTTGAAAGAAGTGAATCTTTAAGATCTTCACATTGGGTTTCTATGAATAAGCAAGAATAAATCCACCTAGAAAAATCTTATTACCACTAAAATATGATGAAGGAAGGATTAACCTCGAGGAGACAAAAAGCTGACTGTCTAAATCTAAAAGGAGACTGCCTGCCCAACTGCTGCATGTACACCTTTGTGATGCCTTAAAATGTTTTTGTTGAAGGGAAAGAAACAACTTCAGAGCCAAGTAATTGCCACTCTTTTACTGAATAGTAGTTAATAAGACATCTGAGGAGAACTGAGTTGATTTAAATACTTTATTCTAGAGGGTATTCAGCAATCATGTTCTCACTAAATGGATAATCAGATAAGTCACACTCTCCATTTGAAAATGTAG
Source organism: Lepidothrix coronata (assembly GCF_001604755.1). Classification (NCBI taxonomy): domain Eukaryota; kingdom Metazoa; phylum Chordata; class Aves; order Passeriformes; family Pipridae; genus Lepidothrix; species Lepidothrix coronata. The sequence goes on from NW_016690243.1 coordinate 4,529,068, forward strand.
TCATTGTTAAGGTACCTAATATCTGAGTGGACAGTTTTGTCCTTGAATCCAGATATAGGTGTAGTGAAAAGCACAATCCCTTCGGAGGCTCAGACTGCTCTGAAACCAGCTCCGAGCACTAAAGAAGCTGAGAAAATTCTGCTTATGTTTTGTATAGTCAAGCTACAGGTGGTAGACCACAGACATGTATGCTATCAGCTTCAAAATGAGTAACTTCCTGTGGTTAATAACCTTAATAGTAAATTGAAATTTATATGGCAGTGAAGTTAATGGAAAAAAGATCAGATTTCCCCTGTTCATACCATATACTTTGCTAATGTTTTTTCCCATGGGTTCAGCTTGCTGTTGTGGTTGCCCTGACCACTGTGTACCCTTCAAGTAGTGAAAAAGAACAGATCTGCTCTTCAACTAGTCCATGTCAACCTGCTCCCACTAAGCTGAGAAGGACTGAAAGGGTTGGAAATAGACAGGTCTAAACCCTTTATGAAAATGAGAAACCTGGACAGTGAGAATCCAGGCAACTTGGAAAAGAGGTCTCAAAATAATTAAATAGGTCTCTTTTCCCTACTCTTTTACATCTGTGATTTTATTCCTTGAGATCAGATCCATTACTAGAAGGAATGAGTTGTGGTTGTTATTATTTATGTTACAACAGCACAAGGCTTTTGGAGATCCCAGTGTGTTAAGTGACACTAAAAATGTGATAGTTGCTTAAAAAAACAACTTAGCTGTTGACTTTAAGTTCATCTTTATCCTCTCACAAGAAGACACTGATAAGCTGCTCCCCTACTTTTGTCAATTCTCTTATGTAGCAGCCAACCATTAGTCTCAGGCCCATGTCTTAAATCCTTCTGCTAAGAGTAAAAGGCACATTATAGACTGGGAGAGGAAACGGAGACAAAGCAAAACTGTGGAACTTGTCACTATCCACTTACTTGTCTGAGATGTTTACTTGTATCAGTCCCTCATAGCAGGAGGAACCAGCTTTACTATTCTTTCCCAAGATCTGAAAGGGTGTTGCTCAAGGGACAGACTTTTCTATAAAAAAGTACTCACCACCAGCTAAAAGCAGAAGTTAAGGTGCATAAATTTCTTCAGTAACACTGTGTATAGATCCCTGAGCAACCTGACATAAACGTAATTGTCACTGCAGGACCTGTCTGAGAGCTGGCAGATAAGGGGAATGATGGGCAGGGGGATGGCTTTTGGTGTTCATGGGAAAAGTTCCCACTTTCTTCTTCTGCCACCATCCCAGACCTGTTCTCCTTGCCCAGCCCCTGGAGATCCCTGTCCTAGGCATTGCATTCAACAGCAAAGCTGAAAGCTTATTAAATAGTAGTTATGTGCTGCAACTTTACTGCTTAATCTCAGGGGAATTTAATTTGTTAGTTTAGAAATGGGAGCATCCCTTCAGTATCTTTTGAGGATACAGCCACAGTATTAACTTGGTGAAGGCTGGGTACAGTATGGTTTTGTCCTGTGACTGCTGATAATCTCTTGTCCATAGAAGATCATACTTTTTCGTACATGAATGAAGTTCAGGAATCTGAACATTAGGCTTAAAAGTAACCAGATGATTTAGCAGCTCAGGTTAGCAAATTAAGAAGTTACAGAAATTTAATGCAGGAAAACAGGAATTTAACAACAAATTCTGTGTAGTTTACATTTTGAATAGGAACAGAAATCATGGTATTTACAGGATGGAAACCTTTATTGAGTCTGACTGTAGATACCGTTAATTATCAGTTTGGCATCAGGAAACTCAAAATGTGGGCAAGTTCATTAAAACAGGAGGATAAATGGGAAGCCGTGCAAAAAACAAGTTGTTCTTAAGTCACAAATTCTGTAGGAAATCAAATCTTTGCCCTTGAAGAAAATGAGAGAAATTTCAGTCCATTAAATCCTGGCAAGGGCGATTTGAATCCGTCGTGTCAGAAGTATACTCATCCTGCTGGAAGAACTCCAGAAATGAGATTAGCGGTTGTTCAAGCAGGAAGTAATAAAAGCAATTCAGCCTCCTCTAGGGAAAGGTAATACCACAACAACGTGATCTTCCCGGGATAATGGAGCATTAGGCTGGTGAGTGAGTTGATGTCATTGATAAAAGATAGACTGGAAACCATGATTACTCCAGTGAAATAAGTTTCACTCTAAGAGAAGGAGCATAAATCATGATATGTATCTGAAAAATAGCCTGACAGTATGCCCAAGATGATAAAATGGCTACAAACACACATGGGCATAATAAATAAATTTTAAAGACTACACTGATAGCAATATTCCATTACCTAATATTTTAGTTATCAAGTATGAAACTCTAGATCCCCTCCAAAATCAATGAATTATGGACAAAAAAAATAATATTTCTTACAACTTCTAGTTTTGCCCACATGGCTGCAGAACAAAAAAGCTGAACCCTGATCCTTTGGCTCCCTATGAGCCTAATTCCATTGTGCGCTGACACTGTAAAGAGTTGAGGTCCCATAGCCCTCTCCCATAGTGAGTCCATAGCTATCAGGGATTTGTCTTGTACTGAGATGAAACGCTGTAGGATATGTGCAAGTCAACACTCCAGCCTGCAGCTGGATGTGCCACTGAGAAAAGGTACTATTTCAAACAAATATATGATTTCTTTTTTAATTATCTTTCCTAAAAGAACACAGAACACAAAAATAACCTGAGCCAGTGGGTCAGGAAGATAAAAAAAACCTAAGGGTAAAAGCACTGATGGAAATTTGCAGCCTAAGGAGCACTGGAGAGACCGAGGAGAGATGATAATGAATAGGAACTGTTTTTTCAGGCACTGAATACAGCTACTGTGATTCAGATTTGGGAGCTGTATAAAGGTCTGTGAAGAGTAGAAAAAAAACATTATTGAGGCTCTAGTTCTGAGCAGATCCTACATAACCCCAGGCATCAGAGCTCAGTGCTGTGATAACATGTCTGACTACTTAACTGGAACATTTTCATAGCTATATATAAAATGATTATTAGGAACATGGACCTGCAGCTGAGCCATTTATCACTGTTTATGGGCTGGCTGGGTTCAGACCATGTCTCATGGGCAAGGGTGCTTCCTGTGGCTCTGGCTTAAGCATACATATTAGCGTAGACATCCTTTACTCCACGACTGGCACCCTTTTTCTCTGCACTGGAAACTAAACAAATCTGCACTCTGCAGTGGCAAAGGAGCTCTTAATGCCCTTACTGGTCCAAAATAGTCCCTTTTCAATTTCATGGGCTGTACATTACCATGTGCAGAAAATATATGCTCACAACACCTCAAAAGAACTCAATTTCTTCTGTAACAAAGACAGATTTCTTTTTTCAAGAGACAGAAGTAGACACAGACAGACAAACATTTGAGAGAACTATTAGTACTTGGAGACAGAAAAAAATATGAAGGAGGCAGAGGAGTGTTTCTACAGTCTGTAGATGTAACTCTTATTCAGACAAGGGAGAGACAGGCTAAGACCCAAGTCTGAACAGAGAGAGGCAACAAACAAAGGGTTAGATCTGGAAAGTATCAGCCTGGAAGCTCATACTGATTCCAACTAACTAGATAAACTAAGTAGGCACAGAAAGAAAACAGAGCTGAAATGAAGAGAAAGGCAGATGAGTCATACAGGAGGAGACCTTAAAGAGGAGTCAGATAAAAACAGAGGATGGGATGCCAAGAAAAAAGTATGTTGTCTTCTGTGCTGAAAGCAGAAGAGAAACTGAGTTGGAAGACACAATATTTCTTCCTCCAAAAATGCTGTAAAAAGCTCTACGCAGAGAAGTTTCACAAAGGAGGCTGAATCAATCTCAGCAGAAGCAAGGAAAGAGCTGGGCAGAGGAGATTTTAGCAGCAGCCACAGACAGCTTATTTGGTAGAAATATAAAAGTAAGGATGAAGAGGGGAGATACATGGAGCAGGCTGAGATCTGCTTTTTTGGAATGGAGAAATTAGATACCAAAATGCTATATGTACCTTGGCATTTCTCTTGCATACATACACAATGAAAATTCTTTATGAGTTTATGTGATAAGACTGGAAAACCCCTCACATTTATTTCTGATTTACTCACTTAATAGGAGCTTCTGCGTTTTGCCAGTATGAAGACTGCAATGTAATTAAATGAGTGTATAATCTGAATAGATATCATGGTCAAACAGACATAACCTATTGCAGGGAAATGCCATTGAACTTGCCCCACATAATTAACAACCAATCATCAGCTTTCTCAGCCCCTGCAGAGATGTGTTTTCATTAGCCTGAGCTGGCTATTGATAGCTTCCCACATTTCCATCACCCCCTAGAGCACAAGTCAGCCCTTCACGCGTGTTTGTATTCAGGACTGGTTGGTCAGACATGGGGAAAGACTGCTAGGGGCCAGCTGGGATAATGATTTTTAACAGAAACCAAGGCAATTATATAAAATTAATTCAGTTTGTAAATCCAATTAAAAATAAATTTTAACACCATGAGAAAGCAAAGCTTTTTACTATAATTATAGATATATGCTTATGCTAATTATTTTTCTCGCCAGCATGCAAAACAATGTTTGATGAATACAGTTCTGTACTATCAGCAGTTTACAAATATCACAGAAGTTGTGTAGGTTTGAAAGCTCAGCCCTGGTCAAATGAGAAATGAAGCAAGTCTGAGCAAGTTCCCACACTGAGTCAGGAATTGTATCAGGCTTTTGATTTAGAGCACCAGGAGCTACAGAAGGTCTCTAGCCAGAGAGGTTCTCACAAGTGAAGAAGCAGCTCCTTGTTTAATAATTTTAGGCTGCCTATGTACACTGGCTCATGGCCACAGGTTGGAAAGTAAATGAGTGAAGCTTTTGTGGGAGTGCAGGAGTAGCTCTCAGTAACTGTGTGATTACTGGGTTTTGGCATTCATCCGATATACGTGATCAGATATTCTAATCTAGCATGTTAATGTTATAAGATGAAATAAGCCTTCAGTAGGCCACCAGTGTAATAATTGTTTCTCTTGTTTCTGTATGTGATGTTGCATATCTTTCACGTTATCAACATGGCACCACAAAGAAAAAAAATCAAAAAACTTTAAAATAATAACATTCAAAATTGCCATGAAACATCCCATTTCCTAAATTCTATAAGAATGAATTTATTATCCAAATACACAGACAATTTTGGCAATTTCAACTTACATGTCTTTCTCTTCAAGTGTAAGGATAAGAGTTTCAGGATGAGGGATTCTCCAGAAACAGGGTATATTTTATTTTCAGGTGAGAAAATACACTGGCAATGACCTGCTTTTCTTGAGGTGAAGGGGTGCCTATCTAGTTAGGTAGAAAACATATAATAAATAAAGTACAGTTGCCCATTTTTAAGTACATCTGAAAAGATCCAGGTACTCTCTCTGGCCCTTAATTCACAATCTTTATTCATCTTCTGAGATTTTAGGCTCTTGCTGCCTGGCTCAGCACAGCCACAGCTGCTATACACCAGATACTGATCAGATGGAAGACCCACATGGCTGTGGCTCCTCATCTTCATTGACTTCTTCCAGATGTCTCTTTCACACTGGTCTTTCCATAATCACTCATCCCATGTCTTTTTCACTGAGTCCTCACAGTCCTTACCAACTTGCACAGCCTTTTCCCAGTACTTAGCCTACAAGACTCAAACTGCTTCCATCCAAAGAAATACAGAAAACGTTTGACAGAGTGTTGCCAAGGGAATGGTAGCTGAAAATCGTAAGGACCCATAGGAAGGCTTCAGGAACATGGCACTTCCTTGGGAGGTTCATTGCATGGATTGTGTGCTAATTCTGAAAACCAAAGTAGTCAAACTCCTGATATTTGTTCTTTTTATGCAGCTGTCTAAGATGAAACTTCATGTTAGCAGAAGGACTTAGATTTCTCTTGAGTATTTTCAGAGTGTGTTGTGCCCTCCTGGGCCCAGGAGCCATTACAGAGTTCTGCTTCTGGAACTCCTGGAGGGGCAGAGCTGATGGAAGGATTCTGCGTGTGGGCTGCCTTCAGCTCTGTAGGACTTGGTGAAAAGGGTGGTGGCAGCTAACCCTTCTATGCTTTTTCTATGTGGTACAATAAATATCAAATGATGCAAAACTCTCCAGAGCCTGTCTCCCCTGGCAGCAAGGCTCCAGGCTTCAGATGAGTCTTGGCTGTCTCCCACTGCAGGGCTGTGAGCCCAAACACAGATGAATGATCCTCTTCTACTGTATGGGTGCAGAACACGCGCTTATTTTGAAGGGACCTGCTGTGAGGTGAGATCTTAAGGTGTTCTTGCATTTAGTATGCTAAGATAAGGCCCTCGTTTTAAGGGAGATGTGCTATGGACGTAGTCAACTTGTACAAGATGAGTGTTTCTTTAAAGAAGAGGGGAATTTTGGGAGCTCAAGGAAAGCAGAGCTGTGTATCTCTCCTGTGTATCTAAAGTGAGCTGATAAAAACCTAAAACCCCACAGTTATTTCACTTTCCTACCTGTTTACTGCCTGTTAAAAGCATTTGGCAGCCCCTTGGCAAGCACTGTGCCAATAAGAACAAGGTGTCGATGGGACATAAGGGGTGCCCAAGTAGTGCCTAAATATTTCCTTCCAAATCCTGGACAACATTCCTCCTACTCAGTTCATTTAAATGACACGGAACTCACAACAGAGGCAACACAGGCAGGGATAAATGTATGCAAAGGAATCATTGGCTTGGTTTGTACTTCCTTTATATGGAAATACACATGTATATGGATATATGTATGGAATATCAAACATACAGCCATCTATGGTATTTACTTTGGCTGAAGAGGGTGAAAGTGCCAATTGTTTTGAATCCTGATACGGAGCCTTCCTCATATTTAGATAGTACTTTTGGACACCCAATACAGTCAGTTCTGACTCTGAATCCTGGCATCTGAGCACTTTAGCTCTGTTTGCCATCATGTCCTCCTCTGACTTTATTAAGTGGAAGGCTAAGACTGTGTCAGCCTGCTGAGATAAGGGAATACCTAGTTATATGTGTCACCGGCAAAGAAGCTCCTTTATGTAATACAGCCTACACATTTCAATGTGCTCCAAGGGGAGACACTGGCTGCAAAGCACTGCCAAAAATACACGCTTAAAAAATTAGTAGCTTTGGGGGATAAAAATTGGCCCTTGAGCAGCTATACAGATAATTAGCTCCTTAAATCTCTTCTGTGAATCCCATTAAATTCGATTTCTACTGCCTGAAGAGCTTCCGTCCTCTCTCCCTGCCAGCTCCCTAGAAAAAGGGAATGTATAATGCTGGACAAAATATTGCTCTAATAGAAGGCTTCCTTCATAAGAAAAACTGGAAAACCACTCATCGGTTCCCAAATTACATGGGATTCAGCTCTATGTACAGACAGATTTCTTGGCCTGTCTCTGAGCTAGTTTTGCCTCCCCTTTGCTGACTTGCAGAGCTGTTCATGAATACTTGTCAGCTATCGACTTCTTACGCAACCTCAAAAGCAACCAAAGGGAATGTTTAGAACCACTGCAATTCCAGGCAGTGCTTGGTTGTTTTCTCTTTCCGTGGAACTGAAGAAAAGTTGAGCCTAAAATTATTCCCTTTTTTGGACTTGAAGATGTTACAGTAATGTACAATGGCTCAGTTGGCAAGAGAAAGGGCCTGTTGCTGAGAATATCCGCTCTCTTTCATAAAAGCTGTGAATTCCCTGTGACCCCATCATCCTGCCTATGTTTAGCTGAGCTATCTGGACCCAAGAAGAGCCTGGAGTCTGGACTGTCTCAAAGATACTCCCATGCATTCTCAGCTTGTCCTCGTAGGCAACCTGAAATCAGAGATGCGGTTTCTCTCCAACCTCATACAACTCAGAACATGTAGTGCATATTAACCCTCTGACGTCCTGTCAACTGGCACCTGCAGAGACTTTCTACATTCATTTTGATAAAAAAATAGACACCTAATCATTTAGGACCCAGATTTTAAGAGGCACGGAAGTGCTTAGCAATGCACATAAACAGCTGTGTATAGCTGGGGCCCCATAGACGATAACATGAGGAGTTGGGACAGGAAAGTGGTGAACAGTAATCTGGATAAGGGTCTTTTGGAATTGAAAAATCGATACCAGTCAAATTACTAATCTCTGATAGTTATTGGGAGCGTTTCTTACAAATAAAGTCATGCAAAAACATTGAGTTTGTCTAATTGCTCTCTCCATGAGCATGTGGTCCCAGTTCATTTTGAATTTTAATCTTAACTGTGGCCATTTTTTTCCCATCCTTGAATCGAGCATACTTCCCCAAACCCCATGCTTGAAGTGCATGAACACAAGCAACACATGCTGTTTGACTGCCAGCCAAATCCTCATTATCCCACTGACAAGTCCAATCACATACTGACCAACATGTTCGAGAGTTTCAAGGGAAATAAAGGTCAGGAGAAGGTGGTGGTATCTGCTGGTGATGTAAATCTGTGTCCTCACAGTAGCTCTGTGATTTCATCACCGCATCTGACTCCAAAATACAGCAACGGGTATGTGGAGTTGTAGAGAATCTACAGTGTGTTCTTGGGAGATAAGGGAACATTTTTTAATATGAGGAGGGTGTCTGGGTTTGTCTCATGCTACGTGCATGGATAATCCATTTCTTATGGAAATGGTTGCTTGCATTTTAAGACACTGAAATAATCACCAAATGCCAGATGTGACAAAAAATGTAATCATCCTGATTTTGACCCCATTTTTAATCTTGTGTTAGCTTTTTATTTAATACACACTTACAACTGAGGCCAAACAATAGGGGTTTTATACTTTCGTGACAGAATGAGTACATATTGTGCCTCCAAATCTCATAAATGCAATAAGGGATCTGATGAATAAATAAAATTTAATGTAAGCTCTGTATTAAAAGGTTGCCTCCTTTTAAGTCTCCTTGTCTGACCTATTATCTGTGAATATCTCATATGTTCCTACTGCAAAGCAAAGACTTGATTATGTTAATTACTTTATAGTCCATCTGATATAATTAATATTTAAAAGAGGTCCAAACCTCATTTGTATTTTCTGAGGTCATCACTTGTATTTCCATGTCTAAAACTTTGTGAAGTTTTGAACTAAATTGACACAGCCTCCCTGCCAGAAAAACAGGAAAGGCTGTTGGAGGATGGTGTCCTCTGCAGATAAAACCAACACTGAACTTCTCAGGTTTGATTTTGCACAGATGCTGGTATACAATACAACACAAGAGTTCAAGGAACTTCTCGGAAGGCAGTTCATTACAACTCTAAGCACGCCGTAAAGCCAATGAGTCCTTAATTCCTCTACTACTGAAAAAAACAAGCAAAAATGCTCAAACTATTTAACTGCAAATATTACTACCTAAATTTTTAATTTATATATTGCATTTCCTAGAGTGTTTTGGCTCAGTCATAGTACCAGGATGCTCATGACATCCATGAACAGAGAAATTTTAAATACGTGTTCATGCATTTTATCTTAAATTACAAGTCAAAAAACCTGTTTTTAAAACTACATTATTGATATTGGAAAGACAAACACAAAAAAGTTACAAGGTGCTAAAATCAGACTTCTCTGCTCAAGCTTATTTTGCTCTTTTTATACATGGATTTTCGAAAAAATTAGCAAAGACTATTTTCTCCATCAAGATGGTGTCTCAGTGAGCATACGATAAGTAGCATGCAGAGTAGCATCACGGAGCTACTCTGGGAATGGGATGGCACTATTAAATAGGAAATGCTGCTCACAGAGCTTCAACCAATTGTGTACACCTGATGATGATGCTTTCCCTGCCTAGGCATTCCCAGTCTCTCCAGCAGCTCTAAGTGATAGCTCTTCCATGTCTCCTTTTCGTCTGTCTGGTCCAGTACTGCCTCAGTCAGCACACTAAACCTGACTGTCGAGTCAGGCTGCTTCTAGCACAATACCAGGACTCCAAAGTGAGGAAAAGAGTTTTGTAAGGTTAAGAAAAAAAATGTTTTGAAGAAAGCTTGACTTGCCCCAGGTAATTCTGGGCAAACACAGATGTTCTCTGTGTTGCTCATGGAACTCAAGCTTGTAATGGAACAGGGGAAGCATGTTTGTATGTGATAATGACACATGGGATCGGGAGCTCTGAGGTCAAAGCTGTACTAGTAAATTAAACAGTCTCAGGGCACTGACACTCACCTGTCTGCACTCTGAAGTGGTGTCACAGTTTTGATCTGGGCCAACAAGCACTCTGACAAACAGTTCACTGGCACCATTCGGAAACTAGCACAGCCGGGGACCCTTCCCAGCAGGCAGCGGCAATGAGGCCTCCCTGCTGTACAGAGAGAGATTATAACGATGCTACAGGCAGTCAGGCCAGCTGGTCTCTGTACCAGACATCAGGCACATTTAATTTCTTTTTGCCTGAATATATTCTGACTCAGTCATGCTTATTGTGCCCTGACTTATTATACCTTTAACCTGTAAAACAGCGGCAGTCTTTATTCACTTGGGCAGTAATTTACGAGTTTGAGATAAAATTACAGAAGTAACAGTACAAAAACTACTTTCCTGTTTAATGACAAGACCTTTTCCAAAGGAAAAAGTCCTAGGATTTCCTAAAGAGAAACATCAGCATTTTAGAAATTTGCTGAAGACTGTATTTGGGCACGGAAAATGTCAAGCCATATGCCAAAAAAAATCCATAGTTTTGAAATACTATATGTAAGTTGAACAAAATATCCTAATGCAAGTATAAGTTACATTGATAGTACAGTTACTGCATTAATGACACCTGTAGACAGTTCCTTTGCAGAGATTAGAATCACTTTTCTTAGTTCCACCAGCAGAGCAGCAGAGAGCTCATCAGCCTCAGTGGTGTTTAACCTGTGGTGCAAGTAGTCCCTCTGTTCTCTCCAGCAAACTGCCAGCTAGTAATTTATATTTGGGATATACTAAAACCTTAATTCCTCTTGGTCAGGTAAAAAACATTGCATTCCTTCTCTAGGATCTCTCTTAAAGGTCAGCTCACCAAGGGGGGCCTTTGGAAAGCTGCAGGAGTAGCATGTGGCCTGCCACATAAGGTGCGTGCAGCTGGTGTTCAGCAGCTGTGAGCTGAAAATCTGTATACAGCTCCAAAAAGACTGCTGCCAGGCTGCTAGCTTGTTGGATTTGGGGTTTTGAATTTTTAAATTTTTTACCTAATGGTGGCTCTTTCTAGTTTGGGGCTTTTGCTTTCTTTAGATATGGCTTTAAATTCCTCATTTGCTATGCAGTTATTACTGACAATTCCATCTTTTATGCTTGACTGAAGTCAAGTCTGTACACAGAAGAAGCCTTTCTGGTGTGCAGCTGCAGCATTTTGCAGAGATGACTGGGTCTGTCGGAAAGTATCATCTAACAACATGACAGTGTCACTGACGATGCCTGAAATGTATCCTTATATGTTTTAAAGTCTTTAATGCAATTGGACTTTACTGGACAGCTGATTTTCAGATTCTGCTTGAAAACAGAAACTGAATGGAAAAACAACACATGATATCACTTGTCAGATGTGACCTGGTCTAAGGGCGCTTTGGGGCCAATGGCATAGTATCTCAGCGTTCTCCACCACTGGCACTGTGGCCAAAGGCCAGACCAGGAATTGTCTAGCCACAGCCAGAAGTGTCTGTCAGCATCTGCTTCTGAGGCAGTCCTTCCTTAGAACGATTTGTAGGTTGCTGCAACCTAAGCCAGACACTGAGGGAATAAGCAGTACCTTTTGTACTCCCTTCCGATTTGCACTCAGTCTGTTCCCTGATATTTTGTTTGGTTGGTTTGTATTTCTACTGTGTTATGGAATATCTCACAGTATTTGGGTTCTCTCACTTGCAGCACCTGCTTCTTTTGAGAAGACAATTTAAACCATAGCAAGGAAATACATTGTTATTCTGAATTTTAACTGCAGAGAGCAATAACCCTGTGCCATTCTGGAATCTGCTTATTTACCCACCTGTGTGTGTGGCTTTCCACATCTATATTGTTTATTTATAATGCAATTTCAGTGACTGCAGTCTGGAACATACTAGCTATCTGCAGGTGACTGGAAAATAAGTAAATATGCACATTAAATATTAAGGAATCATTTTTTCTATGGTATTTAAAGTGCTAAAATAGAAATTAGGAGCTTGATCCAGCAAACTTCACCACATAGGTAGTTTCACTGACCTCATCAGCAATGACAAGCCTTTGTGTTTGAGGGGCCTTTCAATCTTTGCGTGTGACAATGACAAGAAAGTAATTTAGAAATTAATAAATTTCTCTAGAAATGTCTGAATTTCAGTGCTTAGCAGTTTACTTTAGGGGAAAACAACACTTTTATTTGTGATGCATTTCAGTTAAGACATATTCAGTGTATTATTTTTAAAAATAACCTGTTGATATTTAGATAATACATCATGTACTGGCTGAGTCACAATGCAACAGTGTTACATGCCAAAATTACAAAAATTTCACAGTGCAAAAAATATTTACATTTTTTACAAGGTATAGTAGCTTTATTTTCCCCCCTCCTTGAGCAAGATTATGGTGTTTTACCTTGGAAGACTCATGGAAACTTGTTGGGGCTTCAAAATTTCATTGCAAAGAACAGGAAAGTATTGTAGCTGTTACAAAAGGAGTGGAATAACTAATAACTCCTTCTCTGTGCAGTCTTTTTCCATCTCAACACGAGTCCCAAGGAACTATCTAAAAACATATTTATAATGAAGATCTAGGGACTGCTGAATAACCCCCTGTTGTTCAGAGAAAGGTTCTTCACCGTGATATTTCAGGGCTCCAATGTATTTAAGTAACATACTTTGAACTCTCAGAGATCTTCTTGTGATCCCTACTTATTCCATCAGGGCACTTAGTCTGTTTTATATGCAAACTATTTCCTGCAAAACTTGTTGGGTTTTTTTTAAATGGTTAAAAGAAATATAGTCCAATGCTGTGTGTATTTTCAGGGTTCTGTCTGTAGGGCAAATTTCTAGAAGGCGGTCTCTGTTCATCTGGTTGGCTTCTGTATTCTGGATCCTCCAGCAATCAAAAAACAATTCATACTTTATGCAGTTAAGAAAACATTGTCTCTAGTAGCCCCAGAGCTAAAAGTTTTCTTCTCTTTTTCTCCTGCAAGTGACTGATTGAGAGTGACTCCAGCACCATGCAAAGCAACATTCAGAATGGAATTAGGCAATTAAATGCTTCCGCTAACAGGGCACGAATAATGTGGCCATTAACATGGGATTGGACTGTCATAGGCAATTCCAAAACAGAACACTGTAATAAAGAGAAAGAAATATACTGGGGGGAAAAGCTGAAGAGAGAGCAGGTGTGAAGAGTGAAGAAGGGTGAGTGGGAACAGCTAGGGAGCAGGGAAATAGTCAGGATGTCTGGCCCTTTAAGGGAGGCACTGGTAAAAACCTGTATATTTGGTAAGATTTCAATGTTATATTATTTAATTTAATACAGTTGTTGCGTCCAAAGGAAAAGAAAACGATGTGATCTTGTACGAAGAAAACTATCTGATTCTGTAGAGGAAGGTAGGGTTAAAGACTTAAACACTTAGGCTAAAGAATGCATTCTGCTCTTTTCTCAATTATAAAATAGTGTTTTACTGAAAAACTTGAGATAGTAAAGGGAGCAATTTCCAGTAAAAAAATCTTAAGACTAGAAGTGAAGTTTCCTTCCTTCTAAATGACTTTTTTTAATGATTGAAAACACAATAATCTGATAATGAATATATAACTACAGACATAGCATGAACTTGACATTAACACTTCATCTGGAGAGCCCAAGGGAAGCAATACTCTACTTTTCAATCTAAGTGGTCATTATAATTCAAAATAAACACCAGTCATGTATACAGCAGTTTCAATCAACAGACTCTTAAGCTGAAAGATATTTGCCCTGATTTTACATATTAATTCACTGGGTTTTACATAATTTGCACGATCATACTTCCTTCTTAAAGGGTCAATCATTTCAACTTTATTTATTATCTCTACCTCTTAGCTTTATCTGCTGTTGACAGCTGAAGGAGTCAATTGAGAAGTGGAATAAGGTCTTCCTATTACCTTCTCTTTCAAACAGTTGCTAGTCATCTATTTTGTGTGTCTAATACAGTTATGTGGATACTGTTGGACTCTGAAATCAACACAAGAGATAGAATTTATCTTAGAGAATGAGGATACTTGTCATGCAGAAAAATAAGCAGTTCTGTTCATCTCACCCTGATATGGACATCTAAAATAAGTCAAATGAATTCATCTTAAAATTACCTAGTTTCTCTGTTCCCCTTGAATGGAGATCAGCATGAGTCGTGCAGTTGTAGACAATTATACTGTAGACACAGGAAGGCAGGTGAGATTAACCTGGCCACTGCCTTGGCATTTTCAGCAGTTCTCTCTGTTTCATAATTGACAGGTTATGCTATGGCTGAGCAGGTCCCAGATAGAGCAATAAATGAAGAAACCACTGTCTGTGTTGCAATATCTTCTTATGGAAAACAGCAGGTGTTTCTATCATCATTCAATTAATGCAAAGAAATACAGGCAAAATAATCTTTTACGGTTTCAGAATACAATATTGCTTTGGTGTGGATAACCTAAAAACTGTACTGAAGATGTTCAGGACTCAGTTTTGCTATTACTTTGGCTTTTGAGACAGGAAAACAGTCTAGTTGAGATTTAGACATCCATAAGGCAATCAATCACAGGGCTGAAGGAGCTTTAAAGAGATCACCTAGTACACACAAATTCCTGAGGCAAGATCATCTTTAGTGAGATTACTCTTGCTTCTACAAAGCTCCCAAGTTGGAGATTTCAAACCACTAGTGCTTAAGCTGATGCTTTCTAGTTGTAATTTACAGCCATTACTTCCTGTCTTCTCTATTATGGGCTTGAACAACAGGTAAACCTCCTTCTCTTCAGTCTTTTCCACAGTAGACTGCTGTCCTGTAACCACCTAGTCCCCTGTTCTCGAGGCTAAACAATCTTATTTTGTCTGATTTTTTCATATGCCACATATGCTGAGTCTTTTCAGCATATCTCAGCTCTGATCGACTGCCCCACATCCATTTGCTGTTATGTTCAAACCCATACATGGTACTGTAATAAGACCTTGTCTAAGGTGGAAAGACTGGTTCACACATTCTCCATGTTGCTAAGTCCCTGTACAGTATTTGATTTTCTTGAAGCACTATGACACTCTTTGCCTGTTCTCAGGAATCATCTTTGATAACCCACAGATCCCTTCCTACAGTGCACTTTTTCCAGATCAAATTTCCACTTCTTTGTCTTCTGGCAGGCTACCTCCCTTCCATCTAGACTGTCTTTGAATTTAGTAAGTGTGATGGGGCAACAAAAGAGGTGGGTGTTTGCAAGCATCCTCTCCCACATTCCCCCCTCCTTTCACCATCTCCGAGGGACAGTGTAGTTTGTCCTATGGTGAGAACACCGGGTGGGTATTGCAGGAAGAATTGTCTGGATGCTTGCATAATCAATTTGTTCCAGAGATGGGGGAGCTGAGGTGTTTGAATTTACTTCGGCATCGGCCTGCATAAGGGGTATAAAATGCTGGTGGAGACTAGGCCAGTGGGGCAAACTGGCCTCCTGGGGTTGCAAACAGTTTCTGTGTGGATTCCTCGCCCCATACACGCACTTTGGTAGGAACTTCTGCAGGGTATGTTCAGCCCAAAAATGAGGAACACTCACTTTTGGATGAATGAGTTAAAAGCACTAAGATCCAGTCAAATACAGAGACAAAATCCTAAAGTAGCTAAATAGGTTCTTCGTTCTTTGCAGTTGTGAATTCCACAATGCCAAAGACTGTAAACCTGTATGTTTCTAGCTGAACCAGCTTATATTAATACCCTTTAGATGTAAACTGTTGACCAAATTTGAGACTAAGTGGACTGAGCTGCACCTAGAAGTTTAGAAAGCACTGAAGCTTGTGATTCAAAAGGAGGGACCACAACGTGACTATATAATAATCCATTGTAATAGATGGTAGAATTGTTATTTAGATACTGCACTGGCAATATTTAGATACTATATTAGCAATAAATCTAATCATAATCATCCACATAATCACTGCGTCCTACTTCTTGCGCCTGGCCGAGGGCCTTCTCTCCACCATTCTCCCACAGTAAGACTAGTAGTATTTTCTACCACTCCTCTCAACTATGAAAATATCAAAGAACCATGTTAGGGCAGGCCCTTGACACATCTCTCAGCACACAACCCCATTTTGACTCTGACTCAATGCTAATTACCCTGAGTATGCTTTTCCAACTGCTTTTGTAGGCAGACAATAGCATTTTTATATAAATCATCTTCCCCAATTTTCTCAGAATCTGTTATGAGGAACCTTAAAAAATTTCCAGTATTTGACATCTACTGCCTTTTATCAGTCCACAAGATAGGTTAGGCTGTTGTATGAGGAGATCAGACTGGTCTGTTACAATTTGGTCTTGAGGTAACTGTAGAGAAGCAGACAGGTAGATTAACAAAAGGACTTAAGTGCCACCTGTCATTTCAGATATCTAAGACACATATCCTACAAACCCAGAGCTTCTAACAACCTGAATTCCCTGGATTTTACATTTCTTCTAGGAAATGTGCATTTTCCCAAATGCAGTCTGCACCCACTAAAATTTAGCTCCTAATTCCAGTAGGATTAAGAGTCTCTAACTGAAGCTATGTGGAAAATAAATGAAGATTTAAAAGGGAGAAATATGAAGAAGAAGAAATTAACTCATTCATCCAGGATAGAGACATTCAAGTTCCGGTTGCTGTTCAGAACAGTTTTTCCATTTTCCATTAGAATATCACTGGATGAAAAAAAAACCACAACAGATGGATAATAGGCTGAACCTAATTTTTTTTTTCTAAACTACTCTTTCAACAGAGGAATTGAGTACATTGCACTGTAATGATGCATCTTGTTGTGATTAGTCACAGAAGTGTTAGGAACTACAGAGGCATTAATTGTCGACTGTAATTGTTGGGGTTTTTTGAGGTATAGAATCTGCTAAACGCAAAAAGCACAAAACCATCAGGAAAAAAAAATCCTGACTTCACTGGAGCTGTAATTTCTGACTTCACTTATTTTTATAGCCTTGTTGATATTAAATGAAATGTTATATGGATAATAGTGCATTTCTCTTTGAAATTTTACTTCTCTTTTGGCCTTCTGAGTTGCATTTCAGACTTTCAAAGAAGCCACAATAAAGTTTTTATTTTCACAGAATATGCCAAGTTGGAAGGGACCAACAAGAATCATCGAGTCCAACACCTGGCCCTGCACAGGACCATCCCCAAGAGCCACACAAAGTTCCTGAGAGTATCGCCCAAATGCCTCCTGAACTCTGTCAGGCTTGGTGCTGTGACCACTTCACTGGGGAGCCTGTTCCAGTGCCCAACCACCCTCCAGGGGAAGAACCCTTTTCTAATCTCCAATGTAAACCTCCCCTGACTCCCCTGACACAACTGCAGGCCTTTTCCGCGGGTCCTGTCACTGGTCACCACAGAGAAGAGATCAGTGTCAGCCCCTCCTCTTTCCCTCAGGAGGATGTCAAAGGCTGTAATGAGGTCTCTCCTCAGTCTCCTTCAGGCTGAACAGGCCAAGTGACCTCAGCTGCTCCTCATACAGCTTCCCCTCAAGGCCCTTCGCCACCTTCATTGCCCTCCTTTGGACACTCTAATAGCTTAATATCTTTCTTGTATTGTGGTGCCCCAAACTGCACACAGTGCTCAAGGTGAGGTCACACCAGTGCAGAGCAGAGTCGGACAATCCCCTCCCTCAACCAGCTGGCGATGCTTTGCCTGATGCCCCCAAGGACATGGTTGGCCCTCCTGGCTGCCAGGGCACTGCTGACTCATATTCAACCTGCCATCAACCAGGACGCCCAGGTCCCTTTCCATGGCACTGCTTTCCAGCATCTCATTCCCCAGTCTGCACGTACCTTCGGCGTTGGGCAATCCCAGGTGCAGAATCCGGCACTTTCCTGTGTTGAACTTCATACGGTTGGTGATTGCCCAGTCCTCCAATTTGTCCAGGTCTCTCTGCAGAGCCTCCCTGCCTTTGAGGGAGTCAACAGCTCCTCCGAGTTTTGTTATCTGCAAACTTGCTTAGTATCCCTTCCAGTCCTGTTTACAAGTCAATTGTGAAGATGTTGAAAAGCACAGGAACCAAGATGGAGCCCTCTGGAACCCCACTAGTGACATTTCACCAGTCTGATGTTACCCCATTCACTGTTACCCTCTGTGCTCAACTCATGAGCCAATTACTCACCCACCACTTATCCAGCTGTTTGCTGGACAGTTTGTCCAGAAGGATCCTGTGAGAGACAGTATCAAAAGCTTTACTGAAATTCAAAAAGTTACATCAGCTGGTTTCCCTCAATCGACTTGGTGTTTTACCTTGTCATGAAAGGAAATCAGGTTGGATAAGCAGGACTTTCCTCTCACGAAGCCTTGCTGGCTGTGACCAATGACTGCATAGTCTTTCACGTGTTTTCCAACACCTCCCAGAATAATCTCTGTAACTTTACCAGGCACTAAAGTGAGACTGACAGGCCTGTAGTTCCCAGGGTCCTCTTTCTTGCCCTTCTTGCAAATTGGGACAATGTTCACCAGCTTCCAGTCAGCTGGGACCTCCCTGTATTCCCAAGACCACTCAAAAATCGAGTAGAGGTTTTGCAATGACATCAGTGGGCTCTTTGAGGATTCTGGGATGTATCCCATCAGGTCCCATAGATTTGTAGGGATCCAACTGGAGCAGCAGATCCCGCACAATTTCAGGGTTGACTGGGAGCTGATCATTCTCATAGTCATGGTCCTCCAGCTCAGGGCACTGTGACCCTCTTGGTCCATCATCTGTGTTGAAGACAGAAGCAAAGAAAGCATTAAACATCTCTGTCTTGTCTCTCTCCCTGTTTGGGAGATGACCATCTTCATGCTGGAATGGGCCAATGATATTTCTATACTGCCTATTGCCATTAATATATTTGAAAAACTCTTTTTATTGTCCCCCACATTTCTGGCAGCTTCAACTCCACTTGAGCTTTGGTGGCACAAATTTTCTCCCTACAGTGGCAAGCAGCATCTCTGTATTCTTCCCATGTCACTTGACCTTGCTTCCACTGGGCATACACCTTCCTTTTTTGCACTATTTCCAAGAGAAGATCCCTGCTCAGCCAAGCTGGCCTTTTGCCTTGCCTGCTTGACTTCCAACATTTAGGGATTGCCTGATCCTGTGCCCTTAGGAGCTGGTGTTTGAAAAGCTAATGCCTGGGCATTAGTCTATGTTGCCATGTTGCTTACCTTTTCTTTTCAAAATGTGAGATGGATATTTTTTACAGTTAGCAAATATGATGTTAGCAGAAAGTAAAGACTTTGACAAGGAACATAATTTAAGAGATCACATAGATCAGCTCCAGTCCTTCTGAATGGCAGAAAACTAGACAGTTTATCTCTGCTTTGGTATGGTCCATATAGCAAACAATCATGTCACCATATGCAACAAACCACAAAACACTTCCTAATATATAAATTCCACAACCAGTGAAAAGATTCAAGCAAAAGGAAAGGGGAAGAGTGCAAACATGACTAATGCCCAGGCACTTGAAATTATGCATGTGGTTGTGTGAAGAAACACACAGTTTTTCCGCTTGCTTCTGAAATTAACTGTGCAGTTCTTATAGCTTAAAGTTGCTTGTTGTGCCATATTCTATGCAGAAAAGAAGGTGTATTTCAGAGAAGGATTAAGTAATGCCATCTATAGAAATATGACAGGATCTGTAATGAATGCATTACAGTACCTAAAAAAACCATAAAATATTCCATTCTGCAAATACTTATGGACGTATTTGATCTTTATTAAATATTTGTTCCTTTTGAAAAATAAGGAATGTCTCTGATGCTTCATTATATTATACATACATACAGTGCATACGTGTGCACATGCATGTATTTATTTTAGAATGTCACTATGTTAATAAAAACTTTTTAAGCGTATCTATATTGAATGTACTGCGTGAACCAGGTCTTGGAATTATGGGGAAAAGTCTCATGTCCTTAATAATGAGAACTGCAAATTTGTATTCATTATACTTCAAAAAAAGTTGGAATTTTCTGCATTAGAACATGTATGGGACAATATCCTGATTACAGAATCACAGAACTGTGAGGTTGGAAAGGATTTCTCCAAATCAACTCGTCCAACTGCCATGCTCAAGCAGGGTCAGTTAGGGAACGTTGCTAAGGGGCACGTCCTGGGAGATTTTAAGTATTTCCAAGGATGGAGCCTCCACAGCCTCACTGGACAACCTGTCACATTGTTTGACCGCCCCCACAGTAGAAATGTTTTCTAATGCTTAATAAAACTACTTGTATTTTAAGGTGTGCCCCTTGCTTCTCATCCTGTCACTGGGCACCACTGAGAAGAGCCTGGCTCTGTCTTACTTAGCTCCCATCAGGTATGTTTCCATATTTTAAGACTCATCTGAGCCCTCTGTTCTCCAGACTAAACCATTCCAGCCCTCAGAGCTAGAGAAAGTGAACCCTCTCCTAGGTCAGATGGTTTGGTCTCTGAATTAGCTCTGTGATCCTTCACTAGACTTGTTCCAGCAGGTTAATTTCTCACTTGCACTGGAGTGCCCCAAACTGTGCTCAGCATTCCAGATGTATCTGCTCAGCATTGAGGAGAGGGGCAGGTTCACCTCCCTCAACCTGCTGGCGATGGTCTTCTCGATGCTATCGGTCCTCTTTGCTGCAAGCCTGTACTGCTAGCTGCTGATACTTGTGTCAAGTTTCCTTGACACAAGTGAAAATCCTGACAGCTGGAAATGGGAAAATATTTTAAGACATTTCCTAACATTAAAACATTTGAAACTTGAAAATTTGGAACACATTAGGCAGACACATCACAATAATTATGACTGTAAATTTGCAAAGAACTTCATGAATGTCCATTTAACTTTCACATAATCACAGGGGTTTAGCCTTGTCGTTAGCACTAGCAGGTATGTGACAAACTTCCATGCCCCTCATGATGTAGCTGTAGAGCTCTGGAGCATATACATTGTCACAAAAAAAAGCTTGTCATGGCTTTCACACGATGTACAATCCTATCAGGACAGAAGGCAAGAAAAACTGTGCTAGATGTAGTACAACTGATGAACTGATAAAGCTCAGGTTAGAGCACCTAAGATAGGACATTAAGAAAACAAATATACAGAGAGAATGTGATGTTGAAGCAGGGTTGTTCTGCCAATGAAATAAGAATTAAAACTAGGTGAAGATGATGAAAGTCTTTGGAGATGTATTTTGATGCTGTTCCAGACTACCTACCACCAGTACATCTTTTTAATACACCTTATCTCCCGTACTGACAAACATCAGGCAAACGTGTTGGCAAGCAGTAAACTTGGCCTTGCCTTCAGCACCAAGCTGACACTGTGGTTGTTTTGTTTAAGAAATCTGAATGGTAAGATCTTCTCAGAGCAGCTTTGCAAGCACTGCAACATCCCAGCCTCAACACAGACATGTCAACATTCCCCAGCTGAAGACAAGAGCAGTAACAAGGAAGCCAATTACTACTGACCTTAATGGCAACTAACAGCACAGATGACAGCACCCATACAATTTTTAGCACTAATCTCTTTCTCCTATCTCCTCCCACAACCAGAAGAGGGGCTGTATCAGTTTCTGTACCTTATCTGAAACCAGTCTGGTTTCAGATAAGATTTAGGAAACAACCTAGGTTAAATCACACATTGCTAATAAGTAATGCCTATCAGGCCAGTGAGTGTAAAAATAAATGTGCTAAACGTCGAAGGCATCTGTCACACCTCAGAGGAAAGCATTCAATACTAATGCTAAGTAATACACAAACACCTACCGTGACTGAGAGTCTTCCATCAGAAATGCTCCTTTCTAAAAGAGCTTCTGAAAATATCATCAAAGAATAGTTCAGAAAACTGGAGCATATTGTAGCCTCTACAGATATACTGAACCCTACTGCACAGAAATTCTTCTCCTTTGAAGTAAATTAATTCTTTTTTTGCATCTCTGATGAATATTTTATTTAAAAAAGCAAATAAAAAGTGACATAGAAATATGCATTATATATTTCCCTCCAAAAATAATGCTGAAAGAACACCAAAATCCAAAGGCCAAAGTAAAGATTATGTCTGCATTATTACTGAGGTTTGAATGAAGTGACTTTCTTTGAAATCTGCATATTTTCTTGTGAAAGCCTTACACCGAGTGATTTCAAATAGCAGAAAGGGCTTAAAGCAAGTTATAAAGACAGGAGAACTAAGCTCCATACCTTTCACAGACTATGTGTTACTGTGCAAGCTGCTTCAGTAATTTTTAGTTTCAATGACAGAAGACCTATTCTTTATTCTCCATTCAACCAGCCTGAAGTGCCAGTCTGAGGCCTGATTTTAGGGAATCTTTTCTATCTTACTCTTCCCTATAAAGGAAAAAGCTTAGCTTTTCTGAAAAAAACCTAGGATATTTTGAGTTGAATATCTAGTTGCTGAGGTATTTGCAGTTTATTTAGAAATTTCCATGTGTCATTTTGTATCTCAGATGCATATACTGAAATGAAGATACTAAAATCTTTTTGCAGCTGTGTTTTTGGAAGCAAGGTTTTGCAGCCAGGAACCTTGGAGAACCCTTGGGAACTGTACTCATGGTAACAATGAAAAAAGAACAGCAATTTTTATTTAGCTACATTTAGCTGTAAATTATGTCCGAATCAATTAATTGTTTAGAATATAAAGAAATATTGCAGAGATGCTGTATCACATATATTCACTGTTTATACTGAATGAGACAAGAATGCATAAAAAAACCCCACAGGGCTCATGTAAAGGTTCATATAATACATAAGAGTAGGGTGACAAAACTAAGGTAACACAATATTTCCTATATTTGTTGCAAGTATCCTACTTGCAAGAGCAGTAAGTACTAGTACCCTTTTTGCATAGTGTTTATGCAGATTTTCACATATACTTAAGGAAAACTGAAACATCTCCCTCGAGGATAAAACTGTCAGTAAACTGAGGAATTTTGTGTTCATGACATGATGGTCTCTCATCTGGGCTAAATGAGTAACTGTGGGCATCAACAGAATCAGTATTACACATGAGAAATAGAATCATAGAATACAGGGAGTTGGAAGGGACCCATCAGGCTCATCAAGTCCAGCTCCTGGTCCTAAACAGGACAGTCCCAAGACTCACACCATCTGCCTGAGAGTGTTGTCCAAATACTACAGGGCCACACAATCTGCTTTCTAAAAATGTTTATTTTGGTTTTTTTCCCTTGTGTTGCTATGAGAAGGCTGTGTCTATGCATCTGGCTATATGTATCCATGGACTGGACTGGTGAGAGATTGTATTTTTGACTCTGGAGAGAATCTGGGCAACTTCTGCTTCTCTGAAGTTGCACACGAGTCACCTGTCTTGTGGTACAAACTTGATATCCTTGTAATAGCTTACAGAGAAATTTATTTCATGAGAGAGTTAAACGTTTTACTTTGTGAGACTAGATTCATGGGCAAGTTGAGATCTGCTTCTTGAGAGGAAAAGCTAATTTTATATTCACCCAACTCACGATCCGATGTGACTGCTTCTTGAACAAAACTCAATGCAATTTAGAGCAACCTAATGGCCAAAGTTACAAGCTCTGGACTGGTATCCAGAGTACACAGTAAGAGTCAGTGATTAACAGAATGTAAACATATTCTCATGTCATCCTCTTAATTTCTCTCCTGTTCCAGTTCTTTGCCATATAATAGTATTTTTGTTTGTACAGAAAAATGTGTCTGAGTGCTAAGCTACTTTTTTTGCCAGATCTCTAGTTCCTAATCCATTTTGAGGAGGGAAATAGGGACAGTATTTCCATTAAAAAATTGGTTATAAAAGTTGTTGCTCAGTAAAAGTATCTAATTTTGTCCTTTAGCATCCTCAAAAATGTCTGAATCACTTTCCAGAAACATTCGAGTCATGAAAGATATCAAGCATAGGAAATAATAGCCTCAATGATTAAACTGCAAGCTATTGAAAACAGACTTGTAAAATATAGAATTTAATGTCAATACTAAGTCTTCCTGTATGCTCTATTTTAAGCTTTATGATAAAAATTACCTTTCTGATGTGTTTCATTCACTTTGAAGAGTTTGGAATTCAACAAGAGTAGTGTTCAGCTCAGTTAAGCCTGACTCTAAAACTCTTATTTCCCTATGATAATGTTTAATATGATAGGAAATTTTTTGCATCATTAGAGAGTGATGAAAAGGAACTTGTGTACGTCAGTGTCATGGATGATAGGCTTGGATATATCCAGAATTCAAATTACCTCTGCAAGTATACATCTCAAATTCAAATAACAATGGATTGTTAGCATTGTTAACCTTCTTAGAGCAGCATAAGCCATAGCAAGATTTTTCGAAGAAAGAGTACTCTTAAGCTATTTTAATGCATTACACTCAAACAGGTAAGTCTCCAGAGCAGCAGAGTTGAAGGACAAATGAACTGCTTTTGTAAAATTTGCATTTGGAACATAATATTCATTCTTTGCTCTTAGTAGTATTCCAAGGCAGCACTGGAGTATGGAGTAACATATGGTAATTTCTGTATGTTTACAAGAAAAGCCGTTTTTCAAATAAACAGCCATTAACAAAACAATAGGGGCTCCTAATCTCATTAATCCTCTAAAAGATTGCTTAGACTGGATGGGGTATATAAAGCTCATGCTAGTCCGTGTCTCCATTTTATTATAATAACAGAAAGCTGCTGTCCCTGCTTCATATTCCCCATCCCCCATTCCTCCGATGGTGGATGCTATGAGTGTTGTAAAAATATGAAGTAAGGTCAGTGGTTGCTGTTCCTCCACAAGTGCTGGAGGCTGCAGCTATGTCTCTTTCATCCTTATGGTCAGATCCCAATTGAGACTTGTGCCACTTTCCAGGGAGCAAATTCCTCACAGGAATCAATTATCCTGGGAGGCAGGGAGGAGTATGAACTAAGATACAAACTGATCGTAGGGAGTGTTACAGAATAATGAGCAGTTGATGATTAAAAATGCACAGGATGCTGAAGGCACTTCCTTTCTGCATGTTTTCTGTTCCTGTTTTGCTTTGCTGACTCCCTGGCTCTACTGAAGGATCTCTGAATCAAGCAAAGGGAGAGACAGAGATTTTCTGTGCAGTGCAGAGACACCCACTGGTATATTTAAGTAAAAAAATTACCCTGCCTCAAAATGTGTAAGACAGCCATCTTAACTTTTGGCAATGAAATCAGAAACTGAAATTACTGAACATGAGGGAGTAACATCCTTCAGTGGGTATCCTAAATGTTAAATAGCTTATAGCATATAGCTACACATGGCGCATATAGCAGCCTGTGCTGTACATCTGAGGGGCCATGCTGAGTAGGCCAGCATCTCTGCAGCAAATCATCCTAGAGCTGACTTTGTGTTTCAGAGCTTCTAGCTGCAAAATGTAGCCTGAGGCAGTTTTGGAACCAAATACCATTCAGAGCAGACCTAAGACTGCTCTAAATCCAGGCAAGGGCTGAAACAATTTTATGGTCCTCACTGTAAGAAAGCAGTTAAGGTGTCTAAAAACTACAGTTCATGAGAAGTCTGTGCCAGAGATTCAAAGCTCACTAATATTTCAAATGACTCCTGTTCCATTACTATGTATTGTGCCAATATGCATAATCTAACCTGTTTACCCTAATATACCCTGCTATTCAGTCTTTTATTTCCCATTTTTTCTGCACCTTTGGTACCACCCTACTTTACAGTGTCCCCGCGGTGACAGCTCTTCTCTTCTGCATGTTTGTGTACACATACAATGCTCAGTATTGGATTCAGACACAGGAATTAAAGACCCAAGCCTAAATCTCTGGTGCCAATTTGTGCCCCAAAAAGGCGCGGAGAAACTGCTCAGAGACAGAATTTCAGTCTATAAGCAGGAGGTATTTATTTTCCACGGCCGGGGAGCAGCCAGGTCGCCCTGGACAAACTGCTCCAACTCGAGAAGCGCACAACTGAACTTTTATACACTTTTTGCCAAGCAATTACATCACATATTATGAGTATTCATTGCATTGCAACATCTACTTTTAATATTCATAACAGGTGGAGTTGAGGCGGAGTTAGAGGCGTGGTCTTTAATTTGGGGAGAACTTCGGTGGTAGTTCCGGTCTTTCTTCATCATGAACCTCATGTCCTTTTCATCATCATCCTCCTAAACTTTTGAACCTTCCCTAATTTGGGTAGTTTCCTTATGCATTTGGCAGGGATTTTCAGTATCTGGCACGAATACCTAATTTCTTGGCTTGTCCCTCTTCTTATCTCTCTTTGTTTCCTCTCCATATGTCTTTTTTTGTGTGTGCTAGCATTTTCTGTTCATGTTTATGTTCTTCTGTGTCACGGTGTCCTGTATCTTAGTGAATTTATTGCTTCCGCTTTCCTGATGCTGAATTCTATGTGCCTTGCTGAAAGCCTGCATCTGTGCTTAACTCTTTACATTACTTAATTCACTTTTCATGTGTTACCTGGCTTCATCTCCAGCTCCGGAATGATTAAATGAGAATCTATCAGGTGGGGTTTTTTTTTATGAACTATCTTTTTTTATCCTTGAACAAGCTTCTGATCAATATGGTTGTAAGAATATGATCTCCCTGAACTTGACATAATGGTATTTGGTGCAATCTGCAGACAGTAAAGTCGTAAGGTCAGTGCTATCTTGATTTTTAGGGGAGTCCAAATCCTTCCAGACATGCAAGAACTACCTAAGATGATAGCTAAAAATGAAGCAGTCGTCCCCCTTCTTACCTCAAGTTGCTGAAAAAAAAAGGACTTCAGATGTCTCTCTACTGCAGGGACCTGATTTTTCATAAGGAGAAATGTATGTACTTTGGTGTTACTCCCAGTGTCAAGTGGGAGTAAAGGATTGATCATGAAGGTACAGGGTGCCCAAGGCTGTCAGTCTGAGGGTCTTCGAATAGCTGCAGCTTTCCACTCTCTGGTCCTTATTGCCAGGCAGGTGGCATAACCTAGTCAAGTGTTATTTGTATTGTGTCTGCTTCTGACTGTGTGCTATCTGTCACACTCTGTACATATTAAGCATCACGGTTGCAGCCCTCCAAAGGTTGTGTTTCATATACAGTGGGAACTCATGTCTCAAAGTTTTGCAGGTTCCATGCTCCATCCCTCATGAGCCCTTCCTGGAGCAGCCATCACAAATTTGGCAGCTTGTGACTCTTCAGTGGATCACGTGTCTTCTGTGGCCCTGTTTATTTCCTCCAGGAGGGTATGCTGCAAGCCTCATATTTGCCTTTTTTTTTCCCTCTGGGAGTTTTGATTTCTGCAGCAATTTACAACGTGGAAAATACCACATGACTTGAGCTCAAGGGACAGATAGAGGCTTTAAAAATAAATATTTAGCCTTTGTGGTAATGAAAAAGAATTAAGAAATATGGTCCCGCATAGAAGATGCAAAGTCCAGAAAATAAATTGAGGCTGAAGAAAAATCTGTCATTTCAAAATCATTGTTCTAACTTGGGAGGAGGGTATTAATTAAAAGTTTGAACCTGGTGTTGCCGGGCACTTCCCTCGAGGGTCCCGAGCATCACGCCTCTTGTCCAGCTGCACCCTTGAGGTCCGTACCGTCTCTTTTTCCTGTGGTCCTTGGATGCCGGAGCGGTTGAGGGCCAATAGTCCAGGTATGGAAAGCACCTTAACCTGGGTTTCTCCTGCCCTTCGGGCTCATGCAGCGCGCACGCCTGTGCCCGTCTGCCTGTTACTGTATCTGTGCCCGTGTGCCTGTGACTGCGTGTATCTGTGTCGGTGTGCCTGTGACTCTCTGTGTGCCTGCGTCTGTGTGTGACTGTGTGTCTGCGTGACTGTGACTGACTGTGTGCCTGTGCTTGTGTGTGTCTGTGTGACCGTGTATCTGCGTGACTGTGACTGTCTGCGTGCTTGTTCCTGTGTGAGAGCGGCAGCCGGTGCCGCACACGCTCCCTGGACAGCGCGGGGTGCTGTTCCACCTGCAGCCATGTGGCATAGCCAGCGGGACGGGCGCGGACGGAGGGATGCTGAGGCCCCGCGCCCCCGGCCCTGCTCACCTTCGCCCCTCCCGCTCTGCGGCGGCGCTTCTCAGCCCGCTCCTCCGCCCACCGCTGCCACCACTGCCGGCCGGTGCGCGCCTCCGCCCCACGACTCTCCTGACTCTCGTTTCACCACACTCCTCCCGCTCTTCAGGAACAGGGGAGAGCAGCCTCTATCCCCTCTCCCTCCCTCGCTCCCGCCTCACCTCTACCCTCTCTCCCTCACCGCCGCGCTCGGGCACGCGCGCTCCCGCTCGCTCGCGCACGAGTGACATCACCCCCGTCCAATCAGCCGCCGCCGCTCCCCGCGCCCCGCTCGGCCCCGCTCGGCCCCGGCGGCCCCGCGCGCGGCCGGGGCGGGGGCGCGCGGGCGGCTGTCAGCCCAGCCCAGCCCAGCCGGGCAAGGACGCGCCGAGCCGAGCGGCCGCAGCCGCGCCGAGCCGCTGGGCCGGGCAGGCGAGGGCTCTCCGAGCCGTCCCCGGTGCGCAGCGGAGGCGGGGTGATAGCCCGGCCGTGCGGCGGCACTGCGCAGGTAGGGTACGGCTCGCTCGGCGGCGGGCGCGGCGATGTCGCCCCCCGCCCGCGCTGCGCAGCGGGGTCCGCGTTAGAGCCGGAGGGACAGGGCAGCGCAGCCCGCGGCACCGCGCGGTCCCGGGGAGGGGGCAGCGCCTCGGTGGGTTCCCCAGCTGCGGGCAGTCGCAACTTTAGCGGTGCGGGCGGCGGGGCCCGGGGAGCTGGGGCAGGTGCGGAGCGCGAGGGAGCCCCGAGCCCTGCCCGGCCCGCGGGCGGTACCGGGGCTCGGCTCCTGTGCGGCGGCCGGGGCGGCGGCCCGGCACGGGTGGTCGCTGGGCACGGCAACACTCGGCTCCCGGGCTGCCGAAAGCGGGGCCGCCAGCCCCGGTTAACCCCCGGCGGGTGCCGTCGTCCTGATCGTGGGCTAGCGGGGGGCCGGGATGCTGCCGCAGGGAAAGCCTCGTGCGCCGTTTCCTCTCCGGTTCCTACACCGCACGTATGGGTTTTGGCAGCGTGTAGAAAAACGCTTCCGTATCTTGGTCTTGCAGAGCGTCATTTCAGCACCGCGGTCTGTGCCGGAGCAGCCGCAGCCTCGCGCCGTGCGCTGACTTGTTTGCGTTTTGGATGTGTTTAATGGAGACCGGCTAAAAAGGTGTTGGGTTTTTTTCATTGCACCTTCTTGCAGTAAAAATATTAGTGTTTCACGCTATTTCCCCCTTGTAAAATGCTAATTATGCCGTTTTTCAGTGTCGCTTTTTCGTAAATGTCAGCAATTCAGACAGACTGTCATAACACCTGCTGGTGAGGGCAGAGATGCCATTGCTTGAGCTCCGCTAAAGGCACCTGGAGGCGCCGAGCCTGTCCGAGGTGCAGCGCCTGAGCCGCACCCGAATGAGGGGCTCTTTAGGAATTGCATCTGCTCTATGAAGCGCTGTTTAATTCTGCTTATAAAACCTGCCAGAGATTATCTATGCAGTTAATCAACTATGCTCCATTTAGTAATGAAAGTAAACTATGACCTCTGAGCTGCGAATGCTTTCAAGTGTTATATCCTAGCATACTTATATAACAATATTATAATGTCGTTATATTAAAGCACATAAAATATTTAAAGGTTTCTTAGCAGTTTAAAAATAAACCATTATGTAATTACTGGTCTGTATAACTTAGACAAAAACATGCCTTAAAAATGCAGCCCCCTTTGCAGAGGTGACTATCAAAGAAGGTGTTAACAAATATACTTTATTTAGTATCATTCTTTTGTATAAAATTACTTGTAAACCAGAAAAATAACAAATGCAGGACTTGAATTGCATTAGAACAGGGAAAAGCTCTCTGAAAGCATCTAAAGTTATAAAAATTCTCAGTTTTTCTCTTATAGGATTAGTATCTTTTAAGTGTCCTTGCACTGCACATACTGTAAAAATCCTTTTGAAAGGGTGATCTTCGGCCCATATTGTATAGGTAATAATACTCAACCAAAATTTCTTTAGTAAGAACTTTCCTTAATTTTTCCAGAAACTATTGGTAGTATGAACCTTTTGTTTGGTTGTTCACATTCAAATGTGTCTCATCACCATCAGTTTGTTAGTTTTTGTAGTTGGCATGATAACAAAATACACTTTTTCCATCCCTAAATTTTGCAAAAAGTAAAAATAACCAAAGCAAAGCACTTCTGTCCTTGTCCATGTTTGTATTATCCACAATGCTATTCAAAACCAACGAGAGATTTCCAGTTTTACTTCTAACAGATACTAAAAAGTAATGCAACCTCAGCATAGCTTCACAAGTAATGCAAGAACCTACTTGATTTCATAGAATCTTAAACTGAGTGTCTTAAACACCTGTAGAAGAAACCCACATTATTAAGGTTATGGAACAAAGAGATTTCAAGTGCCTTTTTGAGCATGTCCTTCTGATACAGTTTTAACTACATGATTGCATACTATCTTTTTTTTCCTACAGGAACCCCTTTCTCATTCACTGCATGGGATAGATGGAGCTCACTTAACACAATCAGTATTTTTCATTGATCGTTGTGTGAGCCCATGATTTATTTATTCCATGTTACTCGGCTCTGCTTTGAAGACAGAACTGATAACATCTGTATGGGCTTTGCTAAAGTGCTTATCATTATGTGATCAGAATGCATCACAAAGAATTATTAGTTTATCAAAATCTACCTAAGATGAGACAAGGCTTTTACAGATGTTGAACAGAGGCACAGAGAGGGTTAGGTGAAAAGTATTTACTCATTTTTGGTGTCCAATTTGAAATATCTACAATTCTTATAAATATTTTTGCTCAAGTTATACCTGCTGTTGTTTTTTGTAGCAGTCCTGGGTGCTCCACATATCTGAGAGTGGATGGGGAAAAAGAGGAATTCACAGTTAATAACAAACTTTGGAAATTTTGGGTTAAGTGGTGTGCTTGTATGAGAGTAAGAGGGAGGAATGGGGAGAACTACAGAAGGGAGGACTTTAGCCATTAAAGCCTTTGTGGCATATTACAGAGCCCCTGTCTCTTTTTCTTTCTGCAAGCCCTCCCTCAGTCAGTACACATATTCCTGTTCTTCAGTAGATAAGACAAGAGTCCTACCTGCATTAGGTTCTGTATCATCTTCATGTGCCTACATGTCCCCTATACTTTCTTAAAATATAGAAGATTAAAAAAAACCCCAACAAACAAAAACCCAAGAAAACGCAGAAGTTAAATTTTCAAAGTAAATTCCTTTTTGTCTTACTGCATTGGACCTACAGTGGTTATCAAGAGGATTGGAAAAGTTGAATCCTTTGCTAAAGCTCTTGAACTTTCACCATTATGACTGATAGCATTAAGAGAGTGCAGCCCCTTTCATGTACAACAGTGGTAAAGCAGAACAGCATAACTTGTAGTGCATTTGCTCAGGTAGTGGAAAAGTAGTTGCAGACTGTAGTCCTTTCTGTTCTAGGATTTAGAGAATGTATCGTGGTGGATGAGGGATGTTGAGACTGTCTTGTGCAAGCACAGTCCTTTTCACATCACTGTTTCTATGGATCCTAGTGACAGTCTCCTATTCATCCTGTAGCCAGTCTCAGTCTTAATTTTTCAAGTGTTCCTGGTATTGACCATTCCAAATATCAGTTTCTTGTCTCAGTCAGTCCTGTCTCTCCTTGCTTTTTGCCTGTCAGCATTCCTTCCACTTATTTTTCTTTATTCCTTGGAGCTTCCTCCTGTTAATTTGCCACAGTCACTTCTTCTGTGCTTTTATTTTTGGCAATTTTTAAAGTAAAAGACCCTTGCTGAAAGAAATAAAAAAAACCCTGTTGTGTTTTTCCTCCATTGTTCCTTTTAAAAATTGAACTCTTGAAGATATTTTTCAATGTGACATGTAGTTTGTTTATTTGCACTGGCAGAAAGCAAGGACAGACAGGACACTTTGTCCAAGTTCTAGATAGTTGTAAACATTAGAAATACTGAGCAACCTAAGTAGTCCTAATTATGAAGAGAAATCAGCAATCCTGACTGTAGCATGTACTGTATTTTTGCTTAGCTAAGTTTAATGGGTTTCTGTGCTGGCAAATTAAATATATGATGATTTGGGTTTTGTTTGGATTCATCCTGAGTTTTTCATTTTATGTTAAAGTTTTGTTATAGCTACTTTAGAGAAATATTTACAAGACTATGTAAGTCTCTCACTGAATTGAGACCTGCATAAAACTGGTGGAGTTACCACTACACCATAGTCATCATCACTTTGCCTACTCTGGCCTCAAATCGGGAGGCCTGGAGACACACCATCTATAACGCTGCTGTTTCCTTTGAGAATGCACGCAGGATCACTCTCAAGGAGGAAAGACAATGCAGAAAGAATCGGGTCCTGCAGAAGATACCACCTAAGGAGTCTTTCTGCTGTGCCTTTTGCAATCAGACATGTCTATCTTGTATTGGCCTCATAAGCCACCAGCGTGCTTGTAACATACATGGATAGAGCCTTCCTGAATCTTTGTTTGTGAAGCCTAGCCATGATGATGATAGTATTTTGTTTACTTAAGATAGTCTTTTTGATGTGATAGAATAGTATTTGCAATAACTTAGTAGCTCTCATGTCTGAAATGAGGGGCATGGTTGAGCTATGGTTTGCACTACCATTTAATGTGAGACAGTATGTTAAAATAAAGAAATATAAATATATGTGTTTGACAAGTTCTTTGTATTTATATAATACTTTTATAATTGACACATAGTGGCCAGATTATACATTGTTACAATGCAAAGAAGTTATCTTGGACAAAGATCACGATTTAGTCATGAGATGAGTGAACTTTTTATAGCTTTATTGGAAACTTCCTGCTTTACCACAGACGATTCAATTTTCTCCACTTTAGCAGGACTTGAACACAAGCATAACTGTAAGTTGCTGTTGATTCCTGGTCAAGCCAGTATTCAAAGTTGTTATGCATGAACTTAAATTTACTGCTGTATTAGTTTCTGCATGAAATTTGTTTTCTTTTCCATAAAATATGAGTAATGGACTTCAGCTTAATGAGTGCTAAATTTAATTTGTTTGTAAAAATTAAGGAAAGGTGTTTATATGTTCAGTTGAGCA
This sequence comes from Lepidothrix coronata, assembly GCF_001604755.1. Taxonomy (NCBI): domain Eukaryota; kingdom Metazoa; phylum Chordata; class Aves; order Passeriformes; family Pipridae; genus Lepidothrix; species Lepidothrix coronata. The sequence goes on from NW_016690243.1 coordinate 4,562,269, forward strand.
TTGGAACAGGTTACTCAGGGAAGTTGTGCAGTTTCTCTCCTTGAAAGTTTTAAAGACAAATAGATAAAGCCCCCAGAAACCAGATTAAACGTCTTCACTGACCCTGCTTTGAGCAGGAGGTTGGGCTGGAAGTCTCTTGACGTCCCTTACAATATGAATTATCCTGTGACATTTGGACATCCCTTACGGCCTGAAATATTCTCTGACATTATTCTGGCATTCTCTGAGGGGGAAACACCAATATACATTCCGAACGGTACTTCTGAAAAGGGAAGGATGGCTGTGCCAGCAGACAAAATATTCAATGCGTGAATGAAATATTTGATGTTACAGACTGAATTCCCTTTATAGTTTACATTGGTGATTGTATTTAAATGCACTGCTAGATTTGCTGTGTTCATTAGGTAGGCTTGATATTATATTATGGGTCTCTTTTAAGGGAGATAAGTAGCTAAGGGAGATTCAGTAGCTTGGTCTGTTAACCTTGGTATGTTGTAGCAAGTTGTAGTACTTAATCTTCTGTTTCGTTGGAAGAAAGGATCCCTTTTATTAATACAGCTGTTTTATATTAAGAAACTTGTATTTTTAATGCAAAATCTCATACTCTTAATCTGAATGTAAATATTTAAAACAAACACTGAATGATGCTACGTGGAACAAGCTGTTTATGTTGTATCAGTGTCGTTCTTGTTTAAGGTGCTAATCTTTCTGGGAATGATCAGTGCTTGCTGAATGAGGGAGATAACTAATTGCCTTGTCTTAAGCAGAGGGATGGGACAATAGAAAATGGGTTCTAACATATCAGCTGTAAGGAGATGGGAAATTTTGGATTCACCATAACTGGGATAGAAGTCCATTTTAAACTTCTGTGTTCTGTGAAACCAATGAGTTTTTCGAGTTCCTGCTTACAATTCAAGTAATATGTGATGCAGTGATGAAAATGTAATTTCTTGAAAGCTGTCTTGATTTTTTGTATATCATAAATTCACCTTTCACATATAGCTTTGTTTTTCACAAGGTTTGTTCTTCAGGCTTTTTATGTTCTAGACTAATCACAGTTTAGGAGAAATAAACCAATTTGTTTTATTTCTTCTGTGACAAAAGAGAAACAGCCATATACCATAAATATTTCCAAATGGAAACTTCCTTCTGGGTAACTGTATTTTCAACTAGAATGTGTCCTTTGCCAAGTATTATTAGCAAACTTGTAAAAGTGCCTGCTAGGATAACTTACCTGTTGATAAGGCTTGGTGTTTCTGGAATTGTGAAGACTCACTGCTGTGAACACTACTGCTGCTGCTAGTAGTACTTTCAGATAAAGCATTTTTTCACTAGGAACATTTTTGACCAAAGCAAAAAGAAAATAAGATAAATGAGAAAGAGCAGCTAGAAATACATATTTTTTGTTTTCTAAATTTCTTCTTCTGAAGAATAAGGCCATCTCTCTTTTGTAGTATTGCCAAAAGCCCAGCTCCCCTTTCATCAGCAGTCTACAGTTTACTTCTTTTATAAAAATGAACTTTGGAATATTGAACAGTTTCCACTTCAGATTTTCATTATAAAGGAGCTCCAAGGGACACCAGATCTGTTGAAGGAGATCTTGGGAAGCCAGGCATTCTGAAAGGTTCTTTTTTCCCCCCTTCTTGTTCTTCTTGTTGTCACTCAGTGAACTCAGTCTTTGCTCTGAATTTTTATTTACCTTTTCTCTCTGATTTTTCGTGACCTTTCAATAATTCAAAAAAACTTTAATAGATTTTGAAAAAGTACCCAATTCTGCCACCTAAACTAAGTGTAGCCGTGATATCCCTGGAAAACACATAAACAGGTCATCACAATGGCAAAAATTAGTCTAGAACTTGACTGTAATAGGTTGTTTTTAAAAGTCACAAAGATGAAAAAATACTGTGAAAGTTCAGCATTAACTAATCTTTAAATATTATGTATAACTTTTGTTTTGATTGCTTTAATTTCTTTCTTTTTATATAACACATAAGAACTCCGCCAGCTATTGTAAAACAAGCAAATAAAAACCAAACAAAACGACTAAAGGATAACTACTGGAACAGTGCCAATGCTGACTTCCATTCTAAACAACTGGGGTGATAGTTATACTTCGTTTAAACGTCTTCCATGTCAGTTTTGCATTAAGTATTATCAGATGGATACTTTGGTTAAGGGTTCTAGTTTTAGATTTATGTTTTTTTTTTTTATTTTAGTCACTGTAGGAGGAAAAGTTTATCCTCAGAGTTATGAAGGGAATGCTGAATAAGGTCCTAATTTCTTTGGCTCATTATAATAGTTCACTGCCTCTTTCATTTCTTGGTGTTGATCTGCCTCATCCAAAAGTAGATTTTTGCAAAATTTACTGATGCATTAAATTACAGGAGGTGGTGAATAATTCCTATCACAACCAATTTAACTCATAATTCTTGTCTTTCTATAAAGAGTTTATCTGTGTAAGCATAGCACTAGCAGTTTAGATGAAGAATTAATTTCCTTTTAAATAGCTGATATTTACAAAATAAGAATCTGGAAAGCATCAGCAAAACCTAATTAAAATAATTTTTAAAATTACTTCATGGAAAAAATACTTAAGTATCTTATCTGACATATTGACCTTATCCAGTCACTATTACATTAACTTATATTTGTGTACTCAAACATATCTGTATACAGGGTCTTTCCCCCCATGCACTCCTGTTTGAAGATAGTGAACTGAAGAAGAAAGTTATCTCTATTAAAAATACTCCAAAAATAATAAAAGGGAAGAGAGGCAGATAATCTCCAGTAGGATGATTTTGAAAAAAAAGAGTTTAGAAATTACTAATTGCATTGTTAAAATGTCAGTGTAAAAACTACTTTGAGTTATTTGCATTGTATTACTGAAATTAACAAGAAAAAAGTGTACTTACTTGGTAGTGGATGCTTTTTATTCCTGGGGATTTTCTGCCAATATGTGCAAAAAATGACTCATTACTGGGGGAATTTTCTTGAACTGAAATATTTCTCCCCGTTTCTTCTTGGAAAAATCATTTTGAGTATGAATCAGGAGCAAGACCAATGTAAATTATCCCTCTGGGATAGTGGAGTGGATAATTGTTTTAAAAATATTAAATAGCTTTTTGTTTTTAATGTGATGTTGATCTGTGTTTTATCAGCGAAGAACACTTGAGATAACTAAAGGTTTTTGAGTGAAAAAGACTTGATTGTGTTTTCATTACCAACAAGTTGTGGGTTCATTTATTGTTAGGCTGTGTGATTACAAAATGGGAGTTTGGGGCATGGAGGAAAGTGGTATGCTGAGAAGAAGGGTTAATTTGCATTTAGCTGTATGGGTGGAACACAGAAAAGGTAAATCTGACTAAATTAAGTATTTGTTGTTGTGGAAGTGGGAGATTTTAATCTGCTGCTCAGAATGGCAGAGTCCTACAGAAACTTAAAGGCATAAAGAAAGTTTTGTGGTTAAAACAGCCCTAGGTTTGTAATAAAGCACAGCTGTTCCCACTTCCGCTCACATTCTTTTATTGTAATACATTCTACAGACTAGCTGACCCAGTCTTAAATGTGGCTGAACCATAAAACCTGTTTTGTCTCATTTCTATGAGATCTTGCTTGAAGCGTTCAAAAGATATAAAGACTTTTTTTCCTTCAGAGTGGTTAACTCCAGTCCAATGTGATGTTTGTATCTGAAGTTACAGCAGCTTCATGTAATTCAGACCTTGTCTATGCAGGTACTGAAAGGAAGCACAGAGGTTTGGGAGTTTATTTTATTTTATTTATTTTTTACTAGGACAACTCTGAAATAACTATACTATTATTATTATAAGTATATTACCATATACTTACATATTTCCTCAGTTTTATTTACATTCACGTAGCAGGCTTTTGTGACCTACTGAATATTTTTAGCTGATCTACCCTGGCAGTGCTGCTACCATAGTATTTAAACTGACAGTGATTACATAAAGCCTGCAAATAGGCACTAAGGTTTCCCATATGTATGTTGGGATTTTTTTTTTTTTAGTTTTTAAAAGACAACAATCAAAACCAGCAAACATCAAGCACACCGGTACTGGTGTGACAAGAAAAGAAGGGAGAGAGTGGAAGGAATATATGTGCCTTTTTGGCCACTGCAAAGGAATTATAATATACCACATAAACCAATGAAAACAGGTCAGAATTTACTGCTGTGTTGTTATTTAATACTACCAAAGCACCTACATATTTTATGTAACAAAACTTTCAGATATTCTTTGCAGACCAACTTGAACAAGAACCAGTGGATTAATATAAGCACAGTAAAGGATATAGAGCACCTTGAAATGTAATTTTTATTTCATCAGTTTAGCACCTGTCTCTAAGAGTCCCTTGCTCAGGTTAGCACTCTTGTAGGTAGAACTATTTTGATACTTGTTTGTGGCTGAACTAAAGCACTCCAAACATACAGGATATTCTTGGCCTATTTTTCAAGGATTTTCATGATTAATGAGATATTAATCTTTTTTTATAGATACCAAATCCCTTTATAAATGTTTCCAAATAAAGGTAATCTTTCTTATTTGGCATATTATACATATTTTTGCATGCATTTGTGACTTAACTATGTATAATTGGACCATTTTGAGGGAGGAGTTGTATTCTACCAATTAACTCATATTTCAATATATGGGGAGGTGGGGGCACTTACAATGTTGAGCTTTTGAGTTGCAAAGTTTTGCCTTATTGCATGTAGATAAGTAGAAGCATCTGTATTCAAGTTTTTCAGTCAGTCAGATCAAGAAGGCTGCTTTAGAAGACAGCTGAAAGCAATGAAGGAATCCTTCACAGATTTAAAATCATTATCCAGAATTTTAGGTTTAAATGTTTAATCAGTGCAGTATGATATGAAAGCAGAAATATTTGTTGCAGACTTTTAGAAATATTCTCTCAGGGTTTTACAGACAGTTGCAAGTAGTGTTTTGGTTAGATTTTTTTTTTTTAATTCTGACTGCAGAAGTGAATAAAAACATTACTGTGTCTCTTTTTTTCTCTGTTGGTCTAGTGACAGTTGGCAGGTGCTGGCTTCCAGTAAGTGAGAGTTTTTAAGTTGCACAGCTTGGTAATTGGCATAGAAATTTAGTAAGAAAATTACCTCCTTCTCTTATGCTACAATACAGGCTTTCTAAGACAAGTTATTTTTCTCTTCCAGAGAAAATCAGCCATTATTAAATTTTCTCAAAGAAAGAGTGCATACATGTAGGCAGCATGAGGAAGAAGTACTTGTCCTCCAAAGGGCTTGTGTCACTAAAAGCCGACAGCTCAGTCTCACCTATATTTTTGAAAACCAGTGTAAGAATGGAAGTTGAAGTGGGTACCAGTTGGGAAAAACTTTAGGGATACCTCTGTGAAATGAGTGGCAAAAGATAATACTGTACAAAGAAAATAGTTGTCAATCTGCATTTATGCAGAGAATGGCTTCTTTTCCCCCCTCATTAAAAATAACATTTCTATAGTGTGCATATGAAAATATGATTCTTTACTCCTTCATTTTTCTTTTCTTTCGCTTCTTTGGTTATTTAGTTTTTGTTTGTTTGTTTGCTTTTGGTTTGGTTGTTTTTTTTTAATGGAGCAAAGTGCAGTGAAGGGTGAGTTGTTTTGTGAGATATTACTGCTGAAAGACACTTAAAAGTGTATTTTGCTTTTAACAGTTTTTGAAGATTGTTGCAGTGTGTGTGGGTACAAATCATAGTGCACTTAAAGCAAGAATTACAGAATTCACAGAAATCTGTCATTCTGTGAGACTTGTGGAGTCCCGTCATGCATCAGATACAAGATCTGAGCTGATCATGTCTTATAGTTTGTAGTATCTTTTCTTCTTAATAAAAGCCTAAAACACCATTTATTTGAGTATATTGTTGGAGACAAATTGTATAAAGAACAAGACCACATGTTGAAAAAAATACATTATTCTGCAGGGTAGTGTGTGTCAGGGTGAGCAGGAGATTGGTCCTGATCTCGTTTAGAGCATCTAAACATGTTTGTAAATTCTCTTTTACATGTTTGTAAATTCTCCATACTTTGGAGGCATTCCATGATAGGGGAGTGAGTCAGAGAAAGGTATTCCAATGAAAATGTATTAGAATCACTTTTATTAATTAATCTTTTATTATGAATAGAATAAGACTGTTATTAAAAGCAGATAACTATTTGCATGGTATATTTGCTTATTTCCTCCCCCTGTTCTCACCCCCACAGGCACACACTATCACACAGACACTGCAACACACACGTCACTCCCAGTCCAGCCCAGCTGTTCACTCACCAGGGAGCTGCACTGGTGTGAGAGTGACCTCTAGGCAGGTGTGCAGAGAGTCCCTCACAGGTCCCAGGTTTCCTCAGCAGCACATGCAGAGCTGGTGTTTCTGCACAACTGCCATTGGCACCTTGGATATGGACTGAGCTGCACAGCCCCCTTCTTGGTGCCAGCATGGCCTGGTGGCCTTTCACATGCTCAGCATGCTCTGAGTCTTTCATTCTTGAAGATACAGCAGGACAACAAATCTCCATACCTTGTTAGTCTTTGACAGACTTTTACACCTTCTCAGCACATACGTTTCTCTTTTTAGTTTGCTCTTTTCTCCTGCCTGTCACTTGTCCGCTCTTACAGCTTCCATTTACAGAAACTTCCAGCAATACGGCTTTTATGACAACACAAGTCTTGTACTGGTACTTTATCGTGAAACTGCAGTGGGATATCACTGACCTGTGAAACACTTTTCTCAACTTTCTTTCTATCTTTTATATTTGAAATTTAACTGTAATCAGTTTGAATTTTGAAATTTCATATTCTGATTTACTTCTATGGAGGTTTTGTTATTTGTTCCAACTGAGTGCAAGTTCAGTTCCATTTTCCAATTCTTATAAAAATAGTAACAAAAATGACAATTTTATCCAACTTTTGTTATGCAATTCCAGTGCAAATGTATTTATTATAACTAAGTGAACTATTTCTGCAGAAGTAGTCATCTTTATTTCAAGGTTGTCCTTCCCCTTTCTCAATCCCAAATATTATTTTTTACCTTTTACCAGAGTTCCATAATTAAAATTTCTACCATTGAAGCTCGTTTTACAATTAATGTTTCCAGTTGATGTTGAAAATGGAGAGAAGTTAGATCTAGTGGTTTCCTATAACTTTAAGGTATGTTGCACCCTCTACAGGTTTTGTGATTCCAAAAAGAAAGCTTTATGGATTTCCACTGTGATTAGCTGATTATTAGGTCCGACACTTAATCACAAGTATGTGAGTGTGCATTGGGAATAATTTAACTGGGGAGTGGCACTGACATAAAACTGTTTTTAATGAGCTTTATCTGCAGACAACTTTGAAGATGAGAAGTAATTTACATAACATTTTATTTTGTCCACAAAGAGTTTATTAATTCAGCTTTTTAGCTGCTATCATTGGACATCTTTCCGAGTACTATTTGTTCACTGCAAGTAAGATGAAAAGATCTGACCCGTAAATGTGAAGAGCGCTACAATTGCTATTCCGTCAATGCTATTCAATATTTTTCTATCAAATACTTTTATAATAAACACAAAAGAGTATGGCGTAATAAACACTTGAAGAAAAGCACCAAGATCAGTGTTTACAAAGCCATAGTGCTGTCTACTCTCTTATATGGTTCCGAATCATAGGTCATCTACCGCCACCACCTACGTCTCCTAGAGCGCTTCCATCAACGCTGCCTCCGTTCAATCTTAAACATCCACTGGTCAGATTAGGTGACCAATACATCTGTTCTAGAGCAAGCAGCTGTCACAAGTATTGAGGCCATGTTACTGAGAACGCAGCTGCGATGGGCAGGGCACGTCTCAAGGATGAAGGACCACCACCTCCCTAAGATCCTACTCTATGGTGAACTTGCCACCGGCTGCCGCATGAGAGGAGCCCCGAAGAAAAGATACAAGGACTCCCTGAAACAACATCTCAGCCTTGGCCATATTGATCACCATAACTGGTCTACTCTGGCCTCAAACCGGGAGGCCTTGCGACACGCCATCTATAACGTAGCTGTCTCCTTCGAGAACACACACAGGATCACTCTCGAGGAAAAAAGGCAACGCAGAAAGAACCGTGTATTGCAGAATACACCACCTAAGGAGTCCTTCTGCTGTGCCTTTTGCAATTGGATATGTCTGTCACGTATTGGCCTCATAAGCCACCAGCGTGCCTGTAGCAAATGTGGATAGAACCTTCCCAAATCTTCGTTTGCGAAGCCTAGCCATGATGATCAAATACTTTTACTACCTAAAGTTATTTCCATATATTATATTTCTACATGCCTGAACAATATTTGAACCCTCTCCTAATGGGATTCCCTTTATAACCTACTGTCGTAGTTGCTTGGAGGTCACTCCAGGTATCTTTGTAGATTCTTAAGCACTATATATAATGTTGGCATTATACAGAAATTGTTGCCAAATAGCTCTGAAATTGTTGGGTTAACAGAACCCTCTAACACTGCATTTTTCCTGTTAGAAACCAAGGCATTACTTTATTCACAGCTCTGGGGTGCGTCTTTGGGCAACAAAATCTCGGCCTCCACACAAATGCAGATTCTAAGCTTTTTTACCTATTTATTCATTTTTAACAAATTAATGTTCATTGATTCTAAATTACATAATTTTCTTTCATTAATTGGTATTCTATCTTCTATTGGTCATGGATTTCTCTCTTTCTATTCTAATTAGTCCGTATTTTTAGTCTTTTTAGTATCTTTTTCCTCTGGTAGGGACTTTCTAACTCATTACTAAGTCTTTTTTAGCAGTTTCTTTATCTTCTGGTTTCTGCAAAATGTCTTTGTGGTCCATAAATTCTGTATTCCAGATGTCCAACTTCAACAATAAATCTTTCTCTCTCAGACTTTGTTTATTGACGCATATCAAGGTTAGCTTAACAAAGTTTACAGTTTCAGTACTTTTTCCAAACTGTGTTCTCACAATGGCAGCTTATGTTAAATTCTGCTGAATGCTAGCTAGAAGTGATGTAAGACCTAACACACCACTTACGATTAATTAAAACAACTAACTGAAAGGTTAATTAAAACCATTAAAAAAATTAGAAAAGTTATATAATTTCCAGCAAACTTGTAATATCCCATCAGATGATCTCTGAGTTTTCTCCTGTAGCCTCTGGTGGTCTAGTGGTTAAGGTGCAGGACTCTCACCGCTGCGACCCGGGTTCGATTCCCAGCCCCCCGGGCAGATGGAGCTCGTCAGCCTTGTGAGGCAATCCATCTAAGAGAAGGTCACTCTAAACAAACCTACGTCCTGAGACCCTCACTGCCACTGTCCAAGCTTGCTCGGCCCCGGCAGATGAACCTCAGGATTAAAGGGTGGGCTCAGTTCAGCGCACGCTGTGTCTCACCTAAAAAATCCACTGCGCAGGCTCGAAGGGTTAATGACCTTTCCCAAATCTTCGCTCACGAAGACTGGCCATCATCACTCTATTACTTTCCATGGATAGATATGTAGAACAAGGATGAAATCGTTTATCATTCTGCAAAAGCCATTTCCCTGTCTCTATGTTGATTTGTCTGCAAATGGAATTACTGTATTTGAAGAAGAATTTTTTAAATACTGCTTATGATCTAATACTTTTCATTTCTGAGGCTTCCTAAAGGCATCTCAAATACTTAAGAATGCAGGTAAATTTAGGTTCTGCTTTTCACCTCTGAAAAAAACTGAATTTCTTGTCACTTGGCGGTAGACATCAAGCTAGTTGGATTTACCACTTTAGAAGACAGGTATGTTATGCCTCTTCTTTTTGGTGTCTGTGGGTGCTTAGTGTTTTATATATCCTTTTGATATAGACTAAAACATAGAGTGATGTTTTAATTTAATTTCAAGATTCTTAATTACCTGAACATTTCCTTTGGCTCTGATATGTACCTTCGAGCATAGTGGCTGCAGATTGTTCGCTTGATGGCTTCCCTGTATGGGGTTGTCAATTTTCATGTGATGAATAGCTCAGTAATTTTGGAGGCATTCCATACTTTGTAACTGTACAATGAATTGGAATCCCATTAATTATTAATAAAAAAATGTAGTTCAGGTTCTTTCGGAGCTTTCACTAAACTGTATTTTTAAATGGTATGTTTATAATTCCAAATCTAGTAATAATTTTTTAAGAACCAGCAAGTAAATTCGACAATTAGATTTAATGAAATTTAAATAAAAGCTGTGTTCTCTCAGGAACTTAGTATCTGTGTCTGTCATATTTTGGATTTTATTTTTGTTCCGAATGATTATGCTAATATAACTAAACAATTTGAATTTGTCACCACTGTTACCATAGACATCTTAAGAATAAATATTTGAATACCTGAGATTGTAGTAAATAAAAAAAAAAATTACATTTATGATTTTAGATCCATAGAATCATTGAGGTTGGAAAAGACCTTTAAGATCATCAAATCCAACCATAAACCTAACACAGCCAAGTCCACCACTGAGCCATGTCCATAAGCGCCCAATCTACATACATTTTAAGTATCTTCAGGGATGGTGGCACAATCGCTTCCCTGGGCAGCCTGTTCCAGTGCTTGACAACTCTTTTGGTGAAGACATATACCCAATGTAAACCTCCTAAATGAGACCACTTCCTCTTGTTCTATTGCTTGTTACATAGAAGAGACTTGACACCCACCTTGTTATGGGTAGTTAGGTAGTCCTCAGCAGTAAGGTCTCTCCTCAGCCTCCTTTTCTCCAGGCTAAACATTCTCAGCTCCCTCAGTCACTCCTCATAGGACTTCTGCTCCAGATCCTTCACCAGCTTTATTGCCCTTCTCTGGACACACTCCAGCACCTCAATGTCTTTCTTGCAGTGAGAAGCCCCAAACTGAACACAGGATTTGAGGTGCAGCCTCACCAGTGCTGAGCACAGGGGGACAATCACTGCCCTGGGCCTGTTGACCACGCTATTGCTGATACAGGCCATGATGCCATTGGTCTTACTACTAAAGACTGAGGCAAAAAGGGCATTAAGTAATTCAGCCTTTTCCTCATTTGTCACTGTTTCTGCCCACGTCCAGTAAAGGATAGGGAGTCTCCTTAACCCTCCTTTTGTTGCTAATGTATTTATAGAAACAGTAGGCTGCCAAAAGGCCATGTAAACAATGCTTAACTAAAGCTACTGTGATATTCAGGAAAAAATAAAGCTATTGTTATTTTGTGATAGCTGCTTTATATTTAACAGTTCTTGCTTTCTGAAATAGTTAAAATGAGGGATACCAGATAGTACCTGTGTTCCCCTAAACTCTGTTGACTGATGTGTAAACATAATGCTGAATATATATTTGGGAGCAGGGAGGGAAGAGTTGTGTTGGTAGACTTAATTTTTGTATAGTTTTGCAGTATTTTTGCGCTTCAGTTGCTATAATAGAATTCTTCATTTTAGTGTAGTCATTCTGTTTTCTTCTCAATCTTCTCATATGAGCTATGAATTCCAAAGACTTTTGTCCTCATTTTGGCCATCATAAAGATGCAGAAACTTAATTTATAGAGAGGTATAGTGCCGTATTTTCAAATTGCATACTCAGATTATTTGTTCATTTGGAATAGAATTCAGTATGTTTTTTATAAGTGAGTAGGGTTTGGGGTGGAAAAAGTAAAGCATTTTCAACATGTTTCACTCCCTATTTCATGTCTCGTTGAGTTAGCTTGAATATTAGTAGATCAAGGGAATGAATGATATCCCAGATGATTTAATCTGTTGTTTCCCACAGAGGCAATATATTATATTTTGAAAAAAAGCAGAGAGTAATTATATATATTTTTGGTAGATGAGCTCTTGAAAAGTTTGAAGTTGTTTTCTCCAACTTTAAAAATAATCGCCTTAACTATATCTTGGGTTTATTAAATAGCAGTGGGTTAGGACAAGATTTCTAACACTCTTCTAGTGAATGATCAGTTATTCAGTGTAATACTTTATATAAGGAGAAGAGAAGAAGGTGACAGAGAATAATTTTTGTGTCATCCTTCAAAAGACTGTTTTTTCCCTTCCTTTGAGTGTTTAAATTATTATTTTTTTTATTGTGATCAGACAAAACTATGCCAACCTCTTTTTCTCAAAATGTCAACCTCCTTGCAGTTTGTTTTTTCAGTATTTTAATGGAAGTACCTGATTGCACCTTTTAATTTGGAAGAGCTCAGAGTCCTTGGCTGGAACAAAAGAAACCACTTTCAGGAGAATCTGGAAGAACATGCTGACCCTACAAGTACTGTCTGAACAGTGCAAATCTCAATGGTCCTTTGACAGCAAGTTCCCTTGAAACTGTTTGGCAGTGTCATTTATCTCCTTTCAACTGCCTAGTTTAGCTCACAGACACGCAGTCTCACCAGATAATCCTTAAAAGACAGTGCTTGTATTTGTTATCTTTCTGAGCAGAGTGTTCTATCTCCTGTGAAACCATTAGATGCAGGTTTCTGGTCCTTGTATGAGTGATATACCAAGTAATGTCCTTATAGATGTTTGCATGGAGGATTGTTAGCTTGCTATTTTTGTTGATGTATTGTATTTTAGATGTATTTTTTCCCTTTTTTTCCCCCCAGTACTTCAAGCTGTTGAAAGGTGTAAGCACAGTCAAAAAATAGAACAAAGTTTGAAAAATTATCATAGATGCAAATGAGGAGGAAATCTATTGAATTTCATTGCCTGATGACAAGAAGGTCTATTTCAGTTTAAAGCAGTAAGTAATGCTGCAGGTTTGGGTTTGTGGTTTTTTTTTTAAATATTCATTATGTTTAATTTTGTAGAAGTTTTATGTTCTCTTTTGGGATTTTGATAGCTGTTCAGACAAGAATATTCTCTATTGACACATTCAGACAGATGGTTGTCCTGTACAATATGTACAAGGATGTTCTTTTCTCAGGGACTGAATTTCAGCTTTGACTGTTAAGACTTGGGATTATGTTCATTTTCCCTCTCTGATTCAGGCACTGATGTAGCCCCTGGAGAGTAGTCTTCTGGTTATCACTAGAGGCAGTAAATGAAATCTGTAAGATGGAGGAAGTAGGTCATGGTTTATGTTCTGGTTTTCAGTTTATCACTAAATGGAGTAATAGAAAAGCCAGTGCATATTGAAATCTCAAGGTATCGGCTATTGGTGCTGGTACTGTCATGAGGTGGAGTTTGACAGGTTAAATATTTGCATGATTGGATTTCACGAGAAAAGAGATGATGATTATGTTTCAACTTGAATTTGTGTATGATTCCAGTCAAATAGAAGCCAGGGTTGCCTTTGACTTTCTTCCCCTGTGTAGACATGGAATTGATTTTAGTTTATTTGTCTCTGAAGAATTTTCTTTTTAAAAAAATCACCTTTTTAATGACTTGGTAAATTCTATGAAAAATACATTAGAAATCACTTAAAAAACCTGTAACTTATTACAACTTAAGAGATCTCAGTTAGAGATCTCTTACAACAAACAAAAAACCCCTCCCAGAATGTTTAAATTATTTTTTTGGTACAAGTAAATTTGAGTAAGCCATCTGAAAAACCAACAGTCTACAAGTCCTGAGGCAAAAACCATCTTCCGTTGAATCAAAATGGATGCATAATAATGTTATTAAAATATTCTACTTAAATTTTAAATTCCTTTTAAGTATTTGTGTGGAAGGTTTTGAAATTTATTCAACCTATGTTTTAATAAAAGGGAAGGTAATAGGTTTGATCTTGTTTCAGTTCCTTAGAAATACATTCTGTTCTGTCTGAGAACTGAGAGTTTCTCAGTATTCTGTTTATTCCATTTATTTCTGAGTGTTCTGTTTACACACTACTGTTCATGGGTTCTTGTAGACCTTAGCAAGAAGTGCCATAAAATTTTAAAGTAAAACATTAATAAAATTTAGTCGACTGAAAAAAATAGTGAGTTATTCCCATCGTTGTCATAGTGATAGCTTAAAGTTTTATTTGGGAAGACAAACGTGTAAGGAAAAGATGATCAGAGGTGTATTTGACGAATACACTTTTCACATACTGAAGTTTTAGCTGTACAAAAGATAGTAATCACACATTTGCTCATTTTAGATAAATGTGAATGTATGTTATTAATGACTTTGAAATTTCAATCATTCCAGTTTTCATAATTTAGAACTCTTAAGTATTTTCATTTGTCATTCTCCATTTGTTGATGCAGGTAGCAGTCATCTCAGATAAACAGATGTATTTTCACCGATTATATAGTCAACTAGCAAGGAGAGAATTTACTAATATGTACTGGTTTTGCATGGCCAGGTTTTGATATTGGAGGGCTATAGGGGTGGCTGCTGTGAGAAGCTGCCAGAAGCTTCCCCCATGTCCAACAGAGCCAATGCCAGCCTTCAAGACAGACCTGCTGCTGGCTGTGGCCAAGCCCATCAGTGACTCTTCATTACCCTTCTCTGATTTGACTGGTAATAAATTAATCTGAATTCCCCAAGCTGAGTCTGTGTTTCCTGTGATGGTAATTGGTGAATGATCTCTCCACGTCCTTATCTCAACACAGCAAGCCTTTCCAGCTGAGGAGGGGATGGAGGTCAATGCACCACATAAACTAACAGTCATATCAGCTAATTTTCTGTCTGATCACCCAGAGTGATCTTAGAATCAAAAAACAATAACGGAAGCTTGTTTGAGTGGAAAAAAATAAATTTTAGGATAAAAAAAAAAGACTTCTGCATACCTCTTATTCTGTGTTCCAGCATAGAGAGCAAGCAAACATCTGTTCTAAACCATAAGGGAATGGTGAAACAATGTTCGTTTGTATTCTTGTAGTTGATTTTCTTTATTTGTTTACATTTTTTGGATGTGTGTATCTGAGTTATCACTTTATGCTTGTTATAAAAGCATTGTTGTCATACTGTTAAGCTAGAAGTTATGTCAGTTACTAGAAGTGATGTATTGCAGTATTAGTGTACTGATTACAGCACACTAATGGGCAGAAATTTGTTATTTTTTATCACACATAAATGCAAGAGATTAAAATAGACATGCTTCCTGATGAAATTCTGAGCATGTCAGCGTGATAGTGTGCTTTGCTTTGAGCTGAACCTGCTGTTTTGAATAGCTGGAGAAAATGATCCCATAATAATATCACTTTCTTTTTAAATAAAATAATAAGATTATGGGTTAAAAGCTCATGTTACTGACATTTTCCTCTTCAGTCTGAGAATAGTTATGATTTGTAGTTACAATTTCTGTTTCATAATGAAAGTTGCTGATCTGCCTCAAAAAATGGAAGAGTGCAGACTCTTCAGTGGTTTGTTAAATGCTGCTCTGCCATATGCATCTGTAACAATTGGCTTTAATAAATAGCCCTGTCTTCTGGCCTTTATCTTGTAGAGTATCTGATAAACCAGTATTTTCATATTTTCTTTGAGAAATATTTAACCTGAGATTCAGCCTGTCTTCTCTGATCTGCTGTAAGATATCAGTACATAGCTTGGACCTACCCCTTGCCCTGCTGGTAATTCATGCTCTGGGAGGCTATGAGAAAGCTTTCAGGAAATGGGATGAACTCTCAGAAGTGTTTCAGGAGAGAGCACACCAGGGGCTTTGTTTTTAAAGAAGATGCCAGTGGGATCTAAATTTTGCGAGAGTAGAGCATAGGGCATATTCCTGGGAAACTTCTAGGAACAGTTTGACTACTTCAATCTTACATGAAATGACAGTTTCTCATCATGGAAGTACAGTTCTCTAATACTTGTGGAAGTCTCAGCTCCTACAAAGTCACCAGAAGCATGTCTTTACAAAAATGGACGTGTTTTGTTGTTTTTTTTAATACCCTATATGTGAATAGCATGCTGTTTGAGTCATTCCGAAGAATTGCCATGTAAACTATCGTGGCTGGGCTTCGCAAACAAAGATTTGGGAAGGGCTCTACCCACGTTTGTTGCAAGCGCATTGGTGGCTAAAAAGGCAATTACGAGATAGACAAGTCCAGTTGCAAAAGGCACAGCAGAAAGACTCTTTAGGAGATATATTCTGCAAGACACGATTCTTTCTGCATTGTCTTTTCTCCTTAAGGGTGATCCTGCGTGCTTTCTCAAAAGGAAGCAGCAGCGTTATAGATCGTGTGTCTCCAGGCCTCCCGATTGGAGGCCAGAGTAGACCAGTTATGATGATCAATATGGCTGAGGCTGAGATGTTGTTTCAGGGAGTCCTTGTATCTTTTCTTCGGGGCTCCTCTCTTGCGGCAGCCACTGGCAAGTTCACCATAAAGCAAGATCTTAGGGAGGCGGTGGTCCTTCATCCTGGAGACGTGCCCTGCCCAACACAGCTGTGTTCTCAGTAACATGGCCTCAATACTTGTGACAGCTGCTTGCTCTAGAACAGATGTATTGGTCACCTAATCTGACCAGTGGATGTTTAGGATTGTGCGGAGACAGCGTTGATGGAAGCGTTCTAGGAGACGGAGGTGGTGGCCGTAAATGACCCATGATTCAGATCCATATAAGAGAGTAGACAGCACTGTGTCTCTGTAAACACTGATCTTTATACTTTTCTTCAGGTGTTTATTTCACCAAACTCTTTTATGAAGCTTTCCAAAAGCACTATATGCCTTTGCTAACCTGTTGTCTTATCTCTCTGTCAATCTTACCTTCCGAGGAGATGAGGCTACCTAGGTAATTAAACTGCTGAACTGGTTTGAGCTCTGATTCACCAATGGTGATATAAGGATGAAGGAAGACTTCCTAAGGTGCTGGTTAATGGAGAACTTCTGTCTTCTTCAAGCTGACTTCCAGCCCAAAGAGCTCAGCAGCGTCTGCAAAGCAGGATGTTAAATGCTGCAGAGCTGCTTCTGTGTGTGCAACAAGGGCGGCATCATCAGCATAAAGCAGCTCCCGGACAAGATGGTTTAAGGTCTTGGTGTGGGCCTTCAGTCACCTTAGGTTGAATAGGCTTCCATCAGTACGGTGTCGGACGTAGATACCGTCCTGGTCCTCGAGGTCTGCCATGGCCCTTTGGAGCATCATGCTGAAAAAGATTGTGAATAGGGTTGGTGCGAGAATGCAGCCTTGTTTCACACCATTCGTTATTAGAAAGGGCTCAGAAAGTGCATAGTCATATCTGACTTGGCTGTGCTGATCCTCATGGAGTGAGATGATCATTTTAAGGAACTTGGCCCTCCAGGCCCCTGGGCGTGGCCACCGGTGGCCATGTAAACTTTATACCTTATAAATTTCCTGTTTTATAAGCTGCCTTATTTTTGTCAGCTCTTATATATAGTGATTACTAAAAAAAAAATTTAAAAAAAATCGTGAAGCTAGTAAAGTGTTGATGAATAAGTGAGGAAGGAAGAATGACAAATTTCTGCAAGTGGAGGGAATGGTTTTATATATGAGGGTAACCTTGGCTCCTCCCAGCTGTTCTGTCTGTAGGCTGACCAAGTGAAGCAGCACCTGACTCTCCTGGGCAGTCTGAGCAGGGTGCAATGGCCAGGAGCCCCCAAGGGTGGGCGGGTGTGGGCTTCTGGAGCAGTGCCCTCCTCCTGGGGTCCATAATAAACCGGCTCTGAATGAGGGGCTGTCGTCTTCTCTTAAGTGATACCATGTGCTTCTTACATGGAATCACTTCCATTCTTTAGAACTGGTTTCCTGTTCATTATGATAGTCTCATTCATGTGAAAAGAATCTAACTTCTGTGCACCTATTTCCACTTGTGAGATTTTTGGGGGAAATGGAGCGAAAAGTGATGCGAGGTTAGATCTGTGTAACTTGGTGGGCTCAGCCTCTCTTAAGGTTAGAGTGTTGTTATACCTGTCCTTGAATCTCCTGTGTTCTGAGCAGTAAATAACCAACGCTGTTCCAATGGCACCTTTCCAGTAGTACTGTGAAAGAAAAATTCCTTCAGGGTGAAAACTCTTCTCTAATGGTTGCCATGGAAATGGAGAACTGAGTGAATATATGGCTTAATATCTCAGTTACATGTAAATGTTCTGCAACCTTTTCTGCCTTATCATTTAGGAGAAACATTGATTCTCTAACCATCAGTGCTTTCAGCTGCATTATAGATTATATTTGGGACAATCCTTTAATGCAGAAAAATAGGTATCTATTTAAATAAATGGTTTGGTTTCATAGAGTCCTGCTGGCTGTTCAAGATTTTAGTAGGCAATGTTGTTTTTCTGTTGTTGTTGCATAAGGTGCATTTTTTAGTTTGATATAATCAATGCTTTAAATACTGTACTAATATCCAGGGTCTATTACTATTTTTTTCCCTGTCATAGCCCCGTGACATTTCTAGTAAAAAAGATTCCTCAAGTGCATTCCAGAGAATCTATAAGACAGGAGATACAGCAGAATTGATCATAATTGCCTCAATATGCTGCTTGTTATTAGTGGAGGCAAATTATTCCAGTGTATTCTGGTCAGGTAGATGAGTTACAGTGCAGTGTTGAAATGTCAAATTCCTCCATCCATGAGAGAATTTAACTTTTTCTGGAAAAATGCTATGTTAAACTTGACTTAATGTCAACTAGTTTATCTTTAACAAAAGCAAGTATTATACCACATTTAATTATTTTTTAATGTAGTGCGACTTCATGACCACTAGCAGTATAATATTGATCTGAAAGTCTTTCCCCATTTCTGTGGAGTCACTAACATGGAATGTAACCTTCTAAAGATAATTCTAGTATTATCAATTTCTATGTGGAACAAATTTTTAACAATATATTTTTATTTTATTCTGGAACACTTCTTTTCACTTTGTTCAATAGCAATGTAAATGTACTCTTACATTGAAAGAAAAAATTGCATAAAAAGCCAAACTATTCTTATTCGTTATATCTAAGTTTTGGTTTATAATTGGATTTATTTATTTAAGTGCATCTGCATTTACATGGAAGATTGCAGTGTTTCCATTCAGCATGACAGCTCCTAGCCTTTGCACCCCTCTCCAACAAGAGCCTAGTGAGTGAGTCTTTGTGATTTTGTCCATAAGTTTGGCTGAAGTTGAAGGAAAGTACTTCTAAAAAGTATCTCAAAATATTAGTTTATTTTGCTTTGCTGGTAGCTGAAAGCATAGCTTGATTCCAGTAATATTTATTAGTGATTCTTCTTTCTAACATCTGTTTTTTGGTTTTGCTGTGGAAAGACCAAAAGGACTATTGTGACCAAAAGTGACATTTTGTGATTTAAAATATGTTCTCTTCTAAATATGTGACTGTGGATGAAAGTTAATGTCAACAGAGAAGGAAGTCTGGGACCGAAAACAAACTCTTTTGTACCTTGAGAACAGTACATATGATAATGTCATGTACACAAAGCACAGTAACTGGTGTGGGCATCCTGATGTATTGATATTTAGATATATCTATATATCAGGATATGAATAATAGATATATAGTTCTTAGTTGATAATGTTCATTCTTTGTTGATGTTGATGGTGTTGATGTTAGTAATTCAAATGTTAACTCCTTTTTTGTTTGAGCTAAGAATTCATGTTGCCACTCTATGCTTGTCATATGAAAATTGCATGTGTATTCTTTCCAGATGCTGTATAGCTTTAAGGCAGTCTCGGCACTGTCAGCCAGAGCATCTCCATTTTCAAGTGCAATGACTGTACTGAGGCAAGGTGGATGTCATACAAAGTCAGTTAGCATCTATTGTGTGCAGTTCCTCTGATGAACACAGGAAGAGGAGCATTTGAATATTACCAATGAGATTAGACAAAAGTCTGAGTGACCAAAGAAAAAATTGAGCTTTTATATGGAAAAAAAAGTAAGTTTCACAAATAACATCTAGATCTTTAAACTGTAGGTGCTGCCAATGCTCAGTTAGAATAAGAAGCTGTTAATTGCATGATTTTTTAAATACTGCTTCTGCCTACTGTGTAAATGTGTAGGAGTAATACACAGTCTTCATACCTCTTGCTAGAGTTGATCTTAGAAACACTTGCTCTATATCTGAGCTATGCTAATCGAAGAGAGGCAATATTCAACTGCCTGTCCCGCTAACTTGTTAGAAGGGTTTCTTTCTGGGACAGGCAGAAACAACCCTGAGCATAGTTCAGGACTTGTTATGGTGCTGAACCATATTCCAGGCGAGAGTTTGTGCCTGCTTGGCTCTGCTGTATACAGTGTTGAAGTAGCATGGATATGGGCTGTGGCAGTGGAACTCTTATGTCAGGTAATATGGTTCAGAGCATCTTCAGTTTCCTAGTGTATACATCGCTCTAATAATGCAGAGTAACTTGAAGGACATAAAAAGGTTAATAAGACTAGCAGGTATTTTATTAATTAGCCAGATATTTAGGAAAAGTGATGCATGTATTTGAAGGTCTGGAAAATCTAATTTTACTCTGGAAAACTTTTATTGCTAACTAGGCCCTACATTATTCTACAGAAGACATTCCCTTGGGTTCATTAGCTTATAAATCCATATCTAATATAATGAACCACCTGGGATTGCTTCAAGTTAAGTGCTGAGGCAGAGAAATTTCTCTAATTCCAGACAAAATATCTGAGCCCTCGTGAGTGTGGATTCATCTATGCCAACAGCCTGATATTCATATTTCTTATTGGGAGTTTGTCCTGAAGCCGAAGAAAGTTGTAGTGACTCACTGTGGATTGACTCTACAGATGACACCAGCAGTTCCTCTTTCCCAAGGCAGATCGTTCTGTGAATAGCAGAACTTGGTTTCTGATTCGAGTGGAAGAAGTGTGTTTGAAGAAGAAGGTTTTTGAATTGTACTTTTGCTTCTTACCTAACCACCTCTTTAATTACCCAGTGACACTGCCAAAGTGATTTACAGAACCATGACACATAATGAACTGTGGTATCAACATATGCGACAAAATCAAAATCCATATCACAAAAAATAGTCATGT
This sequence comes from Lepidothrix coronata, assembly GCF_001604755.1. Lineage (NCBI taxonomy): Eukaryota > Metazoa > Chordata > Aves > Passeriformes > Pipridae > Lepidothrix > Lepidothrix coronata. The sequence goes on from NW_016690243.1 coordinate 4,583,125, forward strand.
CAACAAATCGAGATGAGTGGTAGAGTTCTAATACATGAGGAACTGCAGTGCACACAACAAGGAAGCACTTCCTTTATAAGAAATAGTTGTGATAGTTGATTAAGAGACTATATTCAAGGGCCAGCAAGGGAATATATTCTGTATGGGTAGATCAGTAACTATTCTGATCATGTTTCTTTCAGTGTTTAGATTCAATGAGATTGATGGCCAGTGAAGGCAAAATGGCACATCGCAGGCTATGAGAAAAAAGTATCCTTCTGATCTGGATGGACTCACGTCTTTTCTCAGCACAGTCTGAGACTGCATTGTGCATCCTTAATATTCTCCCAACTCATACAAAGTTTAGCTCATTGACCACATGATGGTCATAAGATTTATGCATATATTTGTTGATAAAATAGGGTTGCATTTGGTCATTTAATTCCAGTTCAATTTCTAGTTCTTCCCTCCATACCACACAGCCCCCTCCCTGCCTTCCCTCAGTTCTCTAATTCAGTAATTTATTTCAAAGTCTGTCATTCATTCTGCTTACTATCCTGGAAATGTCTGGCTCCTAGAGAGCTACAGGTGGTGATCCTTTTAATTTAGGAAGTTGTCATCCTAGTTTTGGGAAAAAAATTCTAAACAAACTAAATCCTGCTGAAACTCAGGACACTGTAGGTGCATAAGAGCAGGTGCCTATTCCACTGTCAGAAGCATTATTTTTAGCATTCATAAACATGCATGAGCTAACTTTAAGTTCACTTAATTAGGTTAATTGCTAAGAAGACAATCTAGAAGAATGGGGCTAAACAATAGCTGCAAAGGGCTCCTGGGCAATAATTCTTGAGCAATTGACCTATAATTTCTTCCACGCTACCACAGTTATACAATTGTCAACACTGCACCTAGATAGTGTAAATATGCCACAAGAATAATTTTGCATAAATCACTTAAGTAGTTTCAGAATTGGTACAATGAAATCGAAGCATCAGTTTGTTGTGAAGGGATGTCTTTTAGCCAAAGCAGACTGGTGGCATTTTTGCCATGAACTTATACTTTTGTTTTGTCTTCATCTGCAGTTCAGGATAACAACTGTAGTATCTGGGACAAATGCACTCGGGAATCCTGGTGACATACACTAATATTAAGAAGGAGACACATTCTGCTAATCTGCAGGATCTTGCCTAAGAAAAATTTATGGGGAAGCTACAAACTCACATTTTGGAATAACAAGGTTCCAGGCTTTGTCATTATTTCATGCAAGACTCACCCACTAACACACACCTCTCCTTTGTCTCTCTGTGGAGTGGTTTTATTTTTTTCCCCATTCAGTTCAGGGTAAATAATTCCTATATCCCACTAAACTGTTTAACTGTGTCATTAATTTTACAAAGTGGATGTTGATTTGAAAGCAGTGTCAGCATACAGGTATCATAAAGTAGGTTGCACTAACCTTTACACTTTTTTAGGATAAGAAGATTTTCTAAAGCAATGACCTTGAAGCCTGTGTTTGAACAAAGACTACTCAGGAAGGCCTAATGTAACTGGTACTAAAGAAAAAAGATGCATTTTTGTTCCTCATGAAATTGTTCCACAGTGTAACATTTTTTTAAATGAAAGCACTAGCATTTTAAAACAGGTAAAACATCAGATGTGCTCATGGAGAATCCCTAAGTTCCCTAAAATAAGCCATTTGCTCACAGCAGGTTAGAGAATGAAAAAGGGTAGGAAAGTCAAAGAGGATAAGAAACAACACAGGCACCAGTGATAGATGTTTTTAGTGTATTAGTTCCTGTTAATTTCATCACCAGTTGTATTAGATGCCCTGCTTTATTGCTGAAGTGTCAATATTTTATTATTTTGTGAACTGGTTGATGTTTATTGTATCTTTTGAATCTAGAAACAGGTGTCATAAAATACCTTAGCCTTGCTGTCCATTTAATTTTTGTACCATTTATTGATGTTTCTGCAGAGCTAAATGTCTTAGTAAAGTGGAACATTAGATTACCTAATTAAGTATTTGAGAGGGATATGTGCTAAAAATAAAACTAGTGGCAGCAATTCACTGTTCTTAATAGTTATAAGTAGTGTAAAATATAGAACACAACTTCAGACCTCTACTTGAATAGGATTTATTTTAAGACCTTTATTTACAGCCTGCATCATCGAGGGAGTATTTCAGTGTTTTCTTTCAGAACTGGCTCAAGCCAAGTAATGACTGAACCACTTACAATATCCCAACACTTTAATTGTCAATTATCTTGTTTTTTATGTGGCCTTCAGTCTTTAACTGGATACTTTACAGAATGAGAGGCATGGGAGTAATGGTTAACCCTTCTAGATATATGATTTGCCAGTGTATTGCATGCAGCAGTCATGGCACAACATGGCTCTCAGAGGACTCCGTGACATTTTTTTGCCAGCAGTGATAATACTGTCCATTGTAGTTTTGTTGACAATCAGTAGAGTGATTATGGATTTATCTGGTGCTGTAGAAATGTGTGACACATTGACAGCTGCAAAAATTATTTAATTTTGACTCCATACAAGCATACAGCTAAGTGCTTATTAATAAAGCAACATTTATAAAATAAATATTATGATGACACTCCACCCACAAAAGTGTAATTCATGTTTCTTGGAAAAGAATGATGAATCAGGAATTTCATCACATGACAAAACTAGTGTTTTTGTTGATTTAATACAATTTAAAGTTTGCTAATCCTGTGAAAATGTGATTGTTTCCTTCAATTAGAGAGAGCTTCATTAATGGCATTTAATACTCCATAAATCTATTAAATGAAAGAGCTTTAGGATTTCCTTAACAGAGAAGAAATATGATGTGCTGTGTGTTGAAATATTACTGCTTAAATAGCAGTATTTCCAAAGTTATTATGAAACTTAAATCATTGGATGGGCACTGTTAAAAGGAAGAATGTGTGTGCATGTGTGGGAGTATGTTCATATGAACATCTGAATGTGAATTAGAAAAAGGACACCTCATTGCTCTTTACAACTATATGAATGGAGGTTGTAGCAAGGTGAGTGTCATCAGTCTCTTCTCCCTGGTAACAAGTGATAGGACAAGAGGAAATGGCCTTAAGTTGCACTAGGGGAGGTCTAGATTGGATATTGGGAAAATTTCTTCACTGAAAAAGTTGTTAAGCACTGGGGCAGGCTGCCTAGGGACAGACTTATAGATGTGGCACTTAGGGACAGGATGTGCTGGGTTAACGGTTGGAGTCAACGACCTTAAAGGTCTTTTTGAACTTAAATAATACTGATACTATGATTCTAGATTTTCTTACTTGTATTCAGTGTATACAAGCTCATGGAAGAGGCTGAGGAAGGAGATACTCTCCTTGCATCTTGGTTCTATTTTCTTTTTACCAGAACTTGGATAAATAATTCACAGTCTATTTTACAAATAAAAAAAAGATGGAAGTTGGCCGAAGTATTTAATGTCCACAAGCAGAGAAGAATATTTACAGGCTGGTGATTCCTTTCAGAAATCATCAGGCTACCTGTAATATCGATGGAGTTTAGCCAGTTACGTGCTTGGTGATCAATTATTTCACCTTAACAAGAAATTTTTGATGATTTGATTAAACTGATAAGATGCCTGGAACGTGATCTTTTGATTGGGTAAGTGTAATTCATGGACTCATAGTACTGTTTAAGCACCTTTGATCAGTAATTTCAAAAAGTATTCCATCAGTATTGTTTTTTTAGTCCAATTGTAATATGCAGACTGTTCCTTTGGAACTTTTAACAGTGTTTAAAGCTATGCTACAATTATTTGTTGTGTAGTGGAGGTGAAGATTGTTCAAGGTTTAGAACAAAGAATAGGAGGAAGACAGTTCAAGTGAAAATATTTACACCAAAGCTGCACGTTTCTTGACTTGATATTCCATGGCTTATCCAGCCCTTTTGATAAGAATCATATAACTCTTCTTAATGCAGATATCTAGATTTGCACTTGGTTGTTTAATGAGCTGACAGCAGACTGTTATTAAAATGAGATTTGTAGGTCAGTAGAAGCAGTTGGACATTCTGGAATGGAGATACTCTTTACTTTCACTGATCTCTCTCTCTAGTTTAGTTTTTTGTAGGAATTAGCCTCTAAAACAAGCATGCCAATCTTGATATCAATATCACCCAGATGGGTGAAGAAAAATACCCACAAGGTGCACCTGAGTAATTTTTTCTTGTTAATTGAAAAAAATTAGGCATTGATTTCTGCTGCTAGTAATGGAATAATCCTATGTCACTTACCCAAATTAGAGATATGCTTTGCATCTTAGCAGTTTTACTTTATTCTCAGAGTCAACAGTTGTTTGAGCTGATGTTAGCAACAGTAATGGCAAAAACTACAGAGAAGTAGTATCTTTGTATTTCTTTCTACGTTGTGATTCATTTTAGTATCTATTAGGAAAAAAATGACAAAAAAGGTAATAACTATAATTATTAAAAGATTACTGCAACCCTCAGGAAGCATACTATAATATGAAATAATGTTTAGGGGGAAAACTGGCAAATAGAAGTATAGAAGTTTCAAGTTTTGCTTTGTTTGTTTGTTTGTTTATTTTAAAGTTACCTCTCTGTATATTCTGAGTGAATATTTACTTAAAATTCCTTGCATATAGATGTCCTTTGACTGACTGGAAGGTATCTCTTTTATTATGACTATTTTGCCTCTAGTTCATTTTTCACCTACTTGCTTGTTGAAGTTACAGCTTGTTGAAATGTTTGTTGATTGTGGGTTAGTTCATGCTTTACTTTCTACATCATGGATGTTATACTTGTAAGTACTGTAAATTTGCTCCTGTTTTTTGATAGGCTCTTGGTCTTTGCTTTAAAAAGTAACAGGGAATTTTGAAATACTCCATCTTGTGTCTGTGTCCAACTCCTGAATAATTTCAGAAATTAAACATAAAGAATTAGGAAGCTCACTCAAAAATGAAAGGATATAACAGCTTCTGGAAGGGAATAGATTTAATTGTACAGTGGTTTTCCAAGCCCTTAAATAAGCATGAGGGTTGGCAAATTTGCTTAGAGTATGTTGTAGGCAGGAGCACTTATTGTAGAGGTGATAGATCTTTCCATGATGACATGAATTGTATGTATTGGCTGATGTGCTACTTTTGTAACATGTAGCCCTGTGAGAAGTCTCCATATGTTAATTTTATTAGGAAATTACATGGGTGTTTTGTTTTAGTTCTTTCACATACATTCCAAAGCAAAAGAAATGGAGTTTGACAAGACAAGTGGTTTGTCGTTTCTTCCGTTTTTTTCACAGCTGTGAAAGATCTGAAGGCACAGAGTTCATTACAAGAATGCTTTGTGGTCTAGCAAAAGCACCTTCCAGTGACTGACTTAAGGAGCTCAGTTTATTTAATTTAAGAAGAGGAGTCCAGAGTTGACTTGATCAGACTCTAAGTACCTGCACTGGGAAGAGAAAACTACTGTTAGAGATGCCTTTAATTTGACAAACAAAAGTACAGCAAGACTGTAAAGCTGGAGTTTGAAAATGCAAAAAATAGTAGTAAAATTACAGTAAAATGTATTTTTTGATGATGAAGGGTCATTTACTCTTAGATTGACCTTAACCAAGATACTCTGTTTCATAAAACCTGTGTTTTAGTGTTACCACAAGTTATGAGACCTGATGGTGATGGTTTGTGGTATGTATTATCATGGTTTCATGGTTTCATGGCTAGGCTTCGTGAACAAAGATTCGAGAAGGGCTCTACCCACATTTGCTACAAGTGTGCTGGTGGCTAAAGAGGCCAATGCGAGATAGACAAGTCCAGTTGCAAAAGGCACAGCAGAAAGACTCCTTGGATGGTATCGGCAAGACACGGTTCTTTCTGCATTGTCTTTTCTCCTCAAGAGTGATCCTGCATGCATTCTCAAAAGCATCAGCAGCGTTATAGATGGTGTGTCTCCAGACATCCCTATTGGAGGCCAGAGTAGACCAGTGATGAAGATCAATATGGCCCAGGCTGAGATGTTATTTCAGGGAGTCCTTGTATCTTCTCTTCGGGACTCGTCTCTTGCAGCAGCCAGTGGCAAGTTCACCATAAAGCAAGATCTTCGGGAGGCAGTGGTCCTTCATCCTGGAGACGTGCCCTGCCCAACTCAGCTGTGTTCTTAGTAACATGGCCTCAATACTTGTGATTGCTGCTTGTTCTAGAACAGATGTATTGGTCACCTAATCTGACCAGTGGATGTTTAGGATTGTGTGGAGACAGCGTTGATGGAAGTGTTCTAGGAGACGGAGGTGGTGGTGGTAAATGACCCATGATTCAGATCCATATAAAAGAGTAGACAGCACTGTGTCTCTGTAAACACTGGTCTTGGTACTTTTCTTTAAGTGTTTATTTTGCCAGACTCTTTTATGGAGTTTTCCAAAAGCACTATATACCTTTGGTAACCTGTTGTCTATCTCTCCATTGATCGTACCTTCTGAGGAGATGAGGCTACCTAGGTAATTAAACTGCTGGACTGGATATGTATTAGACATGTATTATATTAGCAGTAAATTGTTACTATGGCCATTTTGTTCACAGAATCTTTTTCAAGTACATATCCTAGTTGTCCCACTTTTGCTTTTTTTTGCTATTGTAGAAAGCTAAGAGTATAATTTGTGGCTTATTGTTCTTAAGCTTTAACTATGCTCTGTATCACCAAAAATATCTCTCTCTGGCATATGTGGGAGTATATTGGCAAAGAAAATTACAGTAGTAGTATGTTGCCTAGTAGCTGAGACATACAGGCAAAAGAACTAAACTTAGAATAGTGGTAGTGTTAGTCCAAATAGAAAACCAAGTTTGGAAAACCTAATTTCTCAGAAGCCTAAGCTGTATATAAAAGAATTAATATAATTATACTGTATGGGAAAAAACCTTAATGCCAAACAGCCTGGATTTTTTTTTTTGTACTGAAGTATTTTAAAATCCATTATAATGTTGTCTTACTTTACGACATTTTCATTTTTATTTATCATAGAGTGATATGATTGTTTTCTTTCTTTGTAAGATTGACAAGAAGTGTAATAAATAGTGGCAAAAGCTGTAAGATCCGTAGATGTAAGAGAGTATAGAAGTAAACAGATGAAGTGTTAGACAGAGGTTCTTCTGAGAAGTCATATGGAGAGAGAATTTTCATCCAAGATTGTTTAGGAAAACACTTCATTAAAACAATTTCCCATTTTTCTTTCTATTGGCAATTTCCCAGTAGTTAAACAAACAGTGACAGTATGCAGCATCCTCAGCATAGTATGACACAGCCAATACCAGAATAAAAGTAGATTTTTTCGCTTACAAAGCCTATAACTGATGTTATTTAAAGTGTTGTTCTTGGCATGATGTTACAGTTAACCATGAGTTGTAGCAGCTCTTGAAAAGTTTTCAAAATAGAATTGGGTGAATTAAAAAATTTCACTCAAGTTCTTAGAGGAACATTAGACTTCTTTAGATTTGAAGTACCTAAATAAGTAATATAATGAGCAAGGAAAAGCATTTAGCTGTAAAAATTACTAAATAAGCTACATGAATCCCAGTCAAATTACTCTTATGTTCCATGTTATGAATTCACTTCACTGAATATAAATGCCTTCTCCAGTGTTCATTTACCTCCAGTTTTCCATGCCTACTATGTATTTTCATATGCTTGATTGCTAGGGAGCTGAAGTCAAGTGCCTTCATATCTGTATTCCCTTTCCTTTTAGAAATAACCTTGCTCATTAAATTTGATCTCTTGAGAATAATATTCTGTAAACAGGTTGGAAACAAATTGCATTAACTCCTTGGAAATGTTGTGAAGTATTTTTACCATGTCTAACTGGGAAAGTGAGAAAAGATTACTGCAATACTTAAACAGAGATTCTTTTCCATTAGTTCACTTAGGTGATTTTATCTTCCTCTTAACAGACGAAAGAGTTGTGTTGGCTGAGACTCAAATGCAAAGAATATTCTTTTTTGCTAGGAGCTGAGAGATAGTGTCCATAGCATGGAGCCATTGGTGCTGGCTTTCCCTTGCTTATGGCAGTCTTGCTCCTCTGCAATTCTGTGCTCAGACCTTGGCAAGTGTGGGGAAGTCTGGGACATTTTCAGGATCCCTCAGAATGCTTCCTTAAATATTTTGCTGATATTTGTCCAACCCAATTTAAGCGTCTAAAAAGTAGATATTTATGTCTGAGTTAATCACTCAAGATGAAAAGCAGACATATTTACATAATGATTCGTTTAATCTAGTTCTCTCTCTCTGCACATGGAGGAAGTGCCTGAGTCAGACTCAGGTATTTAAAAAATATAAGTATCAAAGACCAGGTCAGGGGACTTCAAACCCTTTTTGTAACCCTTATGTTTTGAAATCATCTCTCTCAAACTACACGGAGTGGAGGTGCACGATAACCATATTCACATCACCCCAGTTTAGCCCAGGTTTGCCGTAAGAATGAACTGGGTAATGCTCCTCAGTCATGAAGGGAGAGAGGAACTATGCCAGAGTGTAATTTAGAACAAGAAACTGAATAGGAAACAGCCTTTCTCCAAAAGAGGGGTCCTTAAGGAAATAAATTGATAACAGGAGGTGATAAGTGTGCTTAAATATTCCAGTGTATTACTTAATCCATTCGGTTTATTCAGGCAACTTGTTAGGCTGAAAGTATGCAGACAGGCCTGTGTAGTGACAGCTCTGTAATGTTAAGTGGCCTGTAGGAGTTACACCCAGAAAGCTGAAAACATGCTTTTGCTGATGCTTGGGTGCATCTGGACATATTTGCAAGATCATTCCACAGTTTTGCCTATCTTGAAAAAACTTTTGGACAGATTTAGCTGTGCTCTTAATTCTGAAGTGGAATGTAGTAGATTTTTACTAGCAAAAGTACTGCTTTATTTGTTCCCAAATTTCCCCCCTCCTGTTAAAAAAACCCCAAAACTGAACAACACAACACTTTTTTCTTTTTAATACCTACTGCAGTACAATTAAATTTGCTATTGTAAATACAGAAAAATAACTATTTTTAATTTATTTTGTACATTCAGGAACCATTTATTATGGATGTATAAAATGAAAACCAGATATTAATATTGTGGCTTTTGCAAAAGTGTTTCTGGAATGGTATGCTGAAAATAAAAGCAAATAGAGTAAAGATTCTTGCATACTGGTCTTGCATACCAGATCTGTTTCAGCATAAAAAACTTAATATAGTCTGCCTTTTTTTTTGCCTCCAGTCAAAACTATGTTAATTTTTTTGAAAATAATAAAATTCAAATCCTAGGGCACAAACAGCATGCAAAATTTTCTGCAGGTAAAACACAGCTCCAAGTATTAGATGCACACTTTTCACTTTTATGTTTAAAAATTTAAATCTGTTTATATTCTGAATAATGAGACTAGGGCTGATTTTATAACCGTGAGGCATAAACACCAAAGACCATATCCTCAAATGTCTTCACTTTATATTTGACACAAAACAATATGTTGGCAGAAATATTTTTAGAAATTGCTGAGAGCGTAAGAGAGGAAAAAAGATCTCTTGATAGATTACGCTTCCCACTCCATTTTGTGTTATTATTATTATTGGTCATCTTTTAGGGTAGCTTACCTATTTGGTAAGCAGTCCAGAATATATGTCAATTTTTATAGCCTGATATCTGATAAACTCAACACTTTCAGTCAAGATCAGCAAGTAGGTGGCAAACTTGGGTTCACTTTTCATCACTCATAGAATGATTGTAGCAAGTCAGCTGTACAGCGCTTTCTGTAGGCGAAGGGTGTAACTCTCTGATGTTCCATGCTCCGAAGGCTGGCAGAGGAGAGCTTCACTGGGCTTCATTCTTCTGCTTATGTATGTAGGAAGAACAGCTTTCACCAGACCACTGATGTATTTTCCCACATGAAACAAAGAGCTGAGCTACAGATGGGTTATGTTTTCTTTCAAAGTGAGCCTTAGAAATTAGTGAAGCAGGAGAGTGATGTAATATTTTGATACTGTGATGTCGTAAATCAGCTTCTGCTGATTTTTAAATTTCGAATTTTAAACCTATTTCACAAATAAAAACCAGTATTTAGAATCACTTCCTGAAATGCTTAACATCATAATGGTGTAAGTGTGCAATCACAGTTTTCCTGTTTCCTAAATAGGTATTATTATAAAAGTCAAATAAATGTGTATTTCTATTTTAAGCCTTTCAAAGCAAGTTCATTACTATTCCATGGATTCAGAACACTGAAGCATTTTGAACTTTATTCTCTTTCATATAAAGTCCCTAAATGAAAAATGCCAATCTTTGAAGCCTTTGCTCAGATAAATCCCATGAAGAGTTTTCTACTTGCACATGCCTTTATGTCAGTTTTTCATGGTGAATCTTTTTTGATAACTGCTTCAGAATGAGAACAAAGATACTACTATGTTCATGTTAGTCACATGTTTGTAAATGACGAGCTGCTAGTGCCAATGATGGCTTTGTTTTATGTTGATTAGTCCATGCCACCGTGCTGTGTAGCTTGTCCTGAACTTGCTTCACTGATTAAGAGCAACACGGTGTAAAGGAGAGACTTCTGCTCTTACAGCGTGCCTCGTGGATGGCAGCAGCCTGTGTCTTGCTTTGCAGAAAGCTCAGAAGAAGAATGCAATATTTGATCTTTAAGGCAGAACATACTAAATGTTTGATTTTTGGTCTGCTTTATGTAGCATTTCCAGTTGCCTTGCCTTGCTGTTTCAGGACTATTCCCCAACTTGGTTTGGGAGGTTGGGGCAATGTGAGACTGGAACATTCTTTCACTGCAATCTACGACTTCATTACTGCCCTTCGTGCTGCCTTTTCTTCTCTGTTTTTTTGACTGAAGATTTCACTTAATGCAAAATGGCATATGGCTAGTGGTGTTAGCAGTAAGAAATACTTCTGCTTTACCCATGATCTTTGCTTGCTGGCTTTCTTTACACTATGTGGTTTTTGAGGCTTAAAATTTGAATTACCTAGAGATGATCAGAATTTGTTCTCTGTGATGTGTTAAAACACTTCCTTGCTGGTTTTCTGTGTGTATAGGAGGCTGCTGTACTTTTGCTTAAGGTACCCTTTTGGATGTACTTCATACTTCTTTTTTTTTTGTTTCAAGTATAAGGTGAACAGAGATCTGCATGATAAAATTCTGCTAGTAATTTCTTCACATGCACAAAAGTTTTCATGTGAAAGTTTTGAACTATTTATTTATGGAATGCTTTGAAATCATATTGAAAATGCAGTCACGTAAGTAGATAAGCCTACTTACGTGTTACAAAAAATTCGGTATGCATAAAAATACCGTGTTTTATTAAAAATACTTTGTCAGTAAATTAACTGGCATTTTAAAAGAAAAATTAAGAAGAAATGGCTATTAAACACTGAGTCTTTTCAGAGCTCTTACATTCTTCTTTGCTGTATATCAGTTTTTTAAATGTGTGTTTGTTAGCATGTAAATTCTGGTGGTTAGTTGTAGCGCATTGATGGTCCAGAGTTTCAGGACACTGAAGAACCACTTTTAAAATAAATTCACATAATTCAGAGAATTTAGTTAAAGTTCTTTGAGATTTAATTTGAATTTTGATTTATAGAGTAGTGTTTTGCTATGAAAAGAGTGAAGTTAAAATGTTATTTTTACAATAGTATTTTCTATTTTTTTCCACCCTACTGTGCTTATTGGAATTTTCCATTTGAAATCTGAAATAAATGCAATGATTTATGGTTTATTTGCCTAAGAATGTAAATATTGTATGCGGTCAAAGCTGTTCAAGAGTAGAAACTTTTTAAAAAAAATTAATGTGCAATATTTTAAAAAGTTTCTTATAACAGAATAATACATTTGTCTTTATTAGCGGTTTATTATCTAGAATGAAAAAAAGGCACCCACCTAACAAAGGTAGATGTCAGGTGCCTCAAATTAAATATGTACAAATGTATGTAATACATAAAAACTTGTTTACATTTTTGTTTACTAATAGAAGCTAAAGCACTGTGCTAACATAAATACAGCATCTGTTTTTGCTCTTTTTTTTAATCTGAACTGCTATGATCTATTTTTGCTCATATAATGAAAACTAATGATGGAATAACATTCTCTCTGAGATGTATTGTCTCTCCTCCAAGAATTTGCTAGGTAGCTTCAATTCAGTTTGTGCTCTGAAGTGATAGTGTCATTACTTTATGTTCAGTAAGGCTGTTGGGTTTTATATAAAACTAATTAGTCTAAAACCAGCCTAGAATAATTTTAAACTATGAATGTACTAAGTATGAAGTCATAATAAATAGAAAAAGAAATGGTTTTAAAAAACCAATTTTTTAACCCTGATTATTTTTGGTATGTGCCTCAGGGATTATTAAGGGATATGAAAAGGGTACAGAGTTCCTAAACTTTCTGCATTCACTGTTTTTTTTAGTAGCATGCACAGTACTGGAAAAAATCATTCATATGTATCTTATCTCTTCTGGAATTAAGTGCTAAAATTAGGTAACTTACCATTTAACTAATTAAGCTTCCAGCTAGTGGTGAGAGAAAGGTACTCCATTGCTATTTTTAAAGTATAACATGCCGCAGAGATTGTGTACTCAGTTGTTGTAGACATTTTTGTAATTAATCAATTGTTATGAAAATTAATCAGTGCTTTTTTTTTATATTTTCAATTGAATGCATTTTCAGTATTACTAAATAAAGCAAACTAATTATGCTTTTTTCAGTGATTCAAGGGCTTGGTACAGTGACTTTCTCCCCATCAAATAGATTATGTGCAACCAGATTCTTTGCTATTCTACATTTCCCCTCTCACATGGTGGCATGAAAAATTGAAGAGTCTGTAAATTTAAGGAAACCATTAAAGGGGAGCTTCAGGATGAAATTGAGAAAATTAAATTCAGTAGTGGAAATAAAAGGTAGCATCTTCTCTGTGGAATGATTAACCCTGCATGTAAGATTGCTTGCTAAGACAGATGTGGGTATGATGTCTCTCTGCTGCCAGGGCACTCTTGATTGCACTTTGGAGTAAGGAGAATATAGTCTTTAATTTGTTGATGCAGAAAGCTAACAAATCCTTTTATTGAGTTGAATAGATAAATCCAGGCACTAATGATGAAAGGTAGCATAGGGTTTGTGGGGACAGGCCTTTTTTGGTCAGTGTAGATAAGGTCCATAGTTGTGTTTCTGTATGAAAGTAGCCAAGGGTGTGGAGAGGAGACTATGCTCCTGGGAAGAGGGGAAGTTACTTTCCTTGGTTTTCTCACCAGGGAAGCTTTTGAATCAAATGGAGATGAAAAAAAGGTAGATAATTAACTTAGAAGCTGGAGCTTTATGCCAGTGGCAACATATATACCTGTTTTATTGAGCTTTCTCATTAGGCTGAGGAAACTATCCTGTGTTTATTGCTTTCTGATCCTTGCTAAAGGGTCAGGATACTGAGACTGGAGTATCTTGGCTTGGATCTTCTTTGGAGGGAGAGCAGTTCCTTGAAGAAATTGTCTTGCTGTTCAGTGTGTATTATGTAGAATACCATTCCTGCGCTGCTACTTGTTCTGTAGGCTCTTAGTGTTTTAAAATGTGAACTAGGTGTTACTGATGCCATCTGCAACTGAAGCAAAAACTGCAAAGCTGCCTCAGCAACTGTTCTGGCATATTGACTCTGTTGTGGGCATTGTCATTCTTTTTCTGTTTTTCTGCTTCTGAAAGTGTTTACTGTGTAGATTCAGCAAAGTCTTCATCATCTCTTACCTTATTTTACTCCTTGGAATGTGTGGACTTCAGAGAGAGCCATGTTTTCCCAGGTTTTAAAGACTAACAATGGGGTCTGCCTGAACTGAAGGATTCAGAGAGAGTCAGCTGTGTCTACCACCTGCAGTTTGGCATCTTGTTTTGGCATTGGCTTTTGTTGGAGATGAGCTTTTTTGTAGAGTTTAGAGTACTCTTGTCCTGGCTGTGCCCTCTTGTGCCTATATTTCCAGCTGGTCCTGCTGGCCACTGTTGGCTGTGTCAGGGCACCCCACAGCTGGTCTGCTGCACCTTTACTAGCTGCATTGAGAAGGTCCTTTTTTTTTTTTTTTTTTTGTGATCCTCTGTCTTCCCAGGACTAGATTTATTTCAGTTTTGGCCAGAAATTGTCCCAGAATTCATTACAAAAACTTCTTTTTCTGGGACAAGTTGCTAGCTGAGCACTATGTCCCCTCAGCTGAAGAGCTGCTCTGTGGGGCCTACCCGCCTACATCTGAGCAACGTTTTTCCTTTATGTATGTTTGGATCAGTTCTTTATTTTCCATGTCATGCATAATCTACCAGTTGGTCTCTTGAGTACTGTGCTTTTTCAGCTGGTTAACTCCTTATCCCATAAAGTAAGTATATAGATGTAGGCAACGGTGGTTTGCGTTGAGGATGTCTATCTTGAAGTGATATGTTTGGATAATATAATAATGGCCAGTCTTCGTGAGCGAAGATTTGGGAAAGGTCATTAACCCTTCGAGCCTGCGCAGTGGATTTTTTAGGTGAGACCCAGCGTGCGCTGAACTGAGCCCACCCTTTAATCCTGAGGTTCATCTGCCGGGGCCGAGCAAACTTGGACAGTGGCAGTGAGGTCCCCAGGACGTAGGTTTTTTTAGAGTGACCTTCTCTTAGATGGATTGCCTTACAAGGCTGACGAGCTCCATCTGCCCGGGGGGCTGGGAATCGAACCCGGGTCGCAGCGGTGAGAGTCCTGCACCCTAACCACTAGACCACCAGAGGCCCCTTGTTTGGATAATAACACTATGTCTTTTGTAGACTCTTTAGTCTTAGACTGCCTTGAAGGCATGGCAGTCGCATAGCTCCTTTTTCAAGCCTTCTTGGCACTGCTTGACCTGTTACCAGCTTCCCATATGACTTCTCCTTTCTCCTCCACCTATGAAATGTCAGCATTTGGGGTGCTGCTCGAAGCCCTGAAGAGCAGGGACAGGGATTGCACTTCCAGCTGTCTAATACATGTGTGGGATGCTGCCAGGTCTGTACAACTGCACGTTGTGGGTAATCTTATCGTTGCCACCTTTCATCTCTGTTGTGTTAATGTTAGTCCTGTGCCAGTTGTTTGGACCACTAGTCATAACTAGTGTTGCTATTCAAAAGCATTAAATATTTCAAATCATGTGCTTGCTTTTATTTCTGAAATTGCAGAGAGACAACCTTTCAGAATTTCATTTTACCTCTTGTAGCTAGCTGATAGGCTGAAACTGTATAAGGCTCCATATTCACTGGGACAGTTTCTTCAGTTACTCAAACTCCTTTCTGTTCTTCAGCATCATTTTAGTACATTTACCTGTTTAAAGCTCCAAGATCTGTGTTCCCTTATCTGATAGTGATATATCAGTATCCTATATCTGATACTGTGGGGCCTCTGGTGGTCTAGTGGTTAGGGTGCAGGACTCTCACCGCTGCGACCCGGGTTCGATTCCCAGCCCCCCGGGCAGATGGAGCTCGTTAGCCCTGTAAGGCAATCCATCTAAGAGAAGGTCACTCTAAACAAACCTACGTCCTGAGACCTCACTGCCACTGTCCAAGTTTGCTTGGCCCC
Source organism: Lepidothrix coronata (assembly GCF_001604755.1). Classification (NCBI taxonomy): domain Eukaryota; kingdom Metazoa; phylum Chordata; class Aves; order Passeriformes; family Pipridae; genus Lepidothrix; species Lepidothrix coronata. The sequence goes on from NW_016690243.1 coordinate 4,598,675, forward strand.
GGCAGATGAACCTCAGGATTAAAGGGTGGGCTCAGTTCAGCGCAAGCTGTGTCTCACCTAAAAAATCCACTGCGCAGGCTCGAAGGGTTAATGACCTTTCCCAAATCTTCGCTCACGAAGACTGGCCATTATCTGATACTGATGCTTTCTAGAACTGTAAAGGTTGTTTTCTAGAACTGTAAAGTTGAGATATTTTCCTTTTGTCTGTGAAATAGGAGTATCATAAAGAGTATCATTATTTATAGATCACTGATCACAAGTAAAATCATAGGAGTTGAGTATAATTTTGGCATCACATACTCTTTCATAATATTATTTGATTAACTAACATAAAAATCAAAAAAGTTAATGAGTAGAAATCACTAAGAAGCAGAATTTTGTACTGCTTAGTGGAAACACTACTCAGTGAATTCTCTGCTTGCACAGTCATAAAGAATTTATGCTCCAAAACCACACAAAATAATTACATCCTTTGTACTGCGAGAGGCAATGTTCTTTATTCTGCTACAAATTTGCCCTGCCATCAGTAGAAAAGGTCTGGCATCCTCCTTACTCTGAGCTGGATCTTCCTGTCCTCTGGCTTATATTAGTATTAGCATTTGGAGGCCCTCACAATGATCTGGATCATTGAACTGGTGCAGTTAAAAACAAAAATGGTTCAGAAAAAGCCCATAGTGCTGGTGGCAACCAGTTACTCATCTAGACACTTAAGCAAATCTTAGTCATATAAAGGTGTGTATCCAGTTAAACTACTGATCTGTGCTTTCTTTGTAGTCAACAGTGAGAAGGAGGCTCCCCCAAAGGAGAGCCATTCCTCTAAATGTTCGACAGTGTAGATGACTAACTTGCATGACTAAGCAGACATCTGGCTTTTTTAGGCAGCAGTATTTAGACGACCTCTTTGATGTGTCTTGCACTTTCAGCCTTGATCTTTGCATGGTTTTAATACTTCACTTTTTTAAGAATTCTAATTTGACTTTATAAATCTGTAACTCATTCAACTGATCAGCAAGTGGCATGAAAAGGAAATTTTTTAACAGCTTCTGAGAAACAGTTTAGAGAAGTTCTGCTTATTGAGCTATCATTCTCTTCTACAGTATTGTAAAAGCAGTGCTGTTTTCTTTCATTGAATACAACTGTCTCCTAACTGAGCTAATTAAAATTAATATTTTATTAGTGACCACCTAGCTGTCATTAATAGATACTTATATATCATAGTTTGAGAAAAAAGCAATGAACTAATGTGAAGTAGGCATTCTGCTGTTCCATCCCCAAGTACACAATCAGAGTGATTTATGAACTGAGGAAAAAAAGTATTACTAATTCATGCCTTGGCGCTATTTCTGGATTACTGCTATGGAATCTTTGACCCAGTCATCATTTGTCAGCATTGCATGTATTGTTCAGTGTAGAGAAAGTTATTATTTTATAGTTGACTAAGAACACATTTTGTCAAAATTTATTTATTACATAACAACTTGTATTAGGAAACTGTTAGTTCAGGGACGATGCAGGTAGCCAGGAACAATTATTTTATTATTTGAAATCCTACCTGATAAGTTGTTAAAATTTTACTGTCTCTTGGAATTATACTCTGAAATACTGTGATTCTACCATAATGGCTTTTGACCGTAAGTTATTAGTCCATTTTGTACCTGTCACTATTCATAACTCCTAAAGACAATTTAAATGAGTGGTTGTATTTAGCAGCTGTTCTTGTGGTATAATAAATATTAATTTAGAAGTAAAGAGAGAGCAGGCAGAATAAGATGTTTCACTTTTGATACTTGTCCCCAGAATTTTAAAGGCTTAGCACACTGTTATGAATTGATAGAGAGCTCAAGCATGCGCAGGGTACTTACCGCATGTTTATCTGCAAATCCAGGTACAAACTGGTTAATTTTAATGTTGCTTTATTTCTTCTTCTTTTAATTCGTTTTAAGAAATCGGCAAAAATAACGATCTAAATGAGAGCTTTGCCTAAAGTAGGACTTGGGCTAACATTAGTACCCAAATACCTATGAACTGCTACAATTCCCTTTTTCTTATTATGATTACAACAAGTTGCAGAACAATTTTTAAACCTGTATAAGAGCAGACCTTTGGAAAAATGCAGTATGATCTCAGCTGTTATTTCTTTTTAAGATACAGTCTTAAAAAGTGTGTTAAGTGCTCTTCTGTAGAGCACTTAACCAGGAACTGGAAGACCTGACTTTCAGCCCAATGGAGCTGAAGTTTTTTTGCCTCTCATATAAGTTCCCTACATGCTAAGCTAAATTGTGGGGAGATGCATGTAGGGTGACTCCCAATTTTGAAGACATGTCATTGTGTCAAAAATAGTCCTTTTAAAAGAATATTTGAGACCGTGCTCTTTCTTCTCAATTGACAAGTGTTTGCATTTCCTGTATTGGAATATGTAGTGCTGCAACATGGCAACACAAATGAATTTCTAGGTAATACCACCAAGTTCCCATAGTGAATTTCACACTTAAACAGAATGGACTAGGAAGTGTAAAATCTGACTGTTAAGCAAGTGAATTTTGTTTTGGGAGTAGGTTCATACCTGTAACGTAAATTTTCGACATGACAGGGTGACTGACTTTTGCACATTTAATCCTGGTTTTATTTCTTCCCCCTTTCTTACATTCACAATCTGATTTAATAGAAATAATAACCCTTGCTCTCAGTCAGGAATTAAGTCAATAATTCATGCTTTGTCACAGGCTTTCAGGGTATTCCAAACCTTGTATTATACAGAAAGGCACAGTAAACTTGTATAAAGTTGCCATCATCTTCTCAGATGATGGCAGAAACACAGGGAACACTCTTGAGCAGTTTTGATGCTAGTCAAGTGCCCTTAACTCTTGTTTTCTATAGAATCAAGTTTGTGCACAGAGTGAGTTACAAGCATGCTCAACAGCGAAGTGCCAGATGGAGAGAATGCAGACAGGGACGGATCACTGATTTTCTGTGTCGCTCTAGGGTGTGGTGAAGCTGCTTCGCCTATTACGGCACAAGTGGAAGTTGTAGCCTAACCAAAATTGTAGATATCTAGATTTAGATATCTTAATTTAGGCATTTAGATCAAATGTTTAGATGTCATCAGTTGGATAATGTACTCATACTCATAAACCTAGTAAGGGTACTCATGGCCAGTCTTCACGAACAAAGAATTAGGAAAGGTCTTTACCCTTCGAGCCTGCGCAGTGGATTTTTTAGGTGAGACACAGTGTGCGCTGAACTGAGCCCACCCTTTAATCCTAAGGTTCATCTGCCGGGGCCGAGCGAGCTTGGACGGTGGCAGCGAGGTCCTCGGGATGTAGGTTTGTTTAGAGTGACCTTCTCTTAGATGGATGGTTTTACAGGGCTGACGAGCTCCATCTGGCTGGAGAAGTTCCCTGACCGGGAATCGAACCCCGGCCGCTAGGAAATCATGTGAGTGACTCCTCTCTATGGCCTTATTCATATTTAAGTGTTGGAGGAATAACATATAATGAGCTAATTACTGGTGAAGGGTGATGGTCTGCATTTATAGTTAGCAGGCACTGATACTGTGGGTTTGATAACTGATGGGACTGCTCTTCAGTCAGATACTGCAAATAATACAGGCAGTAATAGGGATAGTAAGATTTCAGTACATCACTGCTTTTAATTGGTTCTAGTGAGACTGAGGACTCTGCTGTGGTCCTTTTGGGCCTCATGCCAGACCTGGCCAAAGCAACTTTGGATGTACTGAGTGTCTTGTGCCACCTGCTACATTTCCTCTCCCACTGCATCAAGTGAATGTTACCTCTCTCTTCAAAATGTGGTGGCTGCTTTTTATTCTCCCCTGCCCAATTATCCAAATGTCCATTAGACAGTAAAGCTATTGCATTTGCCTCACTTTTGCTTACCCTGATCAGTCTTACTGCTTCTTAAAACAAGGTCCAAGTCATTTTGGTCTCTTTCTGTATCCTGTAGTAAACTTCCTTGCTGCTTCATGCAAAAAAAAAAGGAATTCTTAGGAGCACAGGGACAGCACTACTGTCCTGTTATGTGTTTGGAAGTGCTAGTTCATAGCAGAGTCAAGGTCTTTTTGCATGAGAAGAGAAACAGGTGAGTTTTCCAGTCTCTGAAAGTGTCAGAGGGGAAGAGACCTACCCATGACATAGTGTTGCTGTAGTGTTACCCTGTATAAAATACATGAGTAAGGAATATTACTGTCCATTTTACCATGGCTTAAGACAGAAGCAATTAACAACTTCTGGTCTTAAAGAGATGAGAAAGTCAGTGAGGAGGAAGCAGAGTGGGATGGGTCTTTGTAGACTGATTTCTTTTGTTAGTTATTTCTGAAAGATGGCTGGAAGCAAAGGAATTGTTTACATGGCCTGTATTCCAATGTTTCTTGTGAGTGAACTGGGATGACATTTTAGGATCTTTTCCGGGGGATGAAATCTATATCTGATCACATGAAAATGCCAAATGACATTTTCGTAAAGGTACCTTTGTATTACTTTACTTTTTGCTGAAAATAGGCCTCCCCACTCCACTGCATCTGCTCTTCCTGTCACTGTAAAATTGGCCAACCTATGCGGTTTCAGCCACATACAGTTCATCTCTGTGTCTGTCATGGCTAACTCCAAGACTGATGGGGGGGAAGCAAACCAGCAGGGCTTCAGGGGCAACTTTCCACATTGTCCTGGAAACATGTTATACATCTAGCTCCATGGATGCAAAATTTAGATCTTCTATCTAGAAAACAGTTTTTGCCTACACACAGTGCAGTGTGTCTTGTAGCTTTCAGTTTTTCATACACGTGCAGAAAGGTTTACTAACTCTCTATTGATTCTTTGACAATTACCTGTGAATAATGTAATAAGAACATTTAGTAGATATCAAAGCACTTAGTCCAATACCTCTTCCAACTATTTAGGCAAGGTGGAGATGATATAATGCTAATGTAAAACTTTGAAGATAACAAATAAAGGCAATAAAGTAATGCTTTTACTTCTTACTTCTCATAACTGTAACCAAGGGAAGAATGTTAGGAAACTACAAATCATCAAAATAAATATGCTGATTAAAAATTTTCACCTTTGAAGTTAGAGCACAGTAATAGCTGGAATTAAGTGACACAAATACCATTGAGGGAAAAAACAGTGAGGGATAAATAATGACTAGTAATGCTGTCTGACATTTATGATTGTCAGGCTGAAGATAGGGAGAATGGAGTTGTTGAAGAACTCTGCCATCAGTTAGCTAATAATAATCTTGGATTGGAAAGTAGTTCTGGGAATGCATCAGTAAACAATTGTCCACTTAAGGGGATTTAAAGGTTTTATCAGCTGCTTATTGTAATACAGAATATGAAATCAGTGAACTTGGACCACAGCCCCATCACATATGATTATCATTTTTAGCATGACAAAGTATCAGAATAGTTCTAGAAACTACATAAGCGGAGTAGTACTGCATGACAGGGCAGGATGCCTCAAGGTAGGGAATGTATCCTGAGAAACCACAGCTGGAGCATTATGTCCTCCCTGTCTGTCAGAGGAGCATTTTGGGGGACAGTTAACAGCAATTGCTGGATGACTTTTTTCAATATTTTTCCAATACTCATAGCAGCACCAAGAGCTGTGTGCTCTTAGAAAAGGATGTTAAATGTCACTGAGCTATGGAGGTCACCACCTGTATCTAGCTATTAGAGAGGTTGAAAAACTTCTAAACCATTTGATACACCTTATTTCTGAGACTGTGAGAAGAACTGTGTGTTTTCTGGGGTTTGATGTAGTACATTTAAGAATAAGGTGAACTCTGCAGGTTTTCCAAGTTCTTTGCTATAGGTAGTAAGACTTCATTAATTTTTTTTTTTTTTGGAACTGCTGTATCTGCACAATCCATAAATACTGTTTTCAATTCTGTCCTTGAAATGTGTCCTGTGCAAGGCTGGCAGCCTGTGTTTTTTTTCCTGTCAGGTATTTAAATTACTTCAGCAATTTTAGACATCAAAAACCTGTTCTTTCTAATAAAATTGTCACAGGAGTGTCCTGTTTTAAGATTCAGTTCTCAGAAAGGGCAGGCATGGGCTTAAATTTGCATCTCCAGCAACAGATTTGTAATGTTTGTTTGTTGAAAAGGATATAGCAAACCTGGTCACAGTGGCCTATAGAGAAAAGTACAGCAGTTTTCCTACTCAGTTATAGTGAACCTAAAAAAGTTACCCATGAAATTTCTCAAATATGAACAAGAGACCAATACAAAAGCTGGTTAAATGGAACAAATTACTTGGTGGGGGAGAACTTCCAGAATACATTGAAAAACCCTGTGTGGCACACAGTGTGCAGTCTTCCTTTTCATGAGCAGTTAGTATGATGACCTTTAGGAGACCTTTCCAGTTCCATCTGGTTTGGGTATGAATATTGAAAGAAGGTGTCATGTTGCCTTCCATTCTGCTCCACCATTGCTAGATGCTTCTTTCCATTAACAGGTTGTCTTTTTAGAGTTCTCTGTGGGTGTCTTCTCTATTAATCAAAATGAAAAATTTAGTTATAGCTTAGTAATAGAAAGATTGAAGAAGTTTGGGTTTTCTTAATTTACAAATCACAAATCAGATGAACCTCTATATTTGGTTTTCTTTTGTCTTCTACCTTCTGTCAGATTTTTTTTTTTTCTCCTTAGGGACACTGAAGTGTACCTGTCAGGAAATACAGATGGGGATGGGGGGGGGGAAGGTGTGTAAATAAAATAATATATTTCACACATATTGTACTGAAAAATAAAGTGATATCCCAAAGAAGTGATTTGATTTGTTTGAGAGTGGAATGAACTGTTGAAGCCCTCCAGAAGTTCTCCAAGCCCCCTTTTGGTGGGCTGATGGTTCCTACTTAACAACTCAAGGTCTGTGTCAGCTGACTGGCACTGAAAATGTTATGCCCTGTGAATGGCACATAAGTCACCGGTGTCACAGCTAGACACACAGATATGTTATTAATCACTGTCTAGATATTCCAAATACTGACTTTTAGGTTTGGATATGGGAGTATAAATACTTGGGTATGTTCAACTTTGAATAAAAGGATTTATGTGGCAAAACAACAATATCTTGCCTTAAAGATCTATATGCAGAATGTACCTTGAAGAGTGGAGTAAGAGTGGCCCCCCTATTCCTTTTACCAGATTAGTAAGAAAATGCCTTCTAGAAGCATCTTTTAAGGTAAAAACATTAATTTGAATTTGAAGGAGATTCATGCAGTAGTGGATGAATGTGAAAGTTAGATCCAAGCCTATATTTATGCAAAATTTTGTTTCTGACACTCAGTTTATATTTTTTAGAAAAGATAAGAATTCAGCATGGTTCAAATATTTAAACTAGGACTTGTAACCTTTTGAAAATGCTCCTGGTGGGGCAGTGCAGGAAAAATTGAAAGTTAGTAACTTTGTTTAAAGGTTTTTGTATTTAATTTTAACTTTTCTAAATATTCCTCTTTCAAAAAAACTTGTGGAATTCATTGTCTGAATACTGGTCACAGCAATAGCATCTTCTGACAGCCACCTTTTAGGTCTACCTTTATGTTATAACAGCTACTCCTTGCTGTCAAGTGATGTGAACTATAAAGGTATAGCCTTCATGAGCATGGTTTCTGTTGAACACACTATGTGATTGTGTACAAAGCCTTTCGTACTTTTTTTAGCTTAAATAAAATGGAAAAAAACCCCAAACCACTTAAATGGATTCTGAACTCCATGCAAAAGAGTAAGAATCTTTGCCAGCCTGGTAAGTGGCAGTCCTGTCCAATGTTGTGACAAAATTGGGACCCTTTCTCACTGTGACTCACAGCCCTGTATTACTATGCTGAAAGCAATGCATTGCAATTGTACTACTCCAAATAACAGCACTTTTAGAGATAAAATTAAAAAATCTCACTAGAAATTTAATCTGCCCTTCTTTCTGTGCAGTAGTACCCCACAAGAGAGTTTAGTGTTATTTATAGCACATTTTTTATTATTTACAGTGTTTGTGATTTAATTTATCATGACCAACCAAAGATAAGTAATAAGTAAATATAATTTTTAAAATTGTACTTTCAGATGCTGATACGTCTTTAAATTTGCCATGAAATTGTCCATGCTGTTAAGTGCTTCAATAATGTATTGTGAATTAGTTTTTTTGTTTATTTTCTAATGAGACATGAAATGCTGATAAAATTTTATGAAAATTGCCTATAACTACAGAAAATATTCAGTGCATAGAGGTGGCATTCATATTTTCTTGATGTTTAACCCTCTCAGATCATTTCTGTGTCTGACTTCTCCATACATAAAATGGAAATACTTCTCTTTTTCTAAGGTGCTTTGATATTGCTGATGGAAAGCAGTATATGAAAGCTTGATATCAGTATCATTATGTCCTCATAATGATAGCATATAATAAATCATCATTATAATATATTGTATATGTCATATATATGCTGATATATTATATATTAATAACATTTACATAGTAATATAATAATAATTGTAATAATGGAAGGCACTGCCAAGTTTGATTTTTATTGGGTGATATTTTGCTTCACTCAGAGAACACTGTACTCATGATTTTATTTATAAATATCTCTACAGCCGATAATATCAGCCTGCTTTCATTTGGACTTTTTTTTAAAATTTGACTGAGACAAAATATCTTGACTTCCCTATGTCACTAATTACTGTAAGTTTAAAATACATTGAAACTACTGCTCAGGAGAAAAAGTTAGTACTAATGAGTTAGGTGCATTCATGGTAGTGTAGGCTGCTTACTGTACATCACTTTGTTTTTCTGCAGGTAAAAATTTAGAAATCTTAGGTAATTTCTCCCGTGGTACATTTTGTCACCTTCACAACATTGTCATTATTCTTAGTATTTTGATTAATTTGCTGACTTTGGTTCATTCATGCATCTTTCATAGATTGAATCTGAGCCACATTTTTTCATCCCAGTTGTCTTCATGCTCTTGGGCGTTTGATACCTGAATTCTATAAAACACTCCACCTGTTCACAAGGACAGTAAATTCATCAGGTTATTTTATTCTTCCTTTTGCCTTATGTAGATAAATTATACTGATTTAATAATTAAAAAATCTACAGTAACTTATCAATGAAAGTTATTGAATAAACACTAAATAAAGTCACTCTGTTCATTGCTAATAGTAAACATTGAGGATAAGACTGACTGCTTTTTTTAGTTCACCTTTTTGTTAAAACAGATAAAGGTTATTTTCATCTCTAGCATTTGCTGGCTGGTCACTGTGTTCCATGTCAGAGAGAGGCTTGAATAATCTCTTTGAAGGCAGTATTGAGGCAGAGAATTAGCATTCTCTCCAGCCGGATTCCACTGCACACAGGTTGGTTTCTCATTTGTCATGGCAGTGTTTTCATTAGGTCAGCTGAAAAACTGCCCTTCTCTCCTTCAGAATGCAAAATGAGCAGGGTATAGAGTGAAATGAAATTATAGAAATAAGTATTAGATAATTTATGTCAATTAACCATGAAAGCATTGACATTTAATCTTACACGAGTTTTAATAATTTTCTTAAGCATACAAAAGGCAAAGCCGGAAATGTTTTGTGCTGGTTTTAAAGTTTGCCTTCTTTTCGTGAACTGTAGAAAATAAGGATGAATTCTCTATTTGCAGTGAGATGAGGAAATGAGAACATTTATCACCTCTCTTGACTCTTATCATCCCTCCAAAGTTGGTAGCAACATGTTTGGATGTGGAAACAGGGAGATTTGACAGAAATTTTGATGGGATAATGCAGAAAACTAAATAATAAAGCTGTAGTGATTCCTGGCACAGCAGTAGTTTAAAATTTCATTGAAAAATACTAACTTCACTCTTATGTTTTATAACAATTCCGTGGGTTTTTTTAATAAAAAAGTTTGCTTAAATACTAAATTACTTAAATTGCTAAATTACTAAAATATGGAGAAGGTTGCAAAAATGTGTGACTGAATATGAAACTGGTAATATCCTTATTTAGCCAATCTACACTTAAAGAGTTCAGTTAGAATATGCTGTTTCATTAATTTTGTTAGAATATTTTGGTTTGAAAATAAATACTATGCATGCAGGAAAAAAGCACACAGAAGCATAATAAGAATGAGAGATGACCAAGGACGATCAGATAAAATAAGAAATTAGCAATGTTTGAATTTACGTAGGAAGAATTCTCTTACATTTAATTTGTCTCACTGTCAAACTGGTCCTTCCAATGCTTCCTGCGTTGTTATTTTCAATAAAACAATTCCTAGCTAGAAATTCAGTAAAGTAATATTTTTCAATTTTTGTTAGAAAAAAATTGATCTTGGTGTATAGTCTGTGCTTTGGACCTGTCGAAACAAAACCAGATCTTTACTGCATGCTGGATTTTAATAACATAAATACTTCAAACTTCTAGATTACATAAATAGAGTGGGCAGTTGTCAGCCTTTGAAATAACTCTTACATGCAGCTGGTGCATATGAAGTTGTTTATTTTGGGTTATACAGTTACCATAATGAAGAAAAAATTACTGTTTTGCTGTCCTATTTTTATGTTGCTGATCAATTCTCTTTGCACAGTAAAGATATGATTCTGTTTCAGATTTATGATAGGATTTGATCAGTCTCTTCCAGACCAAAGGGAAAAGTTCCTTGATGTTACTGTTTCATTCTTGGGAGTCAGCTACCTGATTTAATATTCTTGCCTTTTATTTAGCCACAGATTTTGGGTTGGGATTGAAACCAAACAGATGCCCCAGAAAGGTAAGAGTTAGTGTTTGAGACTGAAAATACAACTGGCTGCACAACGCTTGCCAGCTAGATCTGGCCTAGCTGTGATAGCAGCCCTGGAAATGGGGACCAAGAGCTGCCATGGAGAACTTCAGGACCCTGCCTTCTTCCCTATCTCATAAGAGAAACAACACTGACAGGGATAGTCCATTTTTATTTAGAAAAAGTTGCCTCAGAGAGCTGTAAAATCTGCTGGTGTGCTGCTGTTCAGGAGGGAAACTCAAGCATATTCTGCTGTCCTTGGCAAGGGTCTGTGTGTGCTTAGGTCTAAGTACTTGCTTGCCTTATCACTGCTGTCTGGGGAGGTAATTGGGCCCCTGTGTACAAATATGTGAAGGACTCGGTTTTACAATAATAAAATATGTCTGATCATATGTTCTAAATATACTGCTCATAAGATACCAGAGGCTCTGCATTTATGAACAGTCTATTCTAAAGCCTCCTGGCTTCCCCAGGTGATTTCTCAGGCAAGAAATGCTATCTCCAGCCATGGGGGAAGTAGACTCCAGAACCTGCCATCAGCAGCCGTGTTTGACACTCTGCTAAGTAAAGCCTGGTAATTCTAGCAGTGGCTGAATGCTGTTCAGTTCTTTATCACCAAAGAAATGACTGCGCCATCAGTTACGAAGGAAAACCTACTGAATGAAAGGCTGTTGCTGTCTGGAAAAAAAAAAGAAAAATTGCTGGTCATTGTACTTTTTAATCAGAAATTACTATTTACACCTCCCTGAGGTCTCCAGAGGACAGGTTATTGTAAAGACCTTTTGCACGACATTAGAATTGAAGAGGATCCTTTTTTTTTCCCTTCATGCCAACTAAGTCATTGAGCTTTATGCTTACAGGTGTTGTCAGAGTATGTTTGGCGGCAAGTCATGTTCTTGACTGTGGCTTTTGTGACTGCTAAGACTAGTAAATGATCAAATACTCCAGCCACATACAAAAGATTGAAACAGGACTGAAAAGCAGATCTGAGACATAAATTCCTGAAAAACTTAAGGAATGCTTCAGCTAAGGTTCAGTAGTTTTTCTTCTCGCAGCCAAAAAATAACCAAATACCAGTTTTAGAGCCTCATACAAAAAGAAAAAAATACATTGGAAAAAGGGAAATAAATTTGATGGTATACAATCGTGTGTGTGTATCTGTATTTTCAGGTTTAGTATTCTTAGTGATGCCTGATTATCACACAGCTTGTAGGAAGTTTCTTTCCTTTTGAAAAGTCTTCAGTGTGTTATGTAGACTACAGAAATATCATATGAATGCTGCATAAAATTCAAATACTGCAGCTCTACAGTCACAAGATTCGTAGAGCTTAACAATGCCGGGCTGCTGTGTATAATTTGACTGATATTTCTCTTCTCATTTTTCCTCTCATACTTCATTTTGGTTTGATACATTAAAGCCATATAAGATAGAATAGTGTAATTTATATTTGCAGGCTGCATAGTCCAAATATTTCTTGCCTATTTCGAATCTTTCTGTGTGTGTGTGTTTGTGTATGTTAGCCTTGTTCAAAGACCTGACATCTAGTTGCTTTTAAAGGAAGAGGATGGTCTTGGTATGTAAGTTCAGGGATGTTAGTTTAGTTCAGTTCCATTCCTATGTATAAATGTATCGCTTCCTATGTATATAAGTAAAGATAATAATGGTTTAAGATGCATAGTAGATAAGGTATGTGCTGATTATTCCTTGAAGTCAAAGTTAAGACTTAAAACACTGACTGTATAGTATGTTGTGTAGTTATAGTCTCTATATACTAACTAGATGCCCATCAGAATGAGGGTGACAACTGCCATTCAGAGATAACCTTATGACAGTCATCTGCAATGGAACACCATAAGATAATAGTTACACTGTCCAAATAAATCAGCCCCTTTGAGAAACAAGGGTTAGCTTGGCATGGTGCTATGAATTCCAGCTACTGTATCGGTATAGTCTGCACTGGGATGGGCACTCCCAGCTCTGTAGTAGCTGTGGACAGCTAGCAGGACCAGCAGGGAAAATGTGCTGCATACTGACATTTTAATTTACTCTAGAGGCACTGCTGGGTCCTGGTTCATATGTTGAAGGAATGGTTGAGTTAGGCTGCCTGTGTTAGGCAGTCCATTTAGTGTATGTACCCAATCTGGGTGGCATGACCATGCTTTTCTGTTATAGTATGATAAAGGAGCTTGGATACTGTGCTAAGTGATTTCAGTCATCTGAACTATACTTTGTGGTAGACTCTGCTGTAAGCACCATGGCAAGAGATGTGAAAATCATCCCTGCCCTGCTGGTGCAGGAGTGGTGGCAAGGGAGGTGGGAGGGGCTGTGATGAGAAAGCAGGGTGTGAGTTGGCAAATGTCATGCCAGATCTTCCTGTAGACCATACTGAGTGTCCTAAGGAGATGATATACACCATGAAAGTATAAAAAGGAAAGGAGAGAAAATAAATTTGTGAGGAAGGAAATTATACTCGACACTGGAGGACCAGGAAATCTAGAAAAAATGGTTCTTGTAGCAGAGCAAGGATAGTTGTAAAAGCAGTCTCGATTTATGCTTTCTTTTCTGCTACTTCATTATTCTCAGTATAATACAAAATAAATCACATACCGATCTTTTTACTTGTCCTTAGAGCTTGCACTCTGTAGAATGAATTAAAGCCCACATATTTTTAAAAGGTTGCGCTCAAAATCAGTATGCACTTATCACTCCCTCGATGAAGGCCAGAATCACTTATTTCTAGAGATACATTTTTCATAAACACAGCTGGTAACATAGAAGGTAAGTACAAATATCAAGAGTAAGTCTGTAAGTAGGTAGGAGATGGATACATTTCAGAAGACTATCTTGAACATGTAAAACAAAGCAGGCATTTTCAACTGCATTATGTACCTGTGGTAATGTCAAATAGCTCAGCAATATCCTTTTTAAAAGACCATTTCTACACTGCCAAGTTCCATAAGATACAAGTATTTCCTTTGAGTCAGAATTCTGACAACTCTGTCAGAAACATGTATCCTAAAAATGCCTGTGAGTTTGTTAGGCACAATGCATTGAAGATATATATATCCTTGTGTAAACAAATGTTTGTTACTGTATGCAGTGGTCTTCAGCAATCTTTATGCCTCCAGCAAAATTATGTAACCCATCTTACCCTGCAATTGTACTGCAGCTTTTTCTGCCCATGGTGAAGACAGAAAGCACCAGCTGTGATTTCCATCCTGTCCCCACAGTCCTGGCAGATGGACTTCAATGCTGAGCAGCTCTGGAAATAAAATGTTTTTTGATAAATTGGGCAAACCAAACATTTTCCCATGTTTTTTCAGAATCCACAAATCCGATTGACAGTGGCTACTCACTTCTAAGTGCTGATGATGCTTAAAGTATCTTCTTTGCCTTAACAATATAAAAAGCATACAGTGTGCCCCCTTTCAATGCTCTGGCCTCAGTAGGCTCCACCAGATGTGAATAGTTGTATATAGATAGCATAGGTAGTGTGCAACATGGCATTATTGGACCCATGTTGGTTTGAGTGGGAGATACTGCATTGCCTGAGCTGTCTACCTCTTGCAAGTATGATACTGTTCCCTAGACACAGTGACACAAGATACTGGAGCCTCGTAGAAATCTTTATGGTTATGACAGATATTAAAATAAAATTATTTTTAAAAAATAATGAAATGTTAATTAAAAAAGATTCTGCTTTAGTAAGGAGCATAACAAAACATTGTTGCTCTTTGGCAAGCTTGCCTTCAGTTAGTCTTCTCATAAATTCCATTTACTGTTCTTTTTTTTCTTTAAAAGAGCCTTTTATAACCAAACTGACAGGTAGTGTTTTTAGATTATGTTGTTGGAATATGAAGTATAATATATAATTTGATGAATAATCAGAAGTAAAATCATATTAATAAATAACATATGCTGCAGGTCTGATGTGTTCCCCCCATCCCCCTCCACTGGGTTTTTTTTGGCAGAAATGTCTGATAACTGTCACATTATTAAGTAGAATCTCATTACAGGAATGTCTTCCGATAATTTGTACATTGGAAATTTAAATAAAAATATAGGGAAAAAAAGACAGATGTTAAACACCATAGCTTGGCTTTTTTAAGCTATGTAGGCTTCCTCTACCTTAATAAAGAAAAATAAAAAAGAATAGTAGAAATAAATCTTCCTCCATTTCAAGATGAAAATATATACCCAGGCAAAATGCTTAATTGTTTGTGCTGTGAAAGAGCATATGATGGTTAATCCTGGAGCCATGACCAGGTTGTACAGTTCACTGTAGGCGAGAAACCAATGGTGTGAAGTGCAGTAAGCTGTGCAGTAAGTGCAGTAAGCTGTGCAGTAAGTGCAGTAAGCTCCTTGCCTCTCTCAGAGTTGCTGATGTCCTTTGAAAAAATGACAGCACGGTCCATTGGATTTCATTTTTATGTATGCATTCATCTGCAGGGACAGCAAAGAGCTGAGCATTTTTTTTGTTGTGTAATTTCAAAGGATTTAATATCAATGGAGAGAAAGTAAATCTTCTCACATTTTCATTCCTGTAGGCTCGGTGTAGTTGTGCTGTAATGGAACTGTCATACAGCTGCCAGAACCAACCCTGCAATCCAGGCTATTAGGGTGTATAATGTATATTTTGAGCAGTGTTATCAACGGCCTGCTATAAAAAAACTTATGGTTGCTGAAGCATAGGATAACTGTAGGAGGGCTGCAGTAGCACTTGGTACTCTAAAGAGAACAAAAAGAGTTCAGAAACCAAAGAGTTTTCCCAAAAACCAAAACCCCCACTTCGATGTGAAAGGGGAGTAGAGGAAGAAGGACTTTAGTCCCTCAAGATTCAGCATCACTGTGTCTATGTTTAGCATGATTTGGCACTTGATTCCATGTGTGTATCTCTCTCTGTTAGCAGAGCTGGATGGCTGCCAACAGCAGCAAAAATCAGTGTAATCCCCCCAGGGGAGATGCCTGCTCTCTGGGGCAGAAGGTCCTGTGCAGCTTCGGCTGCCTTTCCACCTGCTGCACCTCCTGGTGTCATTGACACTTCTTCCTCTCCATGTGCTAGAAAGGATTCAGAAATGTTGTAACTGCCTGGGGGCTTTATAAGCCATTCTTGCCACGTTCTAAGTTCGTTCATATCAGTTCATTTACTGCACACTCAAGTTGTTATTGAATTATTGAACTCCTATGTGAATAAAAGTCCCTTTGTGAGGGGAGATACTGGGTTGTCATTGTCTGCTGAAAGCTGGGCTCTGTGATGTATGCCAGAGTCCTGGGAGTTCTTCAGCTGGGGATGATTTGGGAAAGCAGCTGTTGAACAGGAAACTAAATGAAACTTCAGCATTTTTCAATTCTTACCTGTCAAAATTCAGAGATGGATAGTGCATTATTATTTAGAATATCGGCAGTTCCTTTTAACAATTAATATTGTTCTGTGCTGACTGTATTCTTGTTACTATTTTTTCCTTGCATTCATGGGGTTTTTTTGCAAGGTAATGTGTGGTCTATAATAGGAAACTTTTCTTCAGCAATCTACAAACTGATGGAGCAGTAAAAGAAGATGTAAAGCAATCATTTTTGTGGAAAATACTGAGGAAAGTTACATTCTCAGTCTCTAGTGACTAGTAGGCATCTGTTTTTTCCTTTGCATTAACAGACAGTACAAGGTGACAGGAGACATTACTTCTCCTTTAATAAAAATGGTTTTGAAAAGTACTGGTGAGCTTCCTCCTAGATTCTGTTTCCTACACTTGGCATTTAGTGGTGCTGCATTAACCAGTTTATTTTGAAGGCCTGCACAAACATAAGCAAAACATGCAGCCAAACATACCACAAATTGATATGAAAGTGAAGATCTGTTGAGTAGAAGTTACAGGTAATTTTTATTGCCTTTATATTGGCCTTTTATCCTTAACTCAGGAAAGAAAGAGTTCCTCTTACCATCTCTGGAAAATATTCAGGGAAAGTCCCCGGGGTAGTAACTGAGAAAAATGTCAAGAAAGTTTTTTGTCCTTCAGTTGGAAGGTATAGTATAAGATTTTTGTTGCCCACAGTGGAAGATTTTCTTGCAAAGTAAATAGCAGCAGAAGTAAAACAAAACAAAATAAATCATAGAAAGGGATGTTTTTTCCAATCTCTTTTTCAGAATGAAAAATGAAAATAGATAAATATTTCTAACCAACACTTATCTGCCTTCTGATTCTCTTTTTGATGGGGAAAAATAGGTTTTATTTTAAGGGTCCAAATTAAAATTCTTTGAGCAGAATCAGTTCTACTTGTATATATTTAAACTGGGGAAGAGTTAAAATGCAGACTGTTTGGCACCTCTTGGATGGCCAAGAGTGTGCAATTAAAAGATATGAGAAATAATCTAGCATGTATTGGGGAAGTCTGTACGAGCAATTTCTATAAATTTCTATAAAACACAGGAGACTTTATATACAATTTTATGAAGGTTCAAATTGGCAGCTACGCTAGTTAAGCACTGCAGTTAGAGCATCCAAAAAGACACTTCTGCAAAGCTGTATATTATTCTCAATGTTCATGGGTGCTTTCAGATGTTTAGTTAGATCTGTCAAAAATGCAGTACAGTTCAACTTGCATCTACAGCTATAATCTCTCAAAGGGCATTTTCAAGACAGTCCTTGGTATAAGCAGTGTTTGAGACAAAGGAAGAAAGAGAAGATTCTTGAGAGTAAAGCAACTTTAGAAATATCTTCAGATGTTTTTCTTTAACAATTCCAAATCACTCATAATGAGCATAAAAAATTCTCATTTGGGGCAGTATGAATTTTGGGTTAAAAAGCCAAAGAAGGTGATGGCTTTAGACAGTAGCAACTGTGGCTAGCTTTGGTGTACACGGGGTTTGCTTAGCACCTTAGCAGATTGTTCAGACCCAATAGTATGACATTGTAGGCAACCGACTGTTTTTTAGGGGAGAAGAAAAGGAAACAATCCATATAATGGAGACCCCTAATAATTTTTAAATGGATGGGCAGGTTGGAATGTAACTATCAAAGGCAGCTGTGGCCTATCAGGTCTACCTAGCTATGAGTCACCACTGACCAAGCCAGACTAGTAAGGTTAATTGGCATAACCACTTAGTTGTCCCTGTACAGTTAAGAGGAAGCACACCTTGACTGTTTAGGAAATCAGCATGTATATGGCCTGTTTAATATTCTGATATCCCTTCCATCTTTCATTTTCCTAGAACTATACAAATTGTTGAGTAGAACTGTGCAAAAGCAGCTCTATTTTACAGGTTTAGGCAGTTGACTGCCTGGAATAACTTGTGTGCTATTTGATCTCACCTAAAATATCAAAACAGAGCTCAAATATCTAACTTTGGAGTATCAGTTTTCTATCCAGGTAACAAGCTAGTAGTGGGGTTCCTTATCTGAAAGTAAAACCATAATTTTGAAATTGCTTTGGTTTTGAAAGACTAAACTTAAGGATGCAGAAGCAGCAGAACCAATGACAACAGGATTCTAACTGTAAGAGAGTGAGAGTTCATGAAATGTTAATACTTTTCCTGAATGACACTGCATATACAGAACTGAGCTTCAGATTTTGTGATGTGTCAGTTAAAACTGAATGTAGCATTTTAGTCTCTTCCTTTAAAGTTGTTGTGTCTTACATAAACTTTGATTTTGACGCTTAGCCTTGATACATAAATATTCAACTGATATATGTGTGTTACTGTGAGGACAAAAGCAAAGAATAAATCCAATCTAGATTTTGCACATCATATAATCCATCACCTTTGGATTATACAAAAATACATTCCCTTCTTTCAAGGGACTGTGCTGGGGAGGGCAAGGTTCAAAGCTCCATGCTTGAGAGTGCAGGAATTTCCTAAGCAGTGTACGTCTGTTCTTGCAGTGTTTTTGTGATATGCAATGATGATTGATCTTCTCTGAGTTCATATTATAAGGGGAAACCTGGGAGGATGTGTTGAGATCGTACAGTTAGTACAGGATACTGTATCCTGTTTGATTGGTTGAAATCTTAACAGCAACTTCAGTCAGAGCAGAATTTGGCTATTATTTTGCAAATTCTTATGGAAGAAACTATATATTTATTTATTTGTATGGGCTTTTTAGAAAAAACTAGACAAGTAAGAGAGAAACTTGTAGCTTATATGTAGCATCACATAATGAAATCGACATTTATTTTTCCCAATTCCTATTTTTTATGAGATATAAGCACCAGAAGACTTTTTGAGACTTGTTAGAGCCATAGAAAGGCATTTAAATATCTTTAGCAAAGACTGAAATTGGGGCAAAGAATTTAATTTTCTTCCGGTAAAGGAGAATCAGTAAGATCTGACCTCCTCAGAGGTAGGAGGGAATTGGTGCAGTGAAAATAACTGCCTCAACAGTCTTCTGCAAAAGAGGAGATGCATTTACTGAGTCTGATGTTCTCCTAAGGTGGAGGTGAAGGAAGGTCCTTGACCCTGTACTACAGGAGCTGCTGGTCTAAGCCATCCAGGCCAAGGTACAGTGCTCTTTGTGGGAGAGCTCCCTTCTTAGCAGGTGCTACAGAAGCCATTCAGTCCATGGTGGTAGGGACTAACGTGACTCTGAGGATGTGCCAGAGCAGCAAAGATGTCCTCTCTCACATGGGGGGCCACAATCCACTGTAGGCTTGTCTGTTTTCATTCATTTGTTCTGATGTAAGGGTAAGTTTTATTGGGATGTGTGTCCTCTTTTATCAGAAATTAATATTCCGCAGTGATTTATTACTTGTTCCTTGTATTTTTTATCCCTTATCCTTACTAAGAGGAGAAGGAATGAAAATAAAAACAAACATAAATACCATTTGCTTAACTGGTAATGGTTAGGGAGTTCTCTGGGGTTTAAA
Organism: Lepidothrix coronata; assembly: GCF_001604755.1. Taxonomy (NCBI): domain Eukaryota; kingdom Metazoa; phylum Chordata; class Aves; order Passeriformes; family Pipridae; genus Lepidothrix; species Lepidothrix coronata. The sequence goes on from NW_016690243.1 coordinate 4,618,306, forward strand.
GTTACTGTCTTCCCTCATGTGGTCATGGTGCTGTCAACAAAGTAGTGGCTGTCAATGGCTGTCAGCAAAGTAAAACAGATGAGATGGAGAACTAAACCAGATTGGTAATTAATTGTGGTTAATTGGTATAATTCATTAGCTCGTTTCTGAAAGCAATCACAAGATATCTCCCTTGTGAGGGATGAGAGTGCACCAGAAGCTAGATATTCTTTCACTGGTTTTGTGAGAATTTTCTTAGTATTTCATGATACACAGACTAGAAAATACCCACTTACTGTTATGGGAACAGCAGACACTTTATGTGTATGCATACAAACAGGTAACAGTGCTACTCTTTGCCTTCATTACCTCCCACCTATCATTTGCCTGTCTTGGTTTCCTCTGCCTATGAAATCTGTGAGGACTGAGCCCTGCACTTTGAAATGGCTCTAGCTGTGCTGGATCTAAGTTTCATGACTCACTGGCAGCTGCAGTGATGGAGTTCTAGTAGTCTATGTCTGGATAGGAGGAAACACCTCAGCTTCTGTCATGCGCTGGAAGGGCAAGTAGCAGCTGCCACGCAGTGTGCAAGCACAGCAGAAACATCTGACTATTGGAGTTGTGTTTACTGTTCAAACAGCTGCTCTGCATCTTCTGGATCAGGTAAAAAAAGCACAGGCTGAGCTGCATTGTGCTGTGTGACATGATACAGGTAACTTAACAGAGCCATGATCTCTGGGCTCTGTGTGATCCGACAATATACATAATGTTAATCAGGAAAGCTCTCATAGTGTTTTCCTAGCAATCCTAATCTCATTTTTCATGACATGGGCCCATTTATATCCCTGAGAGCTTCCTTATCAGGTGAGGTAATCCAAAATCCTAAAATTCAGCGCTTTATGTATTTTTGCCAGTGGAGAAATCTGTTTATTATGAATCATAGAAATGGAAAACAAATGATCAGAACTTCAGCACAGTTATTCTCCCACATTAACTGTCCTGTAGTTAAGGTAGTAGTGCTTACATTTTCGTCCTTCTCACTCCCCTCCAGTTTGGGGAAATTGCAACTGTGACCATGAGCTCTGCAGAAAAAGAAAATGTGCTTTCCACTCACTTTTCCTTTCCACCTATACTCAGTAAAACATTGTCTTCCTTTGAGGTAGTCAAGTCTAAAGGTGTCTAGTTCTGTCTGGTTTATCTTGGGGCACAGGTCAGTCTCCTCAGCAGATAATTATTTATGCTCTTAGGTATTTATTACAAAGCTAATATTAAGTCTAAGTCTGTACACCATAACATTATGATACGTATTTTGATGCTTTAACCGTATTGCTTCAGAAGAGAAATGACTCCTTGGTGAAGGTCTAAGCTGGCTGTATGCTTGATATATGGTTAAGTTTTTTATAACTTTCAGCTTTTAAGCCCAGAAGGGAGGCTTAATAGGAAAATGAGGAGATGGACTATTAGGGATGCTGAGGTAAACAGAATTAGCGTTTTCTGGGTCTAGAATGCCGTTTGTGCCAAACTGTGTGAAATCATACATACTGGTTTTACAGGGGAGACTTTGGTTCACTAGACACCAGGATAAAATCATTAAATCATTCAACATGAATATGAGTTGGTATTTCAGAAACTGGGCAGTAAAGATGTGTTTATTACTTATGACATTTTTGGACTTCTGGGAAACATTCTTTGTTTTGTTTTTAACATCAAAAAATGCCTCTGTGGAAAGATAATTTGATCAGGGAGCATGTAATGGAACAGAAATGGTTTTTATTTTAATTCAGATTGAATCCAATCCAAGTGATTACTATCTTACTAGAATTAATATCTGATATTTAGAGATGGTAGTTCATGTGACAGGAATTGATGATACAGTGCAGTTCTCAATGGACTGATTTTGCATAAAATAATACTTCCATTAATTGATTCATTTCAGAGAAATGAAAAGAGGTGAAAAAAATTTGCCTTATTAACCCCAAAGAAGCTGATTTTCCCTGGCTATATGCAAATGTGAGATTTATGTTAGTAGAATGGCAAGGAAAGCCCATGGCGGGCTTCATCAGTAACTAGTTTTTGAAAGAAATATTTAATAAAAAACAAAATCCTGCATATTGTTTAGCCCGTTTTTAAGAAAATGAGGCTTAGGCAATTGTACAGTCACTGGTGTTTCTCTGGTAACTTTTGAACCTATTGTGCAATTTCTAATTCAAACTTGAGGAAGAATGGAATTTTCCAAAATGGCTGCAACTGGCCCTGTTAAGGAGGCGTGTTACCTCATGGTTACCTGTTCTGCTGGGAGCACACACACATGCAGATCTGGCTATACCTTGTTCAGATCTTAAGCAAGATACACGGCACGCTATGGGGGCATTCTAAGTGGAGGGCAATTTATGGAGCATGCAGCTAGAATTCTTACTGAGGCAATACAGACAGGTGAAGCTGTAGGACTCGGGTATCTTAGGCTTCTTCAGTCATCTCTTGCAGAAACTTATGTTGCTCTGTGGGTATTCAAATAAATGCAAAGAAAAATTTGCCAAGTATTTCTGTTTTACTATGCATAGTTGAATTATTAAGCAATGTGGAAACAAGTCAGATATAAACGATGATATTTACTTGCTAGTACAGCTAGAGGTATACATTCTTGTGTCCTTTTTTTTACAGGGACTTTTTCTTAATAAAAATGTCTTAACAGGATTTCATGAATAAAACTGAAGCGCTTTTACTGTATCATGGTTTTAGAGGTTCTGTTCAGTGTCATGCATGAAAATAAAAACTAATACCCATATACTTTCTTTTTTTTTATAAGTTATTTTATTGCATACCATTGAAACAGTAGTATGTTTATTCCTGACTCTTGATACTTGCGGTAGCGGTATTTTGTCAGAGAAACAAATTAGTACCTTAAAGGTTGCAGAATTTTTAGTGATTTTTCCTTTTTTCTTCCAGGTTGAGTTCTTTGACTAGGTTATTTACCATCCTGCTAGCTGGCAGAAAGTTTAAGGCAATCCTACTCCTACTCCTACCAAAAATTCTTTAGTTGTTTCTAAGGAGAAGATACAATGTGCTTTCTCATTTTATAAGCAGAGTTAAATCCAAATCTCCTTTTAGTTTCGAGCGTGCACTGACCATCTGATAACCCCATAATGAAGAATTTCGTCTTTCATTTAATTGGTGTTCTGCATGATAGAAACAAGGGCAGATGCAACTCCTTGCTCTTAACAGTAAATCTAGGCCTATGGAACATACTTTGAAGTGTTGACAATTTTATGTTCTCTGGAGTAGAAATTAATTACTCTTTCTAGATCAGATGAATTAGAGTTTAGAAGGTAAAGCAGGCTACCTCTGAAGCCCAGAAGTCAGCAATCAGAAAACTTAAATGATGAAGAACTCATAATTTTCTGTAATATTTCTTTCTATTGATTCAGTGGTAATTAAATCTGAACCTTTTGGCAGTTCTTGGAACAGTTTTATCAAATCCTACAGTGATGGATTGAAGGTCTCCATGTCCAGTGGTGAACAGGGTTGTTATCATAGCTCTGCCTGAGCAGGTTGAATGCACTTTGCTAACGTTATTCTCAAGGATGAAAGATGATTTTTCTTTCATGTACTAACAGTAATATATTACAGAACTTTGACAACCTTAAATTTGAAGGCTCTTGATAAATTGTTTGAGCTTGATTCACTCTGGCAAACCTTTTTGATTTGATGATTTTTGTTTCAGCAAATGCTTCTATTGCAGCCATTTTTTCAAATTGTCACATTATCTTTCTGAGCAAATACAGTAGTGCTACAATACATGAGAATGAGGGAGTCAGCAAACATTTGATTTTTTCCACTTCCTGAAATAGGAAAGCACTTTTCATATGTAGCCTTAACTGGGCTAGCAATTGCTCTGGTCAGTGGTGAAGAACATCCTTGGCATTGATTACTGGAAATACTATCCTAGGCTGAAATACTGGTACTTCACTGAAATACCACCTAAATTTTTATAGATGTACCCTTATGAAGATCTAGTACACAGGGTGATGTCATTTGTCTGTCTGTTTTGGCTTATGTGTGAATGAAATTTGTTCACACAAATCTGAGTCATTTGGGGTTGAGATTAAACCAAGATAAGAACTAAATGTCAGTAAAGTCAGGGCTTGAAAATACCACTTAACAATGAATGGCACAGAGGGAACATCTTGATGTTGAATGTAGAATAAAATTTACTAGATCCTTCAAAATACAGGTTTCCATTTAAATATCCCCATCTTTTTAGAGAAGCTTATTTAATTGCCCAAGTGTCAATAAATGGTATGTGATTGGTGAGGTTAGCTATGAAATAAATAATTTTCTTATTTTTCTGATGTTTGATGAACATTGAAGTAATACAGAAATGAGGGGGCTTGCAGTTTAGAGTGGTTCCAACTTGTTCCCCACTAAGACATTTGGAATACTACATCTCACACGCACAGAGTGATTGTTTAATGTTTTTCAGTGCTATAGTATGTGGTAGGATGGTGACGTACATAACTAAAGTTTATGTTATCACATGGTTTCTGGAATAATACTCACAAAACAAGCTTGAAGATTCTCTAGAAAAAAGGGTGGTTTAATGAAAAAGAAGACATTTTGTATCTTTGTCAAATAGCAGCAGTCTTTGTTTTTCTCTTTTTTTAACCTCTTCTTGTATTTACAGCAACAGAAATTCATATTTTTACTTAGCTTACCACAGAACTTTTTGGTTTTGCCAGAATCAGTTTCTGTCTCGTACTCTCTGATGAGTAACATCATTGTCTGAAAGTGGTATGTTAGAGATTTCCTAGGAGATGGAGAGGATCTCCTGCTGTATTGTTTGGACTAGACAATATGCTCTTCAAATGCAAATTGTTTATATTATTTCAGTAATACTTTAATATGTTGGAAATTCTCTTTGCAACACTACAGCTAAGTTAGTGGTAGAACAGTGATATAAACAACTCTATGCTGTTTGAGTGGTCTCAGTTTCTGAAGAAAGATTAAATAAGGTCCCAGTCCTGCAGGATTACTTATGTGAATAGAGTCCATGATATGTAAATAATTTCAGGATAAAAGTCTTCATAATTTCTCAGCAGGAGCTGTATCTGTCTCTCTGCTTTGTGATACACCTTCACTATGAATGCATAACTAATAATGCTCAATTTTAATTCCTTGTGAAAGCAGTGCCATGGCTTTGGCCATGAGTTAAATTCAGAATAAATGGGGAACAAGCATTACAGAGACTCTTAGCACACTGACATTGTTCTCTTTTGCACTGGAAAGTTGTCTTGTTTACAGCCTGGATTTGCAATGGATTCGCCTGAAGAAAGGCTAGAACTGGGATATCCACTGCTCAGGGACCTTGTTGCCCCTGTTTGCAGACCTTAATTTCTAATGAAAGTCTGCAGGTTGTGGAAGGTGACGAGATGTAAAAATTGCTTAACCTCGTCTTAACTCAGCAGTGGCAACTGGAAGTGTAGTTTTAGCCTAACTATAGTCTTAACTTTGTCATTAAAATACAGATGTTATGTTAATCCAGCTCTGTTATTATAGTTAATAATACAGTTTAGACACAGACTTTCAAGTACCCGTTCCCTTCTCTGTTGTACACTCACCCTTTTAGCATCATTTGAGGCTGCAGGCTGATGGTGTCGATACTTCAAGAACTGGAGGAGCAGATGAGTGAGTTTAGGATGAGTCATTAGCACACTGGTACAAGGACAAATTTCATGCTAATGGTGGGAGTCCCTTACTACCTCCTTATAAATCTGTTTAGAGATATTTTTACAAGTTTTCTAGCACAGTTGCCTTACTTGCACTTCCTTAGTTGATTCCCAGTTACACATCATACTTGTTTTTCTGTTTACTACTATTGAAGCTGGGTTTACCTAACTCACTCCTTTATGCTGTGATTTGTATTTTCTAGCCGATGCCTTTGGTATTTTCCTGTGCCAGTGTTGTGCTACACTTTGGGGTTTTTTCTAGGGTTGTGGATAGTTTTGCGATTTTTCCATGACCCTACAGTTAATGGTTTATGAAAAAGATCGGAGTTGGATTTTTTTCAAAATCCTTGGAAATGGGAGGGAAGTTTGGAGTGAAAGAGCTTTCTGAATATTGGACTTCTGATTAACTGAAATAGTGTACACCAGTGCATACCTTCCAGTGAATGCACCTGGTTTTAAGTGAATCTAAGCCAGGCCTTCAGCTTTTGAGCTTACTTAGTTTAACATCTCATCTGAAGGAAGGCTAGTGTGACTACTATAATAGCCCCAGAAAGAGCTAAGCTACATAATCTTTTTTGCATTTTTCAAGCATTTGGGTTTTTTTTAGAGGTTTCTTTTATGAAAAACCTGTGGGAAAGGCCATATGTGTCAGAACATGAAAAGAGATACTTAACTTTGAATGCAATTTATGCCTTTAGAAATGCTTTGTCTTATGGTTGGTACTGTGGTTATTTATTTAGTGTGACAAACTAGCATATTGATTTCCAAATGAACTTTAGTATCTCTAGGTAGGTAACAGCTTCATATACCTTTGAAGCTTGGAAAATCTAAGCTCCTTAACATGCACAAAAAGTAATGCCTTTTTTTTTATTTACACAGTACTCTGCATACTGTATTCCCATCCGGAAGCCATTCCTAAGTAGATCCTAAATATACACATATCTTCCTGATATAAACAAAGTAATTGTCTTTCAGTTTTGTAAGATGCTTATTCTGTGCGTGTTTCTTTTCCATGGGTGATGTTTTGCATGACGTACTCCTCCTATAGTATCCTGCACAATGGATTAATATATATAACAAATACTACAAAAAAGCTTTTCTCTGAGTGGTGGTTAATTTATAATGATGCTTTTTTGACATTGCTGTGCACAGCCAGTGCCTGGTGCTGAACTGATGGGTTCTTCTGATTAGCATAGTCTGAAAGTGGCTTTTTCAAGAGCTACTTATAATGGCTTAGGCATTATTGTGTTCAGCAGTAATCTTTCTCCATCACAACTCTCTCTCTTGCCTCACACTGATTGAAGCTGCAGTGAATTTAGATCTGCAAAGATGATCTAAAATTCTGTGTTTTTTCTATAAATTTTCATGAATGGAGATTCAAGCAACTCACTGCATTATCTTTTACAGCCCACTGTGAATGGAAGAAGTGGGATAAAACTGAAAAAAAAATGTTCTGCCTGTCTTCATCATATTGTGAGCTAAAATTATCAAATCATGTTTTCATAACACCTGATGCAATATTGTCTGTCCTCATAAAATGAATACAACTGCTTTCCCAGCTGACTCAGTGGCTCAGTTCACGTACCAAGCTGTTGCTTAAATATGAAAGAGCAGTATACTGTGACACTTCCCGAGTGGTCTCTGGAAGATGACTTATTTAGTCACCAGGAGTGATTCTTCCAGTGTCTCCCTCCATCCGCTGTGCCCGTGGCAAGCAGGGAAGTGCTGAGCCATGAGGACTACATTAATGTCTGTTGGTTTCTTCAACCTTTTTTTGCTTCCTACGTTGCACAGCAGTCCATAAGCTTCAGTTGAAAGAAGTGAATGTAAATCTGTTAACAAGTGCAGAGTTTGATGTAACACAAATGAATGTTAGAAAATAATATATATAAAGTTATGTAGTAGCGTTAGGGAGTTTTACTGAATGTAGTAGGAAATAGTTCTCAAGTCTTTACTTTAGAAGAATACATAGTTGTCCAAGGGAACTTTAATAAGAAATTGATGTTCTTTAAATGCTTGCCTTTTCAGAAAACCATTCAGAACCTTGATGTTGTTTTTTCTGTGTTTTAGTTTATTTTGCACCCCAGACAAAAAATTATGAAGCAAAGAGGTAAACCTTTCTATTAAGATCTGGAAGACTGACAGAACATATTGCATTATACTGATGATGTTCTCAATAACTTGTTACTCCAACAACTTCTTACTTGAGATGTGTTTCTTTAAAACCAGTTTTCAGAGTTACTAAGAATTTTGATCATGCAAATATGTATTCAGCAAGTAAGTGAATGGAGACTAAAACTTAGGCAAAGTGAGTCTTTTTGTGGCCGTGGCTCTGTAAGAGAAGTTAAAATTATTTTTGTTCACAGAGTCTCAGGAGTAGTTACAAGGAAGTAGAAATAAAAATGTTTTTTATAGATGAGAAATGTTTTGATATTCTGTTCAGGTCAACAGCAGCAGAAGGATTAAGCCTGAGAGTCTTAACATGCATGCTAACTTACTTATAAAGAGGGAGAAGGGATGAGCCTGGAAGTCCAATCATCTTCTCCTCTCAGCACAGTGAAGACTGTGACATTAAGCTTCAGGAGATAAGGTGCCACAAGAAAGTTATGTCTCTACACAAACATGCAGCAAGAGGAGACAAGTAAGATTACATAACATAACGAAGCCTTATGAGAAATTACTACATTTCCAACCTTGTAAATGTTCATCTGACAGTCACCGACAGTCAGATCTGGTTTTACGTCACAGTAAGTCAGAGTGCAAGAGAAACAGAGTTTCTAGAGTTTTCTAGTCAAGCACACCTTGACTAGGCTACCTACCAAGTAGTACAGCTTGGGAGCCTGAATGCTTGGGTTTTTATGTCACCCATAGAATTAGCAGTTGGACTTTATATATCTAAAAACATTCCTTAGTTCACATTCACATACTTAAATCATTAACCATTTGGCTATTGTCACAATTAAAAATTCTGTTTATAATACAAATGAACTAACGTTACAAAAGAAAACACAGGCACAGAGTAAGCTGGAAATCTGTCTTCTGAAATGAGTACTCTGTATTATACGATGTTTTGGGTTGCACTAGATCTTGGAAGGTTTTGAAAAATTGCAAGTAGTGCCACTGTAGTGTAATTCCTACCTAGGATCCACTGATCTAGATGTATAGTGGATGCTACTCCTGAACTACTAAGAGAGGCAGTGGAGATTTGGAGGTAGTTTGACAGTATCCACAGATGTGAATTAGAGAAGGTTTGGGCAGAAGAAATCAAAGCCGAAGTTGTGTAAATTTTTTTGAATCATTCTGGAAGGGCATGCCAAAATGTGATGGAGACAAATCAAAGGGAGGGATCACAAGAGATACTATAGAGGGAAGAATGAAATGAGTTAAAGAAAGTAAAAGTTTGGTGATGGTGTACCAGCATATGTCTGAGCAGGCATTTGTCTAATTTACTGCAGGAGAGAGCTCTAGGTTCAAGTTTTTCTGGTAAGGTATCAATAACTTGAAAAAAATAACTAAATGTGCACCCAATCTTATTTTAAAGGTAGTCTCTAATAGCTTGTATAACAAGTAATCAGAAAAAATAAACCACACAAGCCTAATCTGTTTTTAAAGTTTTAATATTGGTAGAATTTTATGAGTATGTCTTATCTTCAGACAAAAAAGTGACTAACTGGAAACCAACATGATTGTGAATTGCTGGAAACACTGGGGGAAAGTTGATTGTGAGAGAATGTTATGAAAATATGCATAACAAATTTTAACAGAACTGGTAATTGCAAAACTGAGCATTGAGCAAACAACTAAACTCTGTCTTTATTTCATTCTAGATACTGCCTGTGGATTTGTGTGGAAACAGAACCCGCTTTATTAGAGGTTTGTGACTTTTCTTTTTTCAGATCTTACATATGGTTTTAAAGTAATAATTTATTACCATGTTTAAGTAACAACCTGAAAGATATGAGCTTCTTAGGAGCAAATAATTAGTCCAAGTGCATTTGAAAAAGTGGTTAAAACATTGTTAATTCAGAAATAGGTACTCAGCTAATGCACAGAAGCAGTGTTGTGGCTTTGACCTCAGCAGTGTTTTTAAATTTTAGCTGTATAGAAATATAACATTTTAGCATTAGGTCTGTTGGCAAGGTCTTTTGATTCAAGTGCTTCTCTGGTTTGAATTTATATTTGATCTGTATATCCATATGCATCGCTTCCTGTTTGAAGGTTGGAGTAGTCTGTACTCCTGAGACTGTATCTACCATGAAAGCCACAGTGAACAAGCTTTTCATATATATATAATACAAAAGCATAGGGCCTGATCTGTATTTTTGTTAGCTCTTCAGAAAAGACCTTTTGGGTTCTACAGTGTCTGTGTGTTTGAAACAGGAAAGGTGGTACCCAGTGATCAGGTTAGAGACGGCTAAAGCCCTTCTTTCCTTGACTCTGTGTGTACATACTGCTGGGCAATAGGAGGCCCATAGCTCAGTGGTGACTGTATTCAGTATAGGAAGTTAATATATAGGCTACTGTATAAAGTCAGGTTACACTGCAATAAGAACATTGCATGCCTCTGAGGAAATTACTCTGGTGGGATGGACAGTTGAAATAACAGTGGCAGCTCAGTGGAGCATAGTGATTTATAACCCATCTGATTGCCTATAGGAATATGCTTAGATTTTCATTAGGGGTGTGCAGGCATGACTTTTTGCCCTGAAGATCACTTAAAGGTTGCATTAAGTTAATGTATGTTCCTGGGACTGTCATTTAAATAAGAACATAAATAAGAGACAATGTATAGTTTTAAATGCCTGAAATGAAATTCACTGTTCTGTTGTAGAAAAGGACCAGAGGAAGTCACAGCTTCTGATGACAAAACATGGTTCCTTGTCTTAAAGTTATTTACTACTGGCACGTTTAAACTTCCATGTCTTTTACTTTCTATGTGTGGCAATGCGGGAGGCTAGTGTGTTTCTCAAACTTGCAGCAATGCATGCTGCTGCAACCAGACTTTCATAGCAGTTCTGTCCTCTGTGCTTATAAATGCATCTTTTTTTCCATGGAAGAAATGTT